>NC_082709.1:56770065-57088502 GCF_030144855.1 Hypanus sabinus | reverse complement strand
GAAAAAACATGCAGGCAGATGTGTAGTTTAACTTTGCAATACTGTCAGCAGAGACATTATGGGCTGAAAGGCCTGTACCTGTGCTCTACAGTTCTATGTTTAGAGGGCCTTCATGCAGAGAAGATTCCCTTTACAAAGTGAGTTCACAAAAGGACTCACTGGGAAGATCCTAATCTAAGTTGTTTGTGTAATGCCCTGGTTCATATTTTTACTGTTACGCTGTATGTATTTCATTTTGGTAGGTCTGTAAGAGCAGTCTGTTCTGTTTTCAGCTTGTTTGAGTTATTGCTAAAGGTAAGAGATGAGAAGAAATGTGTACCATTCAATTAGAATGGTCGATATAAGGGGAGTTTCTCTGGTGAGGGACTCTAAGATTGGGCTTGGAGCTTTTGTTCAAGAGGAGATGAAGAGGGAAGATGCAGGAGAGAAGAGGTCGTAGGATTCGACCCAGAGCAGGACCGTGATTCGACGAAGCCAGGGGTGAGATCGATTGAGGATCAGTGACCATGGAGAAACTGAGCTCCAACTTGTGCATGTTAGACTGTTACATTAAAATGGACCCTTTGTTTTGTTCTTTTCTTTACTAACCCTTCAGTCAAATTAAGAATCGTAAAAATAATCTTTTAATCATAAGCAGTGTACTGTCTGTTATTTCATGGCACTAATTTGTAACAGGGTAGCAAATTATACAGCATCCACACAAACAGGGATTTGGGATGTGAGAGCACCTCACTCTCACGAGTTTGGTTGTCTTCCCTAGACTTACACAGCTAAGGAAACCAGAGGGTTTCACTTGTTACTCACCCACAAGGATAATCAACCTGTGCTTCTCGGTGGGGCCACGCTGGTATCTCACCACCTCCTCATAGGGTGATACTGTACTAGTATAGCAGTTGCTTGGGGAGCACGCGGAGCATTGCAGTTGGCTGTTCTTTGATTTCCTGCGGCAGAGTCGCATGCTCTTCCTGAATCCTGCTGGAGAGAGATTGAGAGGACAACTGGTAAATATGCAGGAGGGGCAAGAAACTTCAGAAGAACAATAACATTTGAAATTCAAACTCATTCTCTTTGTGCCACAAATCTCCATCCTGGGCAAGATGGCAACTGGTTCTTCAGTGCCTGAAACTTTGTTTTTAAATGGAAATTGAGTGAGATAGAGGAAACAGGTCCTTTGTCTTGGTATAAATAGGGAATTTTGGTGGAAGAACCCACATTGGTTTTTATGATGTACCAAAGTGCTTTACATCCAATGAAGTGCAGTTTAAACATATTTACGTACAGCAAGTCTTCATAGTCAGCAGTGCAATCACATCCAAATGGTCTGTTTGAGGGATAAATACTGGCAAGCACACCAGGATCAATTTAGCTTCTTCAAGGTATGAGACCTGAGGAGGTCTACATGGTTTAACATGTCATTCAGAAGAAGTCTTCAGTACTGCATTAGAGTATAGATATTGAGGTCAAGTCCCGAAGTGGTTTTTAAATCTTCTGACTTTCAATTTGGAATTAAGATGCTACTGACTGAGCCATATCTCGTACACTTTTGATCTCTGTTCCTGGCAGTATTTTGGATTGCTTGTGTTGGAAATGGTAAGAAGAGACCTTGAAATGAACATCTTGATAGCTGAAGACAATTCTGGAGTGAAATGATAATGGTTGACCATAAGCCTAGTTCCCCTGCCAAGGAGGGAGTTTTACAGCAGCAAAGGAAGGGAACTCGAGGTTGGGATGCATAATGAAAAATATATTTAAAACTGCAAGCAGCAGAGATGTGTCATACCAATGTACAATCCATGTTTATATCCATTGAACTCAGCATCCTCTGTGCATCAGGTGATAAAACCAGGAAACAAAACAGAACACTTGTTAACTCAATTTATAAATCTTTAGTATTATATTAGATTTTGAATCACATAAACCTTAACAACTCAGCCACTAGTAAGATTTGGCAAGGCTGGGTGGATCACTGAACAAAGAACAGCACAATACAGATCACTCAGCCCATGGTGTTGTGCCAACCTATGTAAATCTACACCACAATCTAACCTTTCGCTTCTACACACCCAATAACCCTCCATGTTTCTTACATCTGTGTGCCTATCTAAGAGTCTTTTAAATGTCCCTACTTTATCAGCTTCTACCACCATCCCTGGCACTGCATTGACCCACCACTGTGTGTGTAAAACACCTACTTTGACATCTCCCCTAAACTTTCCTCCACTAACCTTAAACACACGTCCTCTGGTATTGGCCACTGAAAACCTGGGAAAACATACTAGCTGTCCACTCCATCTGTGCACCTCGTAACCTTATACACCTCTATCAAGTTGCCTCTCATCCTCTGTCACTCCAAAATGAAAAACCATAGCTTGCACAACCGTTCCTCATAAGACATGCTCTCTGATCAAGGCAGCATCCTGGTAAATCTACCCTACACCCTCTCTAAAGCTTCGTCATCCTTCCTATAATGAGGTGACTAGAAATGAACATGATACTCCAAGTGTGGCCGAACCAGGGTTTTAGAGAGTTGCAACCTTACCTTGTGGCTCCTGAACTCAATCTTCTGACTAATGAGGGCCATCAACATCATATGTCTTCTTAACCACTCTATCAACTTGCACACAACCTTTGAGAGATCTGTGGATCTAGACCCCAAGAAATGTCTGTTCTTCCATCCTGCTATTAACCTTGTACTCTGCCTTCAAGTTCAAATTTCCGAAAAATACTGCTTCACACTTTTCTGGACTGAACCCCTCTGTCACCTCACTACCCAACTCTGCATCCTGTCTTTTTCCCACTGCCACAACATTTTACACCATCACAATGTCATCAGCCTTCGTACCATTTGCAAGCTTACTAACCCACTCTTCCACTTCCTCATCTGTCATTTATAAAAATCACAAGGAGCAGGAGTCCCTGAACAGATCCCTGTAGAACACTACAAGTCACTGACCTCCAGACTCTATACTCTATCTACAATAATCCTTTGCATTTTGTGGGCAAGTCAATTCCAAATCCACACAGCCAAGTTTCCATGGGTCCCAACCTCATTACTTTCTTGATGAGCTTACCATAAGAAACTTTGTCAAACACCTTACTAAAATCCATATACACCACATCCACGGCTCTACCCTTCATCAACTTGTTTCGTTACCTCCTTGAAAAACTTGTGAGGAATGACCTTCCCCTCACATCACCATGCTGACTGACCCTAATAAAGTTCAAAGTAAATTTAATATCAAGGTACACAGATGTTACCATATACACTACCTTGAGATTAATTTTCTTGCAGGAATTCACAGAACAAAAACAGAAATACTGTAGAATTTATGAAAACTATACACAAAGAGACCAAGACTGACAGACAGCCAATGTGTAAAAGAAGACAAACTGTGCAAGTCAAAAAAAAAAAATGCTGAGAACGTAAGTTGTAAAGATTCCTTGAAGTGGGTCTCTAGGTTGTTGAATCAGTGCACGGTAGTTGTAATTGAAGTTCACCATGCCAGTTCATGAGTCTGATGATTGTAGAATAACTGTTCCTGAACCTGGTGGTGTGGGACCAAAGGCTTCTGTACCTCCTGCGTAGTAGTGAGAAGTGACCTTTGCGTAGATAATGGTGGTCTTTGATGATGGATGCCGTTTTCTCGTTGTAGTGTTCCATGTAAATGTACTCAATGGTGGGGATGGTTTTGCTTGTGATGGACTGGGATGTATCCACCAATTTCTGTAGGCTTTTCTATTCCTGAGCATGGGTACAATAGACAATAGACAGTACGTGCAGGAGTAGGCCATTCGGCCCTTCCAGCCAGCACTGCCATTCACTGTGATCATGGCTGATCATACACAATCAGTACCCGTTCCTGCCCTCTCCCCAGATCCCTTGACCCCGCTATCTATAAGAGCTCTATCTAACTCTCTCTAGAATGCATCCAGAGACTTGGTCTCCACTGCCTTCTGGGGCAGAGCATTCCACATATCCACCACTCTCTGGGTGAAGAAGTTTTTCCGCATCTCAGTTCTAAATGGCCTACCCCTTATTCTTAAACTGCGGCCTCTAGTTCTGGACTAACCCATCAGCGGGAACACGCTTCCTGCCTCCAGTGTGTCCAATCCCTTAATAATCTTATATGTTTCAATCAGATCCCCTCTCATCCTTCTAAATTCCAGTGTATACAGGCCCAGTGGCTCCAATCTTTCAACATATGACAGTCCCGCCATTCCGGGAATTAACCTTGTGAACCTACGCTGCACTCCCTCAATAGCAAGAATGTCCTTCCTCAAATTTGAAGACCAAAACTGCACACAATACTCCAGGTGGGGTCTCACCAGGGCCCTGTACAGTTGCAGAAGGACAGCTTTACTCCTATACTCGATTCCTCTTGTTATAAAAGCCAGCATCCCATTAGCTTTCTTCACTGCCTGCTGTCCCTGCATGCTTACTTTCATTGACTGATGTACAAGAAAACCTAGATCTCGTTGTACTTCCTCTTTTCCTAACTTGACTCCATTTAGATAGTAATCTGCCTTCCTGTTCTTGCCTCTGAAGTGGATAACCTTACATTTATACACATTAAACTGCATCTACCATACATTTGCCCACTCACCCAACCTGTCCAAGTCACCCTGCATTCTCATAACACCCTCCTGACATTTCACACTGCCACCCAGATTTGTGTCATCAGCAAATTTGCTAATGTTACTTTTAATCTCTTCATCTAAATCATTAATGTATATTGTAAACAGCTACAGTCCCAGCACCGAACCTTGCAGTACCCCGTTGGTCACAGCCTGCCATTCCAAAAGGGACCCGTTAATCACTACTCTTTGTTTCCTGTCAGTCAGCCAATTTTCAATCCATGTCAGTACTCTGCCCCCAATACCACGTGCCCTAATTTTGCCCACTAATCTCCTATGTGGGACTTTATCAAAAGCTTTCTGGAAGTCCAGGTACTCTACATCCACTGGCTCTCCCTTGTCCATTTTCATAGTTACATCCTCAAAAAACTCCAGAAGATTAGTCAAGCATGATTTTCCCTTCATAAATCCATGCTGACTCAGACTGATCCTTCTACTGCTATCCAAATGTGTCGTAATTTCCTCTTTTATAATTGACTCCAGCATCTTTCCCACCACTGATGTCTGGCTAACCGGTCTATAATTCCCTGTTTTCTCTCTTCCTCCTTTCTTGAAAAGTGGGACAACATTAGCCACCCTCCAATCAGCAGGAACTGTTCCTGAATCTATAGAACATTGGAAAATGATTACCAATGTGTCCACGATTACTAGAGCCACCTCTTTAAGTACCCTGGGATGCAAACCATCAGGTCCCGGGGACTTATCAGCCTTCAGACTCAAAAGTCTATCCAATGCCGTTTCTTGCCTAATATAAATTTCCTTCAGTTCATCCTTTACCCTAGTTCCTTTGGCTACTATTACATCTGGGAGATTGTTTGTGTCTTCCCTAGTGAAGACAGATCCAAAGTACCTGTTCAACTCATCTGTTATTTCCTTGTTCCCCATAAAAAAATCACCCGTTTCTGTCTTCAATGGCCCAATTTTGGTCTTAACTATTTTTTTGCTATTCACATACCTAAAGAAGCTTTTACTATCCTCCTTTATATTCTTGGCTAGTTTACCTTCGTACCTCATTTTTTCTTGGCGTAATGCCTTTTTTGTTATCTTCTGTTGCTCTTTAAAATCTTCCCAGTCCTCCAGTTTCCCGCTCATCTTTGCTATGTTATACTTCTTCTCTTTTATTCTTATACTGCCCTTTACTACCCTCGTCAGCCACGGCTGCCCCTTACTCCCCTTAGGATCTTTCTTCCTCTTTGGAATGAACTGATCCTGCACCTTCTGCATTATTCCCAGAAATACCTGCTATTTTTGTTCCACTGTCTTCCCTGCTAGGGTATTGTTCCATTGAACTTTGGCCAGCTCCTCCCACATAGCTCCATAATTCCCTTTGTTCAACTGTAATACTGACAGATCCAATTTTCCCTTCTCCTTCTCAAATTGTAGGTTAAAACATATCATATTATGGTCACTACCTCCTAATGGTTCCTTTGCCTCGAGGTCCCTATTCAAATCTGGTTCATTGCACAACACTAAATCTAGAATTGCCTTCTCCCTGGTAGGCTCCAGTACAAGCTGTTCTAAGAATCCATCTCGGAGGCACTCCACAAATTCCCTTTCTTGGGGTCCAGTACCATTCTGATTCTCCCAGTCTACCTGCATGTTGAAATCCCCCATGACAACTGTATCATTACCTTTGCGACATGCCAATTTTAACTCTTCATTCAACTGACACCCTAGATCCAGACTGCTGTTTGGGGGCCTGTAGATAACTCCCATTAGGGTCTATCTACCCTTAGGATTTCTCAGTTCTATCCATACTGACTCTACATCCCCAGATTCTATGTCCCCCCCCCCCCGCAAGGGACTGAATATCATTCCTCACCAACAGAACCACCCCACCCCCTCTGCCAGTCAGTCTTGCCAGTACTTTCATACCAGGCCAGTTAGGATACCCTCCACTGTGTCTGTAGAAGTTATGTCAAAGTTTTTGGTGACATGTCAAATCGATGCAAACTTCAAAAGGAAGTAGAGGCACGGTCGTGCCTTCTTTATAATGACATTTACATGCTAGTCCTAAGGCAGATCCTCTGATATGTCAATATTTAGGAATTTAAATCTACTGACCCTTTCCACTTCTGTTCTCTAAAGAAATTCTAGTCAAGTCAAGTCGAGTCACTTTTATTGTCATTTCGACCATAACTGCTGGTACAGTGCATAGTAAAAATGAGACAACGTTTTTCAGGACCATGGTGGTATATGACACAGTAGAAAAACTAGACTGAACTACGTAAAAAACAACACTGGGAGAAAAAAAAACTACACCAGACTACAGACCTACCCAGGACTACATAAGGTGCACAAAACAGTGCAGGCATTACAATAAATAATAAACAGGACTATAGGGCAGTAAGGTGTCAGTCCAGGCTCTGGGTATTGAGGAGTCTGATAGCTTGGGGAACAAACTGTTACATTGTTTGGTCGTGAGAGCCCGAATGCTTCAGAGCCTTTTTTCCAGATGGCAGGAGGGAAAAGAGTTTGTATGAGGGGTGCATGGGGTCCTTCATTATGCTGTTTCCTTTGCGGATACAGTGTGTAGTGTAAATGTCCGTGATGGCAGGAAGAGAGACCCCGATGATCTTCTCAGCTGGCCTCACTATAAGCTGCAGGGTCTTGCGATCTGAGATGGTGCAATTTCCGAACCAGGCAGTGATGCAGCTGCTCAGGATGTTCTCAATACAATCTCTGTAAAATGTGATGAGGATGGGGGGGTGGGAGATGGACTTGCCTCAGCCTTCGCAGAAAGTAGAGATGCTGGGCTTTCTTTGCTTTGGAGCTGGTGTTGAGGGACCAGGTGAGATTCTCCGCCAGATGAACACCAAGAAATTTGGTGCTCTTAACAATCTCTACCGAGGAACCGTTGATGTTCAGCGGGGAGTGGTCGCTCTGTGCCCTCCTGAAGTCAACAACCATCTCTTTTGTTCACATTCAGAGACAGATTGTTGGCTCTGCACCAGTCTATTAGCCACTGCACCTCCTCTCTGTAAGCTGACTCGTTGTTCTTACTGATGAGACCCACCATGGTCGTGTTGTCAGCGAACTTGATGACGTGGTTCGAGTTGTGTGTTGCAGCATAGTCGTGGGTCAGCAGAGTGAACAGCAGTGGACTGAGCACACAGCCCAGAGGGGGCCCCATGCTCAGTGTGATGGTGTTGTAGACTAGCTCATGGATCTCTGGCTTCTTCCTCTTTTAATTGATAATCAGCTCTTGGTTTTGCTCAGTTTGACTGAATGGTTGTTGTGGCACCACTCAGACATATTTTCAATCTCCCTCCTGGATACCGATTTGTCATCATCACCTTTAATTCAGCCAACAACAGTGGTGTCATCAGTAAACTAAATATACTGCGGCATTGAAGCTGTACTTAGCCACACAATTATAGATATGAAGTGAGTACAGCAGGGTCTGAGCCCTGTGGTACATCTGTGTTGATAGCTAGTGTGGAAGAGATGTTGCCAATCCATACCAACCTCCACCGAGCAAATTGAGCATCCATTTGCACAAAGAGGTACCAGGGCCCAGTACTGGCATTTAGTGATGAGTTTTGAGGGGGATAATAGTGTTTGCTGAGCCGTAGCCAGTAAAGTGCACCCTGACATATACATCTTCGCTGTCCAGGTGTTCCAGAGCTGAAGGAAGAGGCAATCAACTGGCTTCTGCTGTTGAACTGTTGTGATGGTAGGCAAATTGGAGCAGATCATAATAAATCTGTGATTCTCCAAAAGCTCACAAATCTTGTCCTTATGAATCCTCTCTAATAGTTTGCCTATCATTGAAATAAGCCTTACTGGCCTATAATTCCCAGGATTATCCCTATTACCTTTCTTGAATAACAGAACAACATTTGCCATTCTCCAGTTCTCCAATACCACTCCTGTGGCCAGGGAGGACGCAAAGGTCATTGTCAATGCCCTAGCAAACCCTCTCCTTGCTTCCTGTAGTGGCCTGTGATATATCCGATCCAGCCTCTGGACTTATCCATGTTCTTCAAAAGCTGTAACACTCTTTGTTTCCTAACTTCAACATGCTCCAACACATTTACCTGTTCTGTGCTAAATCACATTCAATAAAGTCTCTCTCCTTGGTGAATACTGAATCAAAGTATTTATTAAGTGCCTCCCAGGCCTCCTCTCCCTCTACGTTTCTCACTATCTCTGAGAGTCCTACCCTCACTCCAGTCATCCTTTTCTTCACATATGTGCAGAATGCCTTGGGGTTTTTGTTAATTGTACTTACCAAGACCTTTTCATGCCCCCCCTTCGAGCTCTCCTAAGTCCCTTCTTAAGCTCCTTCCTGGCTACCTTATAATTCTTAAGAGCCCTGCCTGATTTTTGTTTCCTTCTTCCACTTGACTAAATGTCAAGGGTAGTCTCTATTGCTACACCTCTGGAATTCAACTCTTTGATCCATGATTGGACCAAGGCTGTAATGATCCAAAATGCTTCTTGCAAAACCCAATTGGTTATTAGTAGCAAGTACAACTTGGAGGCATTGTCAGAGGCAGCTTCCATCATTTTTTTGACGATTATTGTGTTTGACGAGGCTTATTGTATTTGTCCTGCTGTTTGATAACAGAACATACTTGGAGGAAGTTCCACATTCTTGAGCAGATGATGCTGGTGTTGTAACTGTACTGGGACAACTTAGCTCGAGGCACCTCTAGTTCAGAAGTGCAGTGAAATAACAAATGGAGGTGGATGTAAAAATGAAACATTACTCTGCCCAAAGTCCTCAGGATACTGTTATGACACAAAAAAAAATCACATAACCCAACTATAATTTAAAATTCACCCAAGCTTTACACAAGACATTAGGAAAGCAAATACCAAGCTAAAAAGGAGGCATTAACAACAAGATGAGTGAAGCCTTTTCAGAGGATGTCATTCCAGAAAGTGGGACTCAGATGGCTAAAGACTTGCTGCCGGTGGTAGAGTGAAGGCAAGTTCAGAAGGGAGGAAAAAGTCGAAATGGAGAGGAGAAGATTAGGGTGTTACAGCTGTGGGACAATTGGAAAATAAGGATGAAAACTTTAAATGCATAGTGTTTTAACAGTCTGCTAACACAGATCACTGAGGGTAGAAAGATGGGCAAGATTAAAGTCATAGAGTTTTGAAGATTTACCTTCTCTGAGTTCCTCTTCAGAAAGCAAACAAGAAAAGGGAATTAGGAAAAAGAATAAATTTCTTAAATATATTTTTCATCAATCATTTGCCCATTAGGTAATCGTACAAAAAGTTCTCAGCATTAATCATGGCCTTGTGATTTAAATAATACACATTAAATATTGTTCAACAAACAACCTGTGCAACAGATTCTAATTTCATTTGAGTTTGATTAAAGCAGATGAGACTGCTTTTGACTATATTATGCTTTTTTCCAATTTTCATTCACTTTCTAGTACTTTTACATATGACCAATTTATAATGCAGTTTTCCTTTTGCAAATAGTTGTATATACTTCTTAAGATGCAAACATTTCACTGTCAGTTTTATTCTTTGATGAACTAATCAAATCACATTGAATAATAAAGAAGGCAATGAAAATAAGCTGTCAGTTTCGAGCTGACAGTCTGATGTGGTTGACTGAAACAGTCATGATTCTTGTATATTTGAATTAAGGTTTCAGATTGAAAACATTTATTTTAGAAATACGAACAAGAATTTCCAACTTCCTAACATTAAGGTAAGAAAGCTGCTATCCTCTCTTGACAGCCAAGCCCTTTGAAATTACCATTCAGCTCAAGAAAGTAATACAGCAATACCTACATCACATGCATAGTTAAAATATAGTTGTTAACTGAACAGTCATCAATCGTGATCAATTAGTGTAAAATACATCTAATCAGTGGTAGAGACCTCCTTTTCAAGTTAGATCTTATTGAATTGTTTATCCATAGTTGTCTGAGGCTTTCATTAGAATTGGACAATATTCTACAGTAAAGGCAGAGTAGCATTCTTGAAATTTGAAGTTAGCCGTGTAGCTCTCATTTCTGTAATTAACTGCATCAGGTTTGATTTTGACACCACAGAAGAAACCGAAAGGAATCAAGCAAAGTCTGCAGACACCCGTGGGTGCTGTCAAAGAATCACAAAATGGTTACGGTCAAAAAGAGGCCATTCAGCCCATCAAGTCTAAACCTACTCTATGTAAAAACAATCTGGCTAATCTCATTCCCTTGCCCTTTACCGCGGCCCTAAATTTCTTTCCAAGCAGTTGTACTTGCCCGCTCCCTTTTAATCACTACAATGGATTCTGTCTCCACTACTATGCCAGAAATGAATTCTAAACCCTAATTATTCCCTGTGTAAAACATTTTTCTATTTTAGTTACTTTGGCACTCCTACTGTGTTTTCCCTACCGGACAACTCTTCCTCCAACTGAAGCATTCTGCTTTATCTATTCTACACCATTCATGATTTTAAATAGAGACCCAATTTCAACCTCAGTTTCAAAGGGAAAAAGAACATATGTGGAAGAATTAGAGAAGTGCTTTTCTCCTTGGAAAAGAGGAATGAAATGCTATGGAAATGATAATTTGTGAATGGTTCTGCTTCAATGCAAGCCACTCTTTACATTTTACTTTTCATTTTACTTACTTTTGTTTCCTGGGAGAGAGCATTCACCCACTTCCAAAATGCCTCATCATTGGCAGTAATCTCTGCATTACGACTTCTTGCTAATTAAGGCACACCCAGAAAGGTCTTGGCATGTTCTGAGAGTATAGGGAAGGCTGCAGGGGACGTCACTTGGCATGTTCTGTGAGTATGGGGAAGGCTGCAGGAGAAGTCATTTTTCTATATTCAAGAACGGACAACAGTCTCTTATTCCAGAAAATTTCTTAATTCCTACATCTTGTGATGCAGAGGATTGAAATCTCAGCCAGTAAAACTGGAATGTGGACACAGTGAAGTGGGGTGATTGTGGGGAGGGGAAGGGAAGCTGGATATTGTTTTTGAACAGAAATTGTAGCATCTCAAGCATTCTGAATCAAGGGTATATGGTTCACAAGAAAAATTTTAGGCATTCTAGTTGCAGGATACAGGAACACTAACATTGCAATTAAACACAAAGGAATTGCCTACCTGATTCAAAGGTTTCTTCATCTGTGGAAGTAAGGAAGAGAATATTAGCATATCTTCATAGAGATATTATGGAAAGCAATCTCCATAGCGGTCGATATTTTGATACCGGTAGCCTGAAAATCCATGTCAGTATTTCTAATAGAATCGCAGATTACCTACAAACATGACAAATCTACTGACCCTCAGCCTTAATCATTGATTCTCCAATATAAGGCCCATTTATCTTTCAGCATTTCACCATCAAGGTCCTGAGTAGCACTTGGAGCTGGAATTTTCATTTTGGATCAGTTGCATGATGTTGCCAATTTGTGGCATTATTTCTAAAATAACAAACTGCCACCATTTCACATTCTCAAAATATACCTGTGAGCAGTGGATCCCTCATCGACCAGGCTCACCACATCTTGTCCTATTCCACAGAATTTAAAAGATTGGTAAAGATGAAACAAAAACAGAAATACAGGAAGAACTCAGCCATTCAAACAACATCTGTGGAAAGAGAAACCAGTCAAATATGGTGAGTGACCTTTCCTCAGAACTGGAGGAAGAGTGCAGAGTTTTTAGTTTTTAAAGCAGGGTGAAGAGAAGGGGTGAGGTGTCAGACAAATGACTACACAGAGATAGGTTAAGAAAGATCAGATGATAATGAGTATCTGATAATTAATAAGACACTTGCAAGAAATGGGGATGAGAACA
Organism: Hypanus sabinus; assembly: GCF_030144855.1. Classification (NCBI taxonomy): domain Eukaryota; kingdom Metazoa; phylum Chordata; class Chondrichthyes; order Myliobatiformes; family Dasyatidae; genus Hypanus; species Hypanus sabinus. Next base: position 57,076,091 of record NC_082709.1, on the reverse strand, counting down.
TGACAATGTGAAGAGATAAGAGGACAGTGTATATTAATTTGGAAAAGTCAAGGTTCATTTCAGGTAAAACTGAGTGGTGTTAAACAAGAGTTTAAACTAAATCTAGAAGAATGGAGTCCAAACCACTGCTCTTACTCACTCAGAACTCAGAAATGGGAAATGGAGTGTCTTCCCTTTCACAGCTGAATATAGCTCCACACCTTCTCACTATGTCACTCAGTCCCACTTACTCAGCTGTCACTGTGCCCTTTAACTCTCCCTATCCATCTTCACAGACTGACTCACCCAGTTTTGTATTACACTGGTTCAAGCTCTGTAAAAGAACCATCATCCCCAGATTAGTGCCTATCAATCCGAACCCTGCCCTCCAGTGCTCAAGTGGCAAATACTCCTCTTCAGCTGTGGAATTGGCTAGACTCGAAACACTTTGAAGGAAGTATGGAAAAATTCAACTGAAAGGAATACTAAAGAAGCATCATAAAATTACCTGTTTCAACAAATTTCTCATCAATTGCTATGTCCTCTTCTAAAAGACACAAGAAGGACACACCAGTGAGTTGTGGCTTTAAAGTGAAAACTGCAAGCAGAACTTAACAGCTAAGCATGCCGTTGGATGTACTCACCCTCTTCCACTGTACTCACTACAAGAAGCCCGTCAGCAGAAAAAAGATAATCAGGTTAAATTCAGTGCAGCAGCTTTTACTGACAGTAAGTAATAAGACACAAAGCTAATGGCTGTGTTGGGCTTTAAGGTGAAGGAGTTACTAAATTTATGTCATGCTCTTCACCATTAGTGTAAGGTTTCTGTAAAATGTTAATTTACAAATACAGCAAAGTAGGGCAACAGAAGATAAGTAAACACAAGGATAATCCCTTACACAGTTTCCAGAACAACAAACTGTGCCCATGAAGTCAACAACATCATGGCTCAAAGGTGTAATGCCTGTACATTAACAGTAATATCACTAAACCCAGATAGCAAAATCCCACTGACTGACAGAAATGATCTCTATACCCCAATTCAGACAGTAAAACCCTAACACACTGACAGTAATTTATCTTCACTCTAATACTAACCACCCCTCACACTTTGACAGTAACTATCTCCCACAGCCTGACAGTAATATTCTCATACCCTATCAGTAACCAGCCCTCACACTGACAGTGACCACTCCTCACACCCTGACAGTATCTATTTCTTACTCCCTGAAAATAACCACCCCTCACACCCTGGCAGTAACTCTCAGTGCCTGACAGTAACATTGTCACACACTGCCAGTCACCACCTTTACATCCTCACCCTGAGGGTAACAACTCCTCACATGAACAGTAACCTCCTTACACCCTGACAGTAACCACTCTGCACACAGTCAGTAACAACCTTCACAGCCTAACAGTAAAAGCCTCTCACCTTAATTGTAGTAGCCATGTTAATAGTAATTAGCAACCATCTCTACACTCTAATAGTAACCATTCCACTAATATCTCCCCATTCTAACAGTATTACACTTATACCATGATAACATATGTTTCTGCATGCTGACAGTAACAACCTCACATAATGTACAGTGCCGGTACCCAGGAAACCGAACAACAGCAAGTGTAGCATCTCCAACTGGCAGTAATCACTGACAGTATTCTGAATCTGATTTACTTAATATCCTTATTCTTGTGTTTAAATCCTCCCTGACCTTGTCTCTCTTATTTCTTTGCTTAGACACCATGAGCAAGCACCTCATTTACCAGAAACCTAATCACTGCTTTCCAATGCTTTCAACTATCAGAGCCCTTCAATTTGAATCCTCTCCCCAAGTACAACAACTCCACCTTCTTAGATTATTTTTTCTGCTCATTTGATCACATTTCTATTTACTTGATATAAACTCTCTTTCTTTGGCCTTGTGCCCAATTTTTTCCTGCTTCTATGAAATGCGTTTTATTGCAAAGGCTGTTGAGGTATCTCTGCTTCCTAGCTATGACCCATTGTCTGAAGACAATCTGAAATATTCTCTTTTACATCAAAAATAGAAGCACATTGCACTAGTTAATGCTACTTACAGCCTGATTTAGTGCAAGTGTGCATTTGGAAGGAGTGGGACCACCAGAACTCCCTTTGCTTCCTGAGGAAACAGAAGAGGAAAAAGTAAAACCCAGGTAGAGAGGAAGATTAGAACGGGCAATGCAGATACATCTGATACAAGCCTTTCATTGACAACTAGCAAACTATTTGCCATTGGGCAACAGGGGAGAGAAAGTGCCAGAATGAGAGATGGATGGGAGGGGTATTGGGAATGGGCTTAGACGGGAGAGTTAGTATGCCATTAGTCTCGAGTTTGACAGAAGACATAAAAGAGGTAATGTATAAGAGGGGAGGAAAATGTATTAGCAGAATGAATTAATTACGCTCTCTTTGCCTTTGAGCCCATGAGATGTATCCCAGGGGATCCTGGAGGGACAGCACTTTGAATTGAGACTAATTAACTTTATGAAGTTTAAAGATCAAAGAAGGTGTTGAATTTAAGATTGATTGATTTTAAACAAATTAATATTATAAATTGGTATGAGATATTAAAATGCAACATTTCTTAAGTTATTCAAGGATCTGGTCAGGAATCTCCTGGGAAGGAGAAGGCTGGTAGGTACCAGTTGGAAAGCCAGTAAGGGGAAAGATCAAGGGGTGGGGGAGGGGATAGGCAGGAAAGGTGAAGAAGGAATGTAAGGGGAAAGCACTATGGGTAGTAGAAGAAGGTGGAATCATGAGAGAGGTGATAGGCAGTTGGAGGAAGAGGCAGAGTGAAATTGGGATGGGGAAGGGAGGGGGAGGGAATTACCAGAAGTTGGAGAATTCAATGTTCGTGTTCATACCTCTTACTGGTTTTTCACCTGGCACCTACCAGCCTTTTTCTTCCCACCCTCTCCCCACCTTATTTATAGGGCCCCTGCCCCCTTCCTCTTCAGTTCTGACGAAGGGTCTCTGCCCAAAACATTGACTGCTCATTTCCATGGATGCTGCCCGGCCTGCTGAGTTCCTCCAGCATGTGTTGCTTTGACCCCAGCATCTGCAGAGTGTTTTGTGTTTACAAAATGCTGGAGGAGCTCAACAAGTCAGACAGCATCTATGGAGGAGAATAAAGAGCTGACATTTTGGGCTGAGATCCTTTATCAGGACGAGAAAGGAGCCAGAATAAGAAAATGAGGGGAGACGTAGGATTACAAGCTGGCAGGTGATAGTGAAACCAGGTGAGGGGTAAAGTGTGTGAGTGGGGGATGAAGTAAGAACCTGAAAGCTGACAGGTGGAAGAGGTAAGGGGCTAAATAAAAAGGGTAGTACAGTGAACCATGAAAGAAATGGAGGGAGGAAGGGAACTAGAGGGAGGTGATGAGCACGTGATGATAGGGTAATCAGACTGGAAAATGAATAAGAGAGAGGGGGGAAGGGGGGAGAGTAAAATGTTACACTAAGCTAGGAGGAACAGCAAGTACTTTAAATGGAGCAGGAAGTTGCAAAGAGACATAGACAAGTTAAGGGTGTAGGTAAAAGTACAGTAGATGAAGATCAAAGCAGAAAGCAATATAAAAAGTAAAATTAAAGATGTTACACGTCAAGGGGCAGTTTTACAAAGGGAAAGAATGCACATTTCTCTTGCTCTTGGAGTACCACAATGACTCAAAACTTGTCTATTGCCCTGAGGGATGTCATATAAATGCACCAGAATGATACTACGGCTCAGAGGATGAGATGATGAGAACAAGTTGCACAGACAAGATTTGGGTATGGGCTGTACTGATTACAGTGCTTAACAGTATAATTGATTCAATGTGCTAAATACAGTGCAACACTTGACCTAGGAAACATAGAATGAAGAGACTGTGCTTTGGGCAACATGGTGGCACAGCAATTTGTGCTTTCCTCACAATTTTGGGGATTTAATTCCATCCTAATTCCAGAAGACGATAAGTTACAGGAGCAGGATTAGACCATTGAGCACATCGAGTCAGCTTCGCCATTTCATCATGGCTGATTCATTTCCCTCTCAGCCCCGATCTCCTGCCTTCTCTCCATATCCTTCCATGCCTTGACTAATCAAGAATATTTTAACCTCTGCCTTAAATATACCCTATGACTTGGCCTCCACAACAAATTCCACAGATCCACCACTCTCTGGCTAAAGAAATTCCTCCTTCGCTCCGTTCTAAATGGATGTCCCTCTACTCTGAGGTTGTGTCCTCAGGTCTTAAACTCCCCAACCATAGGAAGCATCCTCTCCAAATCTACTTTGTGTTTGACAGGTTTCAATGAGATCCCCCTCATTCTTCTGAATTCCAGTGAGTACAGACCTAGAGCCATCAAACACTCTGCTCACAGTACTCCAGTTCCAGGTGCTATTTGTGTGGAAGTTTACACGTTCTGACTGTGGAAGAGTTTTTGCCAGGTATTCTGGTTTCCTTCCATAAAGACCAGCTGTTAGGTGAATTACCTCTTAGATTTGTTGAAAGGCAAAACAATTAAAAATGCATTTCAACAGGATATGGAAACCCACATCAAGGAGCACAGTAAGTGTATCCGTTAGGAGAAATTGGCGGTAGCAGAACAATACATTCGCAATGGCCATAGGATTGACTTCAAAAGCACAAAACTACTGTGCCATACCAATGGCTTTTGGGACCGCCTGGTGAAGGAAGCCACTGAAATAAAATGAGAAGAAATGAACTTTAACAAAGATGAAGGTCTTGCTCTAAATAAGAACTGGAATTCAATTGTAAAGAAGGTGGGAGAGCAGAAACTTGATTGGATGAGGTCTAATCAATCAGGAGGGATGGACTAGAGGGGTATAAATACCATCAGACTAGACATGCCCAGGCATCATCCCTGATAAAAGATGGCAGAGCTTCTCATCAAAAGGTTGGTTATAATTGATATTTGTACCCGGCTGGAAGCCCGAGAAGAGTGTATTCATCACATACACTGGGAAAGCACCAAAAGTAAATGAACAAATAATAAGACGCTTTTGCATCAGAAGTTAAAAAGTAAACATTCTAACTCTGCCGGCACTTCATAAGTGATGAGACCTGGTGGCAGTAGGGAGATTTGTAGTCTTAGGGCCTGGGGGAAGAAGCGGTATCCCATCCTAACATTTCTTTTCCCAATGCTTTAGTACGGCCTGCACAATGATGGGGGGGGGGGGGGGGGGGGGAATCACTGACAATGCTCTGAGCCCTGTGTACTCAGTGTTCCAGATAAATACATATGATGCAGAATGAACTTTACTATATCCAAACCATGAAATACTTGTCTGGGAATATCAATGGAACAGCATCCAGAGATTTTCACTCAACATTTAGCCTGTATTAGAAATGCCCTGGGTGTATAGAGGGAGTTTTATTCTGCATCTAACCTATGCTGTGTCTGTCCAGTGTGTTTTACATATTACACTTTTATATCTAATAGATGATGTGCCACACCTGCATGGAAGGAGAGGACGGAATTGAACAATATTTGATTCTTCCTAGCTATACAAGTAAGTGTGTAACACAAAATGGATGTTATAAGACAAAATGGTGTCAGTTTGGAATGCGGAAATGTTTTGAGAATGCACAAGAATACTGATACACAGCCTTGAGCGTAGATATTGATGCTGAACTTGTCTTTCTGCAGACATGCTATCTCTGTCTTTCAGATAAGTGTCTAGGTCAAGGATCACAAGGGATAAGGGGGTATGAGGAATTATATGTAGAATTAAAAGGACTAAAACCTGACATTTGCAGCTTGGCAAGTAAAGCTGCACCATAACTAATCTGCTAACCGTGAGACAGAAGCAGGGAACAAAGAGGTGCTTGTACATGAGAAAGCTGCTGTGTAGCCATTAACCAAGGATGCTTAGCAACAATCAGAGTATGTATGTGATAACGAATGTTTAACAAGCAGCTCCAGACAGTACTTGGGGCTCACTTGATGCAGATTTTCCCAGACTTTATGAGCAGGTCCTCTGTAGTTCAGCTGAGCGATGCAAGCTTGCTAATTTGTGTGTGTTGCTTGAATTTCCAGCACCTGCAGATTTCTTCGTGTTTGCATTAATAAACAGCATGTAATTTTAAGTAAACTGTGTTTGACAATTATTCACTGGGTCTGAACCTAAAGTCCTCTGGCAGAGAGGCAGATCGACAGGTACAGTCTGGTACGATGACTACGTAAGCTGAAAAATACCGTTTTGAAAGGATAAAAAGTGGGTCTCTTCTTCATGCAAGTTAGAATCTTGCCTTAGGCTGGGTCACAATCAGTGCAAAGAGGCGGAGTGTGAAGACCATTGAGAAGACTGTCAGACACTTGAGGTTCCCTCTGGCGATATATAGATTAACTCATTGTCTGGTTGATAAGCATAATTCCCTTCTTTATTTTATCATATTCTTCTTTCTTACTACATTTTATTTTGATATAACTCTAATAGAGTAGCTTTCTATAACTTTTTAGTGTGTGTCCAGTGCCTCCTTTGTTTGCAAATACCTCTTGCTGCTGAATCAGGAAAGAAAAAGGAACAAACGTTAAAATATTTCATTGCACTGGGTCTGACATAGAACTTTGCAGATGCAGACTAGTCATCTCTGCTGGACTTAACCAGACCAGTGCTTGTTTTGGCAATGAAACTACATAAGGAATAGCATCAGGAATACTTGAGGTAGTCACAGAAACCTTCTTCCTAACTCTGCTTCCCAGAGTACCTCTGGCTATCCCCTTTCCTCTTCTCCTTCAAGACCCTCCTAAAAGTACACTCCCTTAGGCAAAGCTCAGCCTACACTTATTAATATGTCCTTGTGGTGAACTACATATACCTGTCTGGACACGCCCCCCCACCGCTGACAGCTCCTGTGGCTCCTCCCACAGACCCTGGTATAAAGGCGATTGGAGGCACAGCTCCTCCCCCAGTCTCCAGGATGTTGTGTGGTGGTCGCTTGCTGCTTGTGCTTTCTTCCAGCCAATAAAAGCCTACCTTGACTCACGTCTCCGAGAGTTATTGATGGTGCACCAGTCCTTTGCCTTGGCATCTAATTTTTGGGTCATTACTTCTACATAGAATAGTTTAGGATGTTAATTTAGGCATTTGCAATAAAATGGAAAATGCTGAAAACAACCCAGCCTGATAATGGAAAGAAAAATGGAATTAACATCAGTTCTGCTGAAAGTTCATGGACCTGCAACATTAACTCTTGTTCTTTCTCCACATATTTTATGTTTAATATATTATTTCCAATATCTGCAGTTTTTCCTTCAGAGGTATGAGCAGTGCAGTTGCCCCAACATGCCCTTCCTTTCCAACAGTGTGAAGTTCATACAATCCATCTGGTCATCATCAATGATAAAGAAAGATTGGCATTTGTGTTAGTGTATTCCTTGTCCTCAGGGTACCTTGGGTCCTGGGCTGACATGGACATTAATATTTATTGAGTAAACTGATACCACTATGTGATTCAAGGTTTGGTGAGTGGAGGGCAGAGGGATATTCTAAATTCTTAAAGAGTGTTCCCAACTGCCTCACTAACACAAAATTGTGGATCTATGGAATGTTCTGCCTCAGAAGGCAATGGAGGCCAATTCTCTGGATGCTTTCAAGAAAGAGTTAGATAGAGCTCTTAAAGATAGCGGAGTCAGGGGATTTGGGGAGAAGGCAGGAACGGGGTACTGATTGTGGATGATCAGCCATGATCACATTGAATGGTGGTGCTGACTCAAAGGGCCAAATGGCCTACTCCTGCATCTATTGTCTATTGTCTAAAATACTTCTGAAGTACACTGAACTACTGTAGAAAACATACAGTTAATCTGCACACAGAACGTTCCTACTAATGACAGTTTAACAGATAATATTTTATTTGTGGCATTGATAGGGTAATAAATCTTATTCAGGACACCGTAACTTGAAAGCAATACTGTGCAATCTATTCATGACCTGAAAGTGCAAATGGGTCCTTGGTTCATTGCCTGCCTTATAAACCACCAGCTCCTGCAATACTTCAGTGAGAAGATTGGTTCCAGGACTCCACATCATTCACTTCTTGTAAATCAGCTGCTTTACCTTTTGAGCAAGCTGCTTGAAGGAATTAGACCTGCGCATCTCGAAAGGGTTGTGATGTTCTGGGCCTGCCACCAGTGCGCATCATTCTGGTCAACAATCTGCAGAATGTCTCTTCTTTTGAAGGTCAAACCAGCTTCAGGACAAGGAATGGAGGAATCGTACCTTGGGCTGTAGTCCACCAGTGCTCTCACATAAATCTGCAGGAAGAGAGAAGTACCAAATAACACCATGATGATTATGCTGAGAAAAGATCCTTAAAACAGAAGCAGAATACACAGCAAGCCAGTCAGCAAATGAGAAGGATAAATATGGATTCATATTTGTTCTAACTTTTAAACAAGACAAAACTGTAGTATTCAAGTGGAATCCAAATAAATGCCAGAGGATAAGAATGGAAGTCACGAGGGCACCTGATGGTGTTTGGGATTTTAAGAAGCTGCAGAGAGAAGTAGTACTGAATAAGAAGAAAGGTTATCCCAAGTTACTATCCACTGCATGTGTCCTCTCAATAGAGATTCCATCATAATTTCAGGGATAACCTCTTGCCTCGTCTTAACATTTTCCCCATCTGCTTCTTGCTTTTAACTCTTCCATGGAGTCACAGATAACAACCTGATCAGTCAATTAGACAAACAATCTCCAGTTTGTAATGTTGGGATTTAAAGCAGTTGATGTGTCTATGATCACCATCTCTGGCAGGGCATTGAAAAATTGAAATGGATAAAAAGTTAGTGTTTGGAATACAGTGGATTCCAGTTAATTGTGCAGCCACTTATTTGAAAAACTCTTAAAAAACAAAAACTAATTGAGGAAATAGACGGGATTCATTAATTTATTTGGGATTCTATGCCGCTTTATTGAGACAGGAGACTGTTGCTGAACAGTTTCTAACTAGTGTAAGTCACGTACACTTGCGTGCTCAGTGTAAACAGTTTTTAAATAGCGCCAGTTGCATGTGTTTGTGTTCAAAAAGCAATGATTCTGTCACTGATAGTGAGAAATATCAGTAAGACAGTAAGCAGAAGTAATCAGTAACACAAGTCAGGAGTGAAAATGAAATGATTTCACTACTTCAACAAGTAGTGAATTCGAAGATAGCAACAATCATCTTGGATGTTACAATGAAGATTTGGAAGAACCATTCATTCAAAGCATTATATAAAGGCAGTCCATTATCTGCACTAGATGTTGAGCAGATTTTTTTCATTTACAGTCAATCAAAAGAACATAGCAGCGTACATTGAATGAATTCTTCCATTGATAACTATTAGGAACTATTACACAGTTATCTGGTACTGTAGTAGTATTGGTAAGTTCTAATTTGATCTGTATTTCATTTAACATTAGTTTGTCTTTTTTGATAGTATTTTAACCATTGAGCAGTTGCTTGAAAACAAACCAAAACTGCTGAGAGACTAAGCCAGGGTAATCGACACAATATGGCGCACTTCCAAATAATGAAATTCCAAATTGGAAAAGGTACGTTTGATCCTTTATTATGAAATCAGCAAAGACAAATGATCTTGAGGCAATAAAAAAACTAACAAAATTAAATAAGCAATATAACGCTCTAATATAGTCTAATAGTGATATTAGCATTCAAATAGCATAACAAATGTTCTAAAAACATTCCAATTTATGATCTAGCTAGTGTTCCAATAACATCCCAGTTATTGATCACCAAAACAAAATCATTTCTTCGCTCACTCCCCCTCAACTAGTTTAACTGACTAAGCATGAATACTTAGCAATACTAATTTGCTTTTACCACACCCCAACCTATATGACAGATTACTATAATAAATGCGCCACAAACTACAATGCAGTCAGAAGTAGATATATGGCTCCAACTGACAGAAAATAGATACATGACTGCTACATCCAAGCCCCTTAATTATTATACTATAATATTTACAGCTACATATTACAAAAATAGGACACATGAAATCTTCAAGAACAAACATTTTAACATTTATACAGATGTTCTTTTTCTTATTTCTTCTTCCAGTCAAGTTTTGGAACACTCATCTCGGTCGAAGGTTACCAGCACTTAGCCCAGTACACCGTGATCTTTACCACCATTCTCTGTCAGGTCATTAAATCAAGTCAAAGCCATGAAGCTTCTAGAGTTGTAACTCCTCAATCTCTGTCTCCTGAAGAAGACAATTCTTGATTATAGGTCTGTCCAGACACCTTGTCTTGGGCTTGATTCACACCCGCCTCACCAATCCTCTTCTGTCTGGAAAAACTTGAATGACTCCTCCCACGATCCATGAGTTCAAAGGTGCTGTGTTTTCAATGATAAATGCAATGTCTCCTGGGAGGAAATTGTGTTTTATACCTGCCTATTTTTGACAGTCCTGTAACTGTGCTAAATACTCCTTGACTCTTGGTGGGTGGAGCCAAAAATGATGCCAGAGAATAACTTGTCCCAGCTCACCAGCGAAACAGTCAAATTCTTCCTATTCTAATGTCTCTATTTTCCTTTTCAGGCTGGGATCCTGTGAGGATCTTTTAATCTACACTCAAAACTGCAGTTCTGCACAGCAGTGTTCCCGTTCTTGGAGCTTGTCGATTGGCTGTTTCAATATGTCCAGGTCTGGCCTGAAGTCGGGCACCTTTGGGGCCTTTCACAGCCTTGTGGACATGAATTCTCACTGATGTCAGAATTAAAGTGTAGCGGGAGCCGGAACATCGAAGATAGCGAGAGTGGCTGTTGGAGGGTTCTCTCTCTCTCTCAATGGTGAGCAAGACTTTGCTGCCGATTCTCAAGTTGGGGAACTCAAAATAAAAAGCAAAGCTTCAGACTGGCTGTAACATTGAAATTGTGACTGTTGACCCCCCCTCCCCCCAGTGGAAGGAGCAATATCTGCCTGCCCCTTGTTAGTGCAAGAGAGTGTCTTTGGAGTGTCAAAAATGTTGGAGTGAAGAAGTTAGTTTTCGATATACTGTAGACCATGATCACTCTTTCGGGGTTTTGCCGTTGCTTGCATTGTGGGTGGTGGGAAAGCTCATGGTTTCCGTGGTAACTACCACTTTACAAAAGACCACTCAACAATTTTATGGCCAAAAGAGCATCTTTATCTGGGACGGCAAATGATATTTACAATACAGAGGCTTCCAGGTACCTCGTGCGGCATGGGTGGAGGAATTATATACAATGTATACTGGGAGTAAAAAGAGTGGAAGTAAAGACCCCGTCAACTCCAGATCCCGCCTCTTGTTACCAACAGCTTCCCGATTAGTATTAACTTACTTTTAATAATACTCACATTACAACAGTTCTCCCCTTTAAAATCCAACATTCCCCAAATATAGAAGAACTGGGAAATAAAAACAGTGGTATCATTAGCAACAGGTAACCAATACAAAACACCTAAAAAAACGTGGCAAATTCAACATTCAATCTAACAACAAAAAAAAAACTATCCAATCAAAGATTCAGTCTGTCAGGAGGTTTGTGAGGGTGCTGTGATCTACGCACTACCCCCGGTGACCCAGCAGGCACCGCTGGTGAGGATGTTTTGGGTGAATCTACTGTTGGGGACATGAGAGGGGTCTGTGTGTCCGCATGAGAATGTCCATCCTCTTCAGGGGACTCTGCCCCCTCTGCCAGCATCTCTCCATCTGGCAAAGTCACTGGCGGACATTCTTTCCTGGTATGCATTAAGTGGTCATTGCTCCTTAACTGTTTTGGACTACTGAGCTTCTTTGAAATCAATGGCAAGCTATTCTCAGCATTATTGGAATAAACGGCATCTGCAGGTTTGCCACTTGGCTTGGAACACACTGAAAAAGGAACTTTGGTTTTCTGAATCATCGTCACAACCGTGGCTCAGAATAGACCCAATTTTTTTTTAGATTGTGAGGACACTCAGTCCTCATTTATTGTCATTTAGTAATGCATGCATTAAGAAATGATACAATGTTCCTCCAGTATGATATCACAAAAAACACAAGACAGATCAAGACTAACTTACAAAAACCACATAATTATAACATATAGTTACAACAGTGCAAAGCAATGCCGTAATTTGATACGGACAAACCACGGACACGGTAAAAAGTCTCGAAGTCCTCGACAGCCCATCATCCCACGTAGACGGTAGGAGGAAGAAAAACTCTTCCTGCCATGAACCTCCAGTGCCACAAAGCTTCCCAATGCAGCCTCTGGAAGCATCCGACCACAGCCAACTCAGAGTCCGTCCAAAAAACTTCGAGCCTCCGACCAGCCCACCGACACCGAGCACCATCTCTGCTGAGCACTTTGACCCCGGCCCCGGCCACCAAGCAACAGGCAAAGCCGAGGATTCGGGGCCTTCCTCTCCGGAGATTTCTTGATCGCACAGTAGCAGCGGCAGCGAAACGGGTATGTCAGAAGTTTCACCAGATGTTCCTCCGTGCTTCCCACGTCCATCTCCATCAAATCAGGTTTGTGCATGGCCCCTACTTACAAATAACAGATATTCATTCCTGGAGTGGCTACGCGTGCTGCCGTCACGCCGCCATTTACTCAACTCACAAGCTTTAAGTTCCTTGGGGTGAATATCACAAATGATATTTTTCATAGAGTTCCTTGTTATAACTTGGAACTATCTGGAGTTCAACAGCAGGAAATTGCAAAGCATTTCGGAAAACCTCTTGTGCTTGAACAAAGGTCTTGTCTGTTAAATCACAGTCATTGATTTTGATACAGTCATTCTCCTGGAGCAGGTTCTTCTGTCTGGAATGACTGTTCTCTTCAATACCACGAATACTCAGCCCAAGGAATCCTCCACTCAGCGTAGAGTTAAAGGGCACCACATGGATTCCCAGGAGGCCGCCGTCCACAGAAAATTCTACCTTCTTTGTCAAATCACTTAGAGTGCTTTCTAAATGCTTGTCTGGTGGTCCTGGAGGCTCTGTTCTTACATCGTCTGTACATATCAAAATCAATGACTGTGATTTACACCTCCATGTCCTCCTGTAGTTCTCCTCACTAATGACCGATGCAGTAACCCCTGAACCAATCTCAAACTTAATGTTCTTTCCCTTGACAGTGACTGTGGCATAATATGGTTCAGGTGGTCCCTCATCCATTTCCACCCCAAACATGTTGTAGGCACACACTGCCTCCTCGTCTGCTTTTTCTAGGTGGTGTGTGGCTGCCTGAGCCTGGTGAGCTTTTCCCTGCCCAGGCTTAACCTTACCCTTTAAACTCCTGCATTTTTTAGCTAAATGTCCTTTTTTGCTACAAGCATGGCAGACAGTATCTTTGAATTTGCAAACATTTGCATAGTGCGTCCCTCCACACTGAAAACATTCCACCCGCTTTGTCTGTTTACCAGTCTCCCTCCTGACTTGGAGCACTGCTGCTGACTGTGACCACCCCCCCCCCCCCACCATGCCCTTTCTGGATATCCTTGGCATTATTAGCAGCCATCTCCATGCCTTGGGCAATCTCTAGGGCTTCCTTGAAAGTTAACGGTGGGGTTTCCCCCAACAAGTGGTGTTGTGTGGCATCATTATTAATGCTGCTTACTAATCTATCATGGAGCATGTCATCCAACATGGCTCCAAAATTGCAATGCTCCGACAGCTGCCGAAGTTCGGCCACAGACTGACCTGGCTTCCAAACATGGTTGTGAAACTTGAACCATTGGACTATCTCCGAAGGTTTTGGATTATGGTGGTTCCCCATGAGCTTGACCAGTTCATCATATGGAATTTCTAACGGTTTCCGCGGCATAGCTAAGTTCCTTATCAACTTGTAAGTCTTTGCCTCACACACACTCAGGAGAATAGAGTGCTTCTTATCCATTAGCACAGAAAAAGTGTCCCAACCTTTCCTCATACTCCGGCCACACCTCAGTTCGCTCCGCGAACTCACCGACAGACCCGAACACAACCATCTGAATGCGAGGCTCCTCGTCCGCTCACAGCTCCTGATCGAAACGCGTCGACCCATCCACAAAACCAGTTCACCTCGTCACCGAAAATATGTGGTAACTTCCACTTTACAAAAGACCACTCGATCAAAAGAACATCTTTATCTGGGACGGCAAATGATATTTACAATACAGAGGCTTCCAGGTACCTCGTGCAGCATGGGTGGAGGAACTATATGCAATGCATACTGGGAGTAAAAAGAGTGGAAGGAAAAACCCCACCAACCCCGGAGCCCGCCTCTTGTTATCAATAGCTTCCCGATTAGTATTAACTTACTTTTAATAATACTCACATTACCAGTTTCTGCTTGAATAAGTGGGAAAAGGGGGAGGGTTGTTGCAGCTAGCTGCTGCTTGTCTGTGGAAGGGGGGCCCAGGATTCTTACATTTTTTCTGTCATTGACTCTTTGGGGGTTTCTTCTGTTTTGAGGCTGTCTGTAGAGAGTAGGAATTTCAGGTTGTGTATTGGAACCATTTCCAAAACAAGTCTGACATTGCATTGGACCTGTTTCCATCTATGATTAGCATAAATGTCTTCCTTTTGGAATTCTCCTACTGGTAAGGATGGTGAGGGCTTCAGAAGCAACTGGTGGTTGGGTGCAAGTGCTTCCAAATCATTGGGTTTGAATGATGCTTTAGCAATTGGACAACCATTGATAATTGCCTCTACTTCACAAAGGACTGTGTGGAAACTGTCTTCATCAAGATTCTGTACCTTCATGGTGGAATTGAGGACCTTTCGTACAGACCTAATCAATCTCTCCCATGTTTCTCCATGATGTGAACCAGCTGAGTGCGGGGGGGGGGGGGGCTGGTTTAAAAATCCACTTATATCTTTTTGGAAGGACATCCCTGATTTGTGAATGATTCCACTTTTTAATGGCTTCTTGCATCTCACGCTCAGCTCCAACAGAGTGCAGTTCATGAACCTGTCCTGGTCTTGTTATAAAGTGTTAAAGTGCATTAACAAAGGAGTCTGTCTAAAGAAGATGACATTTCAATGTGAACAACTCATATAACTAGACAGGTAAATATGACTCCATACTTCATTGTATTCCTTCTGCTCTAGAAGGTCACTCCTATACGTGTAAACAGAGGTTCATCTGTAGAGACCCTGTTCAGAGGTAGATCTGCCGTGCACTGGCATTTCAGAGCTGGTTGCAACTGTCGACAAGCAACACACTTGGACAGGATTCTTCTTATAGCTGCCAGCAATGGGAATCCAGTATTTTTGGCACAACCTGGATAACATGTGGTTACGGCCACCATGTCCCACCTCTTGATGTACATGCCTCAGAATGAGGTCTGAGATATGAAGATCCTTTGCCAGTATAACAGGATGTTTAGACTTTTTTTTTAATTGATTTTTTAATGCATTTTCTACAACACTACAAATAAAAACCCCAAACCAAAATAAAAAATTAATACAGTGCAAAATAAACATACAATAATAATTTAATACAAAAAAGATAATTGAGAAAGCACCCAAATTGAAGACATGTAAAGTTAGTATCCTCCCCAAGCCCCACAACAAAAAAAAACTCCAGACCAACCACAACAAAATATAGAGAATATAAATCAGGACATTCAACCTCCCAAACTGTAAATACACTTGAAAACAGAAGATGATAATGCCTACTACCAAAAAAAAGAGCTGAAAGTAAGGGACTGAAAAAAAACCTTAATTAAGAGGAAAGTTATTAAAGTACTCAATAAAAGGTCCCCAGACCTTATGAAACTTTATATCCGAATTAAGAATTGAATAATGAATTTTTTCAAGGTCTAAACAGGACATAATACCATTAAGCCATTAAGCACGCATGGGCAGGGCAACATCTCTCCATCTAAGGAGGATTAGACGTCTAGCCAGGAAAGAAGCAAAAGATAATATTCGACACTTAGATATACGTTTGAGTTTGACTGTCTCACCCAAAAAACCAAACAGAGCAATTAAAGGGTTAGGCTCTAAGTGGTGATTCAGAATACAGGATAAAGTTATAAAAACATCTTTCCAAAATTTCTCTAAACTAGGACAGGACCAGTACATATGAATAAGAGAAGCCTCACCCCTTTTGCATTTATCACGAAGAGGACTACTATTAGGGTAAAATCGAGATAATTTAGATTTGGACATATGGGCTCTATGAACAATCTTAAACTGTAAAAGGCAATGGCGAGCACAAAGAGAGGTTGAATTAACCAATTTGAGAATCGAGTCCCAAATCTCATCAGATAAAGAGATATTTAAATCATGCTTCCAAGCCATTCTAATTTTATCCACAGGGGCACGCCGTAAGAATGCTAATTTATCATGAATAAATGATATTAAACCTTTACCCAGTGGATTAATAGAAAGATATAAATCCATAACATTTTTCGCGGGCATTTCAGGGAAGTTAGGAATTAAAGGATTAATAAAGTGTCTAATTTGGAGATATCTAAAAAAATGGGCATTAGGCAGATTGAACTTAGCAGAGAGCTGTCGAAAGGATGCGAAGCGATTATCGATAAAAAGATCTTCAAAATGTCTAATGCCCTTCCTATACCAATCATAGAATGTTGAGTCATACATAGTAGGTAAAAAAAGATGATTATGAAAGATAGGACTAGAAAGGGAAAAACCATAAAAACCATAAAATTTCCTAAACTGGGCCCATATTCGCAAAGTGCGTCTGACAAGAGGATTAACAATTAGTCTAGACAAACTACTAGGGAGTGCAGAGCCAAGAAGTGCAGAAATAGGTATATCTTTAGTGGAATTCAACTCCATTGCCACCCAATTAGGGCACTCGGGTTGGCTATGAAAAAAAGACCAAAAGGTAGTGCAACATATGTTAGCTGCCCAGTAATATAAACAAAAGTTAGGTAAGGCCATGCCACCCTCTTTTTTAGATTTTTGAAGATAAACTTTATCAATTCTAGAATGCTTATTCTTCCACAGATATGACAAAATAATAGAGTCTAAGGAATCAAAAAAGGTTTTAGGAATAAAAATTGGGATAGATTGAAATAAATATAAAAATTTAGGGAGAACATACATTTTAACAACATTAATACGACCTACCAAGGACATAGATAGAGGTGACCATTGTGACAGACTCTGTTTTGTAGTATATAAAAGACTGGCAAAATTTTCACTAAAAAGATCTTTAAACTTCCTTGTAACTGTAATCCCAAGGTAAGTAAATTGATTATGAACTACTTTAAAGGGGAGGTCACGAATGCTTGTGCTTCTTTATTAATTGGGAAAAGTTCACTCTTATGTAAATTAAGTTTATAGCCAGAAAACTGGCTAAATTGATCAAGAAGTGAAAACATTGGAGATAAGGATGTGGACGGATTTGAAAGAAAAAGTAATAGATCATCAGCATAAAGAGAAACTTTATGCTCAACACAGCCCCCTCCAGATCCCGGTCAGTTCAGGACAGCTTCGGAATGCTATCACCAGAGGTTCTATAGCCAAATCAAAGACAAAGGGACTTAAAGGGCATCCTTGACGGGTGCCACGTTTGAGGTTAAATAGCTGGGATTGCTGAAAATTAGTCAAAACAGAGGCGGTAGGACACAGATACAGCAATTTGATCCAAGAGATAAAACTTTGACCAAAGTTAAATTTTTCTAAAACTGTAAAGAGGTAGTTCCACTCTATATGATCAAATGTTTCTCCGCATCGAGAAATAACGCATTCAGGAATCCCAGTTGAAGGTGAATATAAAATGTTAAATAAATGCCGAATGTTAAAAAAAGGAAGACAGTTTTTAATAAAACCAGTTTGATCATCAGAAATATTAGAGGGTATAACAGTTTCTAATCTATGAGCCAAAACTTTGGCCAAGATTTTAACATCAACATTAAGCAAAGAAATTGGCATGTACGAGGAGCACTCTGTTGGGTCTTTACCCTTTTTTTTAATAAAAGAATAATAGATGCCTCATTAAAAGAGGGTGGCAATTTACCATAATTAAACGAGTCAGATAGTACTGAGAGTAACTGAAGAGAAAGGAGTGAAGAGAATGATTTATAAAATTCTACGGGGAACCCATCAGGTCCAGGAGATTTTCCTGAGGACAATGCAGAAATTGCAAAAGATATTTCTTCTGATGATATAGGCTCATTAAGTTTTGCTTTAAAATCAGATGAAAGTGAAGGAATATTCAGATTATTTAAGAAAAGATCAACAGAAATATTCTCATTCAGAGATTCAGAGGAATAAAGCCGAGAGTAAAAAATTTTAAATACGTCATTGATTTCTAAGTGATCCAATGTAAAATCCCCATTCTCCTTCCGGATTTTTGTAATATGTTGTTTAACTTTAGAACGCCTCAGCTGATTAACTAGAAATTTACCAGATTTGTCACTATGAATATAAAAGCGACTCTTACTTTCAAGAAGTTGGCGTTCAACAGGTTGAGTAGACAGAAGTTCAAATTTACTTTGAAGTTCTACATGCTTCTTGTATAATTCAGGATTATTAGTTTGAGCATACAATCGATCTAATTCTTTAATCTGATTAATTAGGTCTAATCGATCTATATGGGACTTTCTATTAAGATTTGCTGTATAAGAGATTATTTGACCCATCAAATATGCTTTCATGGCATCCCAGACAATCTGGGATGACATTTCAGATGATGTATTAGTGTTAAAATAAAAAGTTATCTGATCCTTAATAAATTTTAGAATATCATCATCTGATAATAAAGTTGAGTTAAAATGCCAGTGTTTATTCCTCTGAGGGAGACCAGGAAAGTTTAAAGACAAAGTAATTGGGGCATGATCAGAAATCAGTATACTCTGATAATCACAAGAATAGACAAATTAAATGTTGATTATCAAGTTAAAAAATAGTCAATTCTAGTAAAGGTATGGTGAACATGTGAAAAAAAATAATCTCTCTCAGTAGGATGAAGGAAATGCCATATATCTGAGATACCATAATTAGAAAGAAAAGAGTGAATAGCTGAAGCAGATTTAGTAGGTGATCTAGTAACAGAGGACGATCGATCCAAATTAGGATCTAACCAACAATTAAAGTCGCCACCCAGTATAAGAGAATATGAATTTAAATCTGGTAGTGGAGAAAAAATGTTCAAAAAAATTAACATAATCAAAATTGGGAGCATACAGGTTTGCTAGTACAACTTTAGTATTATATAATTTACCAGAAACGATAATAAAACGGCCATTTGTATCAGATATCTTATTATGGAGTTCAAAAAGAATATCTGAATTAATAAGGATGGAGACCCCCCCTAGCTTTGGCGGCAAAGGATGAATGAAAATGCTGACCCGCTCACTTTGACAGAAGCCGAGAATTATCAAAACTACGAATATGAGTTTCTTGAAGGAAAGAAATGTCAGCTTTGAATTGTTTAATATGAGAGAAGACCTTCCTTCTTTTAACAGAATGATTCAATCCCTTTACATTCCAACTCACAAATTTAAGTGTATTAACCATTATCAATTGTTAGTGCATAGAAGGTAGTAGGCATATAAAAAATCAAACAGTACAATAACAGTCTGGGAGCAAAAATGTAAACATAAATCAGTAGAATCAGAACAGAGACGTGTCGTGATTAACAAGGGAAAACAAAACAAACAGTGAGTAGTGTTGGAAATGGAGAATCCACCCAACCCTCGCAACCCAAAACTAGATGGCTACCCAAAAAAGCAGCTAGCTCTACACAAAATATTGACCTAAAAATGACTTACAGTTCCGTATCATTGACAAAGGTTCCATATATATAGCAAATAATACCTAATTTATGCACTAGAGAGCAAAATTACAAATAGGAACAACTTCATCAGAAAAAGTATAAAACTTAATACAAAAAAAAGACAAAAAACTAACCTACCCGTGAGAAACTATGAAAAATTGAAAGAAAAAAAATTAAAAAGGGGGAAAAAAGGGGGAAATTATAAATTTAACGAGAGTACTTATCAGCCGTTTACAAAAAAAAGCAAATCTTATACTATAAATCAACCAACAGGGAGGCCTTCAATAAAAAAATTCCAAGCCTCCAAAACAAATTAAGATCAATTGTAGTTCTCTATAGCTAAAGTTATACAGAAGTAAAATAAATTACACAGGTAAAATCTAAAAGTCTGCAGGGAAACATTAAATTTAAATCATCTATTTAGGAAAAACGCATCAAGTCCAGGGAGAGATTAACTAGAGCCCTTAGAATCTCAATAGTTAATGTCTGAATTATTCAAGTAGAGTCTGAGTTCGGAAAAAAGAACTTTACTTCGAAAAGTACTTATCAGCCATTTTAGAAAGTCAGACCGGTTCCGAAGAAGCCAAGATGGCTGGAAGATTTCCAACAAACAACTCAGCCTCCTTCACTGATTTAAACCACTTATATTCTCCAGTAGTAAGTGTAATTTTAAGATCGGCTGGATTACGAAGAGAAGGTCTGAATCCACGATCAAAAAGCACTTTCATTACACCTTTAAACTCAGCACGATTCTTCAGAACCTGGGGGGAATAATCTTCCACAAAACGAATATTCGTGTTTTGAAAAGCAAAAGTACCTCTGCGGCGTGCCTCCATAATCAAACGGTTTTTCACCTGGTATCGATGAAAGCATAAAATAATTGGCTGTGGACAGGAACCCAAAATTGCGCGAGGAACATCAATCCTGTGAGCCCTTTCTAGCTCAGGTGGAGTCGGAAGAAATTCTTTCCCGAAAATCTCACAGAGAAGAGAAAAATTCAACGGAAGAGCCCTTTTCGGTGGCCTCCGGCAAACCGAGAATTCACAGATTGCAGTGTCTGCTCCGATTTTCGAGATCCACCATTTTGGAAGTAAGTTTACTGTTCTTCTCCGCTAGGTTGGAGCAGAAAGTTTCGAGATGTTGAACACGGCGTTCTAAATCTTCAGAGGTTTGGTTGATGCGAGATAAATGTTCAGCATGGTCATCCACTCTGGCATTAATCTGATCCAATTTTGATTCCAGCTGATTGATAGAAGTTCTAAATTCAGTCTTGATATCCGTTAAAGTATCTTGTCGATGTTGTTCCAAAATAGTGAGAATCTCACCCGACAAAGCCGTGGAAGTTTCCTTTTTTCCCGATTTTAGTATCTTTTGTAGCCATTATGAGATAGATGTATCTCAGATAAAAGAAAACTAATAAAATAACAAACTAAGGTTTAAAAAGGGAGACATATAGTGCAAAGATAGGAAGTATAATGGAGCAAAAGTTTGAAGCGACTAAACAATCGCCATCTTACCGGAAGTCCCCTGGATGGTTAGACTCTTCAGGCATTGCTGCCCGACTAAGCCATCCACCACTCTCAAGACACTATCTTCAAGTATTGGAATGAGCTTGGAAATACGTCTCTTCCTTTACAGTTTCTCCCCTTTGCAAAGTTGAAAATTCATCTGGAAATTTTTTTATTTGACAAAACCCAATGATCTCAATTTCATCCTTTCTGAGCTCCTTTACTCAGACAACTTTGGCCAATTTGACCCTTGGCCTTCTCAATCTCTCTCTCCAAATAATACCCTTGTTATTCTTCATCCAAGTCAAACAGAGCAAGAGCAATGTTAACTTGCTTCCTCTTCCAAGGGCAGGTCCTTAAACCTAAGAACCAGGCCACTGTCTTCCTCAGACAGGTCCAAGATGAGAAGTGATGGATTATACGTGTTATTGCGTCCACCTCCTCTTCAGTCTGCATGGCGATTGTTATAGCATTCCTCTTGACTTCTGGATCAGAAGTTCTCTAGAACAAAGAGGATTCACAGACCATTCATTTTCAGACTGAAGATGCTGAGGCCCTGACCCCCATGCCTCATTCTTCAGGAATGTTTTCACCTTCAACCCTCTAGAGGGCACATCTGTTGGAATGCTTGATGTGTTTACATACCGTACCTCCATTGAGATGTTTGTGCGACCTTAAGGATTTCTGAGACTGTTTGCAATGAAAGTTCTTGATATACACCAGCACAGAAGCACTATCAGTCAAAAACACTGAGTCCTGAAGCTGCATGTGCAATTCCTTCCTCCACAATGTGTCAACATGGCTTGTCATCGAAGCAGTGGTGAGCTCCATGTGAGGGATGGAAACTGACTTCAGTGGAGCTACCCTAGATTCTCCCAGGATAAAAGCACTGTGCACCTGAGAGTGTGTGTTGTGCACAATAGCTAGGTCACTGCTCCATGGCCATCTTTGCTTGTGTCAGTAAAATGGTGTAACTCACAGGAGTAACCTCCAAAATCCAGGGGTTTCAAGCATCTAACAGCCTTGAAGTCTTCTGACTGGTAGAGTTCTTCCAGCCAGCTTGTCCACTCATGAGTGGTATAGTGTCATCCCAGCCAAGCCCTGTTTTACATAGATTTTGTTGGACCTCCTTAGCAGATAGCACCACCGGACTCAAGAATCCTAAAAGATCACAGATGGAACTAACTGTGGAGAGGATCTTCCTTCTGGTCTATCTTGGATCATGATCTTAAACTTGAAACTATCAGACTGAATGTACCATTGCACACCCAGTACTCTCTCCACTGAAGGTGTATCTTGATCCAAATCCAAATTTTTCATGTCCTTTGCTCTTTGCTCCTTTGGTATCACAGTCAGCACACAAAGTCTGTTGCTTATTTACTTTGTGAGTTGAAAGCTGCATGGATACAAGATTGTGATAGAGAGATTCTGCATCTTCCTCAGAGGACACTGACACAAGGCAGACACAAGCAATGAAAAGCCTTATTGACTGTTTCGCAGCTAAACTGTTCTTTATTGCCTTCTGTGCATTTCCTTACAGCTAAGTTGGCACAGCTCAGTGATTGAAATTGTTTCAAAGAGATGTACCACCATTCTAAAGTCCACCATATCTTGCCTGAGTTCACCTTTAGACCATCAGAGAACATTCTGCAGATCTGCCTCTTCTGCTGGTACTTTAATCTGATGAAACATTGATTCAGTATCTGCCATGATCAACACTGGTTCTTTCTGAATCTGGTTGTGACTCCAATTAATGCGCTAGTAGGATCTGGTCCCTCTAAAAGCTGAGCATTGTGACATTCCCTGAAAAGTTGCTCCACAGTCAAACACAATATGAGGTTTCCCTTTTCTGGGGTGATAGGCTCCATGATGTGGAACATACCAGACTTTCCCATCACTATGTTCCAGATCCTCTGCTCGTGCTTTTTTGGCATAACCTTTGGAGATGACATCCTTTTGTGAAAGTTGTGTAGTTAGTGTGAAATGACAAATCATTCTTGAAATTCTTCCTTAGATTCAGAGCACACTGCTCAGCAATCTTCCTATTACTTGGCATGTTAATTTCTTTCTTTCTAAAAGGTAAATTAATCTGGTAGACACCACTCACCAGTTTTGCAGAATGTGTAACCATACTAAACCAGGGTAATAACACTGTATGACGCACTTCCAAATAATGAATTTCCAAATCGAAAAAGGTATGCTTGATCCTTCATTATGAAACCAGCAAAGGTGAATAATCTTGTCACAATAAAAAAACTAACAGGTCTAAGTTAACAATATAACGGTCTAACTTGTGGTCTAATAGTGGTACAGTATTAGCATTCAAGTAGTGTAACTAAGTGTTCTAATAGCATTCCAATTAGTGATCTAGTTAGCGTTCCAATAAAGTCCCGATTAGCAATCAACCAAAAATCATTCCCCCATCTCACTACTACCTGAGCCAGACTAACTGACTAAGCATGAGTATGTACCTATACTAATTTGCTTCTACCGCACCCAACACCCATATGACAGATTACCATAATAAATGCGACACAAAATACAAAGCAGAGAGGAAATGAATACATAGCTCCTACAAATATTTTCATGAAACTTTGACTAATTAGGCCAAAATATACTGGTCCCAATGTGCCCGATTTAACCAAATCCACTGTAATTGAGGAAATTGTGTTCCAATGCCATGGATATGAGAATGTGATCATTGAACAATATTGAGGATAATTGATTCAGTAAAATTAAGTTAGAACATTTTGGCTCAAGAAAGCAAATTCTTGGTTAGGGCAGTACTTAAGGGGTATATTAAAGGAGAAAAAATTGATGAGAAGAGAATCAGGTAGCGAGCTCCAGAATTTAGAGTCTTTACAACTCAGGGTACAGCATCAAAAAGCTAGTACCATAGCATTATTACAAAGACAAAAAGATGACCAAATATCTGGTTATGATGGTTAGTTTCCAGTTTATTCTTGAATCTAGCTTCTAATCTCATAAACCCACTGTCACAAAGACTATCCACTTCCATCTCTATTAGAAGCCCAGCTCTCACTCCTATCTCAATCTACTTGCAGAAGAAACCATGCCTCTGTTATAGTCTGTCTTAATAATTCCAAAACTCTCCTGGGCAGTCTCTCATTCTCTAGCTTTTATAAACTCCAGTTATACTGTCATTGTTGTTTATATTATCCCCTACACCAAGATCTTATTCACCTATACAGGACATGATGCAGACTGATAGCCTTTTCCTCAAAGCAACTGGACAAGAATACATCTAAAGCTTTTCTATGAGAGAGTGAGCATTGGTGAGACCAGTTCGAAAGAATCTAGAGCACATTATAGCAGGATTGAATATGACAATAGACAATAGGTGCAGAAGTAGACCATTCGGCCCCTCGAGTCTGCACCGCCATTCTGAGATCATGGCTGATCATTCACTATCAATACCCAGTCCCTGCCTTGTCCCCATATCCCTTGATTCCCCTATCCATCAGATATCTATCCAGCTCCTTCTTGAAAGCATCCAGAGAATTGGCCTCCACCGTCTTCCGAGGCAGTGCATTCCACACCTCCACAACTCTCTGGGAGAAGAAGCTCTTCCTCAACTCTGTTTTAAATAACTGACCTCTTATTCTCAATCCATGCCCTCTGGTACTGGACTCTCCCAACATCTGGAACATATTACCTGCCTCAATCCTATCAAATCCTTTAATTATCTTAAACGTTTCAATCAGATCCCCTCTCAATCTCCTCAATTCCAGCGTGTACAAGCCCAATCTCTCCAATCTCTCTGCGTAAGACAGCCCTGCCATCCCAGGAATCAACCTAGTGAATCTACGCTGCACTTCCTCAATTGCCAGAATGTCCTTCCTTAAACCTGGAGACCAAAACTGTACACAATATTCCAGGTGTGGTCTCACCAGTGCCCTGTACAAATGCAAAAGAACATTTTTGCTCTTGTATTCAATTCCCCTTGTAACAAAGGCCAACATTCCATTTGCCCTCTTCACTGCCTGTTGCACTTGCTCATTCACCTTCATTGACTGGTGAACTAGGACTCCTAGGTCTCTTTGCATTTCTCCCTTACCTAACTCGACACCGTTCAGACAATACTCTGCCCTCTTGTTCCAGCTTCCAAAGTGGATAACTTCACATTTATTCACATTGAATGACATCTGCCAAGTATCTGCCCACTCACTCAGCCTATCCAAGTCTCCCTGTATTCTCCTAACGTCCTCTTCGCATGTCACACTGCCACCCAGTTTAGTATCGTCAGCAAACTTGCTGATATAGTTTTCAATGCCCTCATCTAAATCATTGACATAAATATGGAAAGTGATGGGACTACAGGATGATGAAAGTAGGATCATGATGGGACAAGAAGGTGGAATGGAAATGAGACGAGGTTCAGAAGGAGAGAAACTGAGGTAGAATGATGGAAAAAAAGGGTGAAAGGAGGAGAAAGACTGATAAAAGTTTCTATGTGGTGCATGTAGTGGTAGTAGTCAGGAGGGTAAATGGAAGAAGGTGACTGAAGACAGTGCTGTAGCTTTGCTCAAAGGTCACCTGAACTCCCACTTCAACACTGAGCAAAGTCTTACATTAAATGAGTGTGTTTCTGGGGGACAATGAGTAGGACCTGAGCCTTACCATGTTTTGTGAGGAGTTTGCTGGTCGATGGTTCGCTGGAATAAGTTTGAACATGATGCTGCCTTCAGACTTGCTCTATTTGAACAAACAATAGATTGTTATTTTTGTCAAAATATGTTAACAAATAATATAACATGATAGCGAAACCAATTTCTAATAAATTATAAAGCAATTATCAATTAAAAGTATCTTTACCCAACTGCCTATTTACTAATCGTGATCAGATTCAGGTCCCATCTCTCACCAGATGAAGCTTGAAATGGAAGACACCACCATCCACATTCTCTCTCCTCTATGAAACCTTCATTCACCTTGCCCCCATCACTCAAGCTTCTGCTTCAAGTGCAGATGAAACTCTGACGACACCTACGTATGTCCCGTGAGTGCTGGGGCCATGTGGTCAAAAGACTAAGATCAGGAAAAAGCAAAAAGATGGCAGGATCTGAAAGAACTGGGAGGGCAATTGAAAAGAGCAGAACCTGGCCCAGCCTCAGCCACAACTCCGCAAACCTCCTCCCTTCCCACCCCACGATGAGTGGGGAACTTGAATTTCAAACACGTTGCTAGGTTTACACTTGAAACTTGGCAAATCACTCTACCAGCAGAAAGTGTTAACTGGGAATTAAAGCTTTCAGAGAAATGAGATGGACAGGTGAACACACCTGAACTTCCATGAGAGAGGATTGTGACTTCATAGCAGCAGATTGGACCTTAACACAAAATTAGGGCACTCTTTCTCCACCCGATCCTGTGCATCTTAGATCTCATTCTGATAAAGTCTTTTCCTGTCCTGAAGATTATGAAGAAACTGACCTTACCACACTCCACAACCACCACCCCCTAACACCCATCTGAAGATTAGTTTTTCTCTTTCATTCCTGGAAGTGCTGACTCTCACTTAAATGTTGTCTTTGACTCATTTTTATTTGGATTCTTTCCCTTTCTATCTCTCACAGGGGCAGAGTTCCTGGAGGTCCTTGTTCTCAGTGAGGAGAAAATCCTCCTTTACTCAGCTACTCGAGCTGCTGCTTCGTTGCTCACGTGACCTGGGTTTGATCCTTTCCTCTGGTGCTATCCATGTTAATTTGCACATTCTCCCTGTGACCACTTGGGTTTCCTCCGGGTACTCCTTCTTCCACCAGCATCCCAAAGACATGTAGATTGATAAGACTGTAAATTGTCCCCAGTGTATAGTGGCAGAATCTAGAGGGGTTGATGGGAATGCATGAAGAACAACATGTGATAAGGGCAGAATTAGTGTCAATGGGTGCTTGATGGTCAATGTGGTCTTATTGAGCCAAAGGACCTATTTCTGTGCTCTGACACTACAAAAGCTGCAGGCTTTCACTCGTATTGGACACACTTCCTGGAAATGCTGCCTCTTAGGAGAAGCAGTTCCTTATCTCTTCAAGATACCGATGCTCACCAGCAAACAGTTCAGTTCTTCCCGGGGAAAACAAATTCTTTCTTTTCTGAAGACTGGTCTCCACTGGACATAGCTTCCTACCTGACTCTGAAATGCAGTTAAACCTTGTGATAGGATTTTCTTCTGAAGTCAGTAACTGATCTGGATGGCAGGGTAGAAATACATCTCTACCAAAGGAACTGTAAGGCGCTCCTACCCTCTGCGAGCCTGCAGGTCATCCTTGGGCATGGTGTAGCACCTGATTAGACCCCTCCATGATGAGAGTCACATGAACCATGGGAACAGTGGTGGATGGTCATATGAGCAGCTGGTGCATATCACAAGTCCTGCTCACGTGACCACTGGCATGCTACGTAGGCCATGATGAGCCATCCAATCTCAGTCAGAATGGGAATCACAACAGAGCAAAATTCTGATAATCTGCTATCCAACTATTCAGACATCCCAGTGGTTCAGCACCTGGCTTGTTAAGTAATATTTATTGCACTCCCTTTCTGTGCACCAGTTCCCACACCGCCATT
Organism: Hypanus sabinus; assembly: GCF_030144855.1. NCBI lineage: Eukaryota > Metazoa > Chordata > Chondrichthyes > Myliobatiformes > Dasyatidae > Hypanus > Hypanus sabinus. The sequence continues at coordinate 57,048,282 of NC_082709.1, read as the reverse complement.
CCTCCCACTGGGGCTGGGTTCCCATGTTCTTTAGCCTAATCTGCACTAGACATCCAATGTCCAGGAAATACACTCTTCAGTAGCACCAATGTACTGAGTGGGGCAGATTATTGGAGCTTTCCTGTGGCAACTGGCCTTAGGATGGGTCTTGACGATCAAGCAATGAACCTACTGGAATGTGCATGGATCCTTTGCAAATCCAGACAGAACTCAAGGACCAGTGTCCAGAAGACCATAAGACATAGGAGCAGAATTAGGCCATTCAGTCCATTGAGTCTGTGCTGCTATTCCAACATGGCTGATTTATTATCCTTCTCAACCCCATTCACCTGCCTTCTCCAAGTAAACTTTGATGCCTTGACTAATAAAGAATATATTAATCTGCTCCTTAAATATACTCAGTCACTTGGCCTCCACAGCCACCTGTGGCAATGAATTCCATAGATTCACCACCCTCTGGCTAAAGAAATTCCTCTTCATCTGTTCTAAATGGACGGTACTTATATTTTGAGGCTGTGCTCTCTGGCCGTAGACTTCCCCACTATAGGAAACATCCTCTCCATGTTCACTCTGTCTAGGCCTTTCGATAGTTGATGGGTTTCAATGAGATCCCCCCTCATTCTACACCCAGTGAGTACAGGATCTGAGCCGTCAATCAGCAGTCAAGTATAATACTGGAAGATAGTCAGCAACTACAGAGACCAGCTCGTGGGGGGGGGGGGGGAAGCACCGTTGGAGAGGGTTAAATACTGGAGCCGGGAAGGATAGCAGTGACTACAGAGGGACAGCTGCCATTACACTGATAGAGAGTCCCTACCAGCAGCTTGATGATGTGCTCAGGATCAAGCCCCGCTACTGGTATTCCATTTACCTCGACTAGTTTGTCCCCAGCGAATAACAACCCTGAAATAAGAGAGAGAGGAGGTATCCATTAATGTATTAGTGCTGTACAAACGTCTAAGGAAATGTCAGTTTATCTTTTGCTCCCTACTTTCCCAGACGGCAATAGAACATATGTAATTTCAGCCATCTGCAATCTACACAAGAAATCAGGAAAGTGACTGATTCTCACTGGAACATTTTTCCTCACTTTTCCAGTTCTAACAAAAAAAGTCTTCATCCTGAAACATTAAATCTTTCTGTCCTCCCACAAATTCTGCCTGCCCTGATGTGTGTTTCCAGTATTTTCTATTTTCATTTCAGACTTCCAGCATCTGCAGTTCTTTGGACAATCCCATGAAGAGGCATGCATACCTTGGGAGTAAGTGAGTGTTCAACTTTGATCTGGAGAGGTGAGTGGAGTTGAAGAAGTCGTTCAATGTAGGAATGAGCTCAGCCAGATGAATGAGGGTGGCGGTGGAGGAGAATGTTTGGGTCTCTGTCCAAGAAAGAAGTAGACTCAGATGATAGTGATTTGGGATGGAGATAGAGAAGCACTGTACATCCTTAATGAAGACAGGCCTAGTGTCACAGGTGAAAGGGGGAAGGAACTGGACAAAAGGAGAAAAGGTGGAAGGAACAAATTTAGTGGGCAACAGTAGGTAGAAACCATGGGTCTCTTGTGGGCCTTGGAAGGGAGGTAGATGTAGACTGTGCAAAGTTGAAACCTGTGCTTATTTGCTTTTGAGCCATACTTACCACTGCGGTCAGCAAGACCACCACGGATTACTCGAGCGATCACTATGGAGCCAGTCACCTCATGGCGTTTGATTGTAGCGCCCTGTGTACAGAGAATCAAGGCACGTTAAATACATGGAGCTTGTTGCAGATCCTTCTCAGCTTCATGGCAGCCATTTAAAGCAGCATTGTCCTTGTTTGTGTGCACAGTATGGGAGAACAGGTCACTAAATGCAGCCTGAAAACACAATTAGTTAGTCTCAATGTTATTCACTGTATAATCTTTTCTGCTGTCACTTGCTGTCCAGTTCTTAGGTATACCAGGGAATTAATGGGCATACAGCCAAATATGTTTATTTGTATTAAGTAACCAACTCACTTCTGATATCAAACCATGTTTACAGCCACAGCATGTAAATAATCCACTTGTACAACCCATCTACAAACATCAGTGGTGTTTCAGTGACAACACGTGTTTGCAATGGAGTTCCTCAAGACTCAGTGCCAGGTCCTGTGCTTTTCATAGTACATATCAATGATTTAATCTTAAAAGAAGAGGATATATGAAACAGACTGAGAATGATACAAAATTTGGCCATGTGGTTGAAAGTGAGGAGGAAAGTTTTAGGGCTTTGGATCCATGGGCACAAAATGACAAGTGGAATTCATTCTGGAGAATCATGAATGAATGCATCTGGGGAGTACAAACGAGGCATAAGAATAGAGTCATAGAAAACTACAGCACAGGAACAGTCCCTTCAGCCCATCTAGTCCATACTGAACCATTTAAACTGCCTACTCCCATTGATCTGCACCAAGACCATTATCTTCCATACCCCTCCCATCCATGTACTTATCCAAACTTCTCCTGAATGTAGAAATAGAAATCACATCCACTACTCGTGCTGGCAGCTTGTTCCACACTCTCACCACTTTCTAAGTGAAGAGGTTTCCCCTCATGTTCCCCTTAAATATTTCACCCTTAACCCATGACTTCTAATTGTAGTCTCACTCAGCTTCAGCGGAAAAAGCCTGCTTGCAGTTACCTTATCTATGCCTCTTATAATTTTATATACCTCTATCAAATCTTCCCTCAATCTTCAAAGTTCTAGGCAATAAAATTCTAATCTATTCATTTTTTCCTCATAACTTAGGTTGTCCAGTTCCAGCATCATCCTTGTAAATTTTCTCTGTACTGTTTCAATCTTACTTACATCTTTCCTGTAGATAGGTGACCAATACTGGACACAATACATCAAATTAGGCCTCACCAATGTCTTATACAACTTCAACATAACATCCCAACTCTTATACTCAATACTTTGATTTTTGAAGGCCAATGTACCAAAAGCTTTGTTTATGACCCCATCTACTTCTGACACCATATTCAATGAATTATGGACCTGTATTCCCAGATCCTTTTGTTCTCCATTTTCAACATTTTTTATTGATTTAAAAAAAATAAGAATAAATACAAATCAGGGGAGAAGTTATATCAAATACATATTTCAATAAAAGTACAAAGAAAGGAATATACACTGTCAAAAATCATGTATAGTATTGAGCTATACTATACATGATTTTGACAGATCCTTTTGTTCTAGCGCACTTCTCAGGGCTCGACTGCTCACTGTGAAAGACCCACTCTGCTTAATCCTTCCAAAGAGCAATACCTCACACTTATCTGCATTAAACTCCATTTTTCAGCCCATTTTTCCAGCTGGTCCAGATCCCTCTATCAGCCTTGATAATCGTCCTCGCTCTCTACTACAACCCCAATTGTGGTGTCAAATTTGCTGATCCAGTTAATCACATTATCATCTAGATTATTGTTATGGGAGACAAACAACGGACTCAACACTGATCCCTGTGGCACTCCACTAGTCATAGGCCTCCAGTCAGAGAGACAACCATCTGCTACCACTCACTGATTTCTCTCAAAAGCCAATGTCTAATCTAGTTTACTACCAGATCTTGAATGCCAAGTGACTGAACCTTCTTGGCCAACCTCCCATGAAGAACTTTATCAAATGCCTTGCTAAAATCCATGTAAACAACATTCTCTGCCTTGCTTTAATACACACAGATAGCTGAAGACAGCAAAACAGGTGGGCAAGGTACTAAGAAGGCAATTAGGATACATTCCATTATTGGCTCAGACATTGAACATTAAAGCAAAGGTATCATGGTACTGCAATATAAAAATAAGTGGAAGAAAGCAGTAAGAGAACCACTTCTCTTTTCCTCTCTCCCCAGCTATCTTCCCTTCCCTTATTCTCAATTCTCAGGCTCTGACCTTCCCTCTCTCTCATTCCCAGCCTCAATCACAGTTACAACTGCTCTCTCAGTCTCTACAACAGTACAATTAACTAATATGTTATGAAAATGGTCACGTAGGTGCAAGATGTTGGTAGCTGTGGGAAGTTTAGTTATAATGAGAGATTAGCCGTTACCTTTAGCCAGAGGAGGCTGGGGAGAGGTTTAATCAGGATAAGTAAATTGAAGAAGCCCAAACGTGGTGACAGGAAGGAAGTATTTTCCTCAACAGAGTTCTGTGACTAGATGGCAAGGGTGAGAGTGAAGCAGAACTCGTGTTTGTCACCAAAAGATGGTAGAAGTCTGGAGCTCATTTGTTGGCAGGGTGTGGAGGCAGAAAGCTTTTCCACAGCTGAAAAAAATCTGTATGAGGGCTTGAACCAATAAGGATAAAACTGAAATGTGGATTAGTCTCAAAGGTTCCTTTTGTCCAGCATGGACACAGTGGAGTATGTATAATATGGAATGGACTCCTTCTGTACTATATTTTACAGTGATTCTCAGATCAAAGTACCCAAACCATAGACGTGTAGTGCTCATATGCCTGAAGTTGAGAGGGGTTGAGAGATGAAGTTACAACATCTAAGGGGAACTTGGACAGGCATTTGAATGAACAAGATATTGTGGAATATTGTTAATGCATACAAATAGGATTACTATGGTTAGGTACAATGGGTAGCATAGACACAATGGGCTGAAGGGCCTGTTTCTATGCTGTATGGCTCCATGAAGGCTGACAGTCTTAAAAACGGAAAGGTTGAGACTGACCGACCGAGTGAGTGAAGGCTGAGAGAAACAGACACTGAGAGGTGAGTGAGAGAGGGAGGATGAAGAGGAAAACATTCAAAGTAAAGACTGAGAGAAAGAGAGAGAGAGAGAGATTGAGGGGGTGACTGAAAAAGGGACAGAGAAGTCAAGGGAGGATAGAAGCTGTAGAGTGGGAGGGAGGAAGGCTAGGAGTGAGGGGGAAGAATACAATGAGATGTTTTCAATTTGAGTGAGTTTTAAAATAAAGGAAATTACAGCTTGACAGCAGGCTTTCATCACCTTTTCTTACCAAAGGGTGGTTGTTTTTCACCAGGCATACTATCCGCAAGGCTTCCTCATCTTCAGGGATATTATCTGGCAGCGGCGGGAGCAGAGGTTCATAGTCTTTCTGAGCCACAGCATCGTGAGCAGACAGTAAGGCCTGTCATTCAATCAAACCTTCAGTTGTTACACTTCACAGGAAATGTTAATGAGCTGACTTCATTTAAGTTCTACAGTATGTCATTTTAACAGTGTGTGTGTGTGTGTGTGTGTGAGAGAGAGAGACCATCCTCCTTTATGGCTGTGAAGCTTGGGTAACCTACAGCCATCACATCAAGTCTTTGGAGCACTTCCACATCAGCTGCCTTCAGCACATCTTGGGAATTACCTGACATGAGCGGGTGCCTCACACTGAAATACTTGTATAGACCAACTGCAGAATTACTGAGGCCATGATCACCCAGCGTCAGCTGCAGTGGCTGGGGCACGTGATAAGGATGCCCCCATGTCAGCTACCCTGCAGACCAGCTACATCATGGTCGACACTCAGCTGGTGGGCCAAAGAAGTGCTATAAGGATCAGATGAAGAATTCTTTAAGGAAGTGCAAGATCAGACCCGAAGACCTGGAGGATGTTGCTGCTGACTGTAACACTTGGCGACAGTTGTGTAGGGATGGGGTTTGTATTCTGGAGATGGAATGTGGAATGGACAACCAGAAGACAGCAGAAGAGAGCCAGGAGAAATGCAGCCATGGTTGCCATCACTACCACATATACATGTCCCACCTGCAATAGAGCTTGTGGGTCCAGGATAGGACTGTATAGTCATCAAAGATCTCACCGTTAAAGGAGCAGATGTAGTCAACAGATTTTGATGGACAACCGAAGAGAGAAAGAGTGTGTGTGTGTGTGTGTGTGTGTGTGTGTGTGTGTGTGTGTGTGTGTGTGTCCTTGCACTATATGTGCATCCTTCTGTGCATGTAAAATGCCCTAATGCACATATACAGTATTTTGATATGCATCATCATACATCCATGTGGAATTAGATCATTCTTGTACATTCCTCGTATCTACATTTATACGCATATACTTACTTGTAGTAGCCAGGTTTTGTCTATACCAATATGCACCTTACGTGTGTGTATGCAAGTTCTTGTGAAAGGAAAGGAACAATCATTTTCCCTTGTAAGGGGGTCCCTCACATCTGGGTTAGAGCTCAACTTCTGTCTAATTACTGAAACCATACGACTAAGGAAGTGTGTTAATTTGGGCTGGGATCAGGAAGCCTTGCTGGCATTTCTACAGGCACACTGCTCAGTCAAGGTTCAAGAAATTCAGCTGAGAATCACAAACAGTGTGTGCAGTTGTGACTGAAAATGCACCTTTAAATCTCTATGGGTACAGTCTCAGGATGTAGTGCCACTGGCACTGATTACCCACCTCTGGTTTCTATGAGAAATGGTAGTCAGGTTTCTCCTTGAACAACTGGTAGATTGTTGTGACAGTAAAATCACGAACTGATCATTCTGAGGAGGGGTAGGAGGGTTTCTTTTGCTAAAGAACTTTTGAACTAGACGGGCTTTTAAGCCACTCTGACGTTCTAACATCAATTTCTAAATCCACAGTGGATACCAAAAGAAGATGTAGAATACATAAATTCAAGAATCAAAAGGATAATAAGTTTTCAGGAGAGAAGGGACAGAAATAGAAAATGTATTCAATATCTAGTAAATGAAAGCATAGTCTTTACTAAAAGTGAAAGCAATAATTCCACAGTACAGGAAAAATTGAGTCATTCAGATTTGGGAGTGTTGGCTCATTACACATCAAAAAAAAGTAGCCAAAGTGGATGACGCATTAAAAAAGAACTGATGGAACTGTAAGCTTAATGAAGGAAACAGGGAAAGTGAAAGCATGATGCATTTGCAAATGGAAGATTATCTGCAGCTTTGGTTTACAAACTACAAGATATTGAGAGAATAGAGAAGCCACAGTTACACTTGCTGGCAGGTGTCATGAAGGAACTGAAAATATGTGATAGTTTCGTTAAGCATCAATAATTTTGGAAGCAGTGAAACTAAAGACTAGAATATAAAAGCAAGGAGATTTTGTTGAACCTTTTTGAAACACTTGTCTGGCTGCGTTTAGATATTTACATCCAACTTGATCACTGAAATCCCAAGAGAGGATACAGTTGATGCTGATAATGAGGATCTTCAATAAGTAACCGAGGTGGAGAAATACAGCTGTTTACCTTATGTCAAAAGAACAAAGAGAGGTGATTTGATAAATAAGGATCTTGATAAGTTGAATAAGGGAAATCTCCTTCCAAAGGCAGAAGGCTCAAAAAACAGAGGGCAGCAATCTGGGGCAAAAGATCTTGGACTGCTGTAAATAAGAACTTTTCTTCACAGTAGACAGACATGATCTGCAAGTCCTCCCCTATGAAAGATGACAGAAACTAATTGATTGTCACTCTCAATGGGGAATTATACAAATCTTTGAGAAGACATTTCAGGACCATGAGGAAAGGGTGTGGGAATGGTGTGATTTGATGACTGTCTCAGAGAGCTGGTGCATGCTTAATGGGATGAAAGGCGTTGTAGTAACATTTCTGGAAGTTTTCTGAATCTGAGCCAAATTGTTTCACCATGATCAAATGATTGTGTATCCTATGAATGTGAGCTTACTGAGTGAATGAACTCACAGTAATAACATGGCAATGTATGAGAAACATCAGTTTGCATTCATGTATGTGTTTGAGCAGATATGAAGAATTAAAACACTTACAGTCTTGGTAGAGATGGTAAGCATTATAGGTAATCCAAGATGATTTGAGTTATAAGTAAAACACAGCAACAATAGCTCAGAACCACCCATACCTACCTGGAAATCAGGTTTTCTCAGGAGCCAACGTAGTTCTCTCAGGTCCATGGACCGAGAACCATCTTTAAGTATCTCTGTCACCTGTAGGGAAGCAGACCACACTGACACATGTAGAAACCCAAATGGGCCCACATCCCTCCCATCTTCCCTACACATGTAAGCACTCAATAAAGAAGTCACCACACACACACACACACACACGTACTCAGAGTTAAAGCGGCCATTGTGATCATGATCTTTGGTATGGGTGCGAGGTATGGGATAGGATGCAGCCCATTCTGAACCTCAAAGATTCTTTCCTCACCTCACGACAAAGGGTAGATGCCTGTGGCAAGACTGGCAATGGCCTTCTCCATTGGTACTGATGCAAAGACTCATAGATCTGAAAATGGAAACCAGTAAATGTCATATGATTATTTTATTTCATAATAAACTAGAAGACTCAAGTTGTATTGTTTTAAGTTATAGAGGATATCAACTGTTCCCCAATATCTCTCTTATTCATCCTTTTTCAACAGTGATAAGGTCATATGAGATACATTTTATCCTATCCTCAAAGTGTTTGGACATTGAAACTCTGAAGACTGAATTAAAGATGAAAAGAAAATTACATTAACACTATCTCAGGTTACCCCAGAGATTATTGACTCACAGGTAAAACTGTTACTACTGAGCTGTGACTGATGACTTCAGTTCTAAAAGAGACTGTAACTCTACAGCTCTGACAGAGAATATTAGCTCTCTTTCTGTTTCCACACATTCTGCTCAAGCTATTGAGTGTTATTCATTTTTATTTAAATGTCTTAACCAGTCTCGAGCTAGAAACATACTGATATAAATTTAAGTATATACATATATTAAGTTTGGTATCAGGACATGAATTCATTGAAAGCACTTTAGAATTGGCAACAGTTGTACGCTTTCAATGTTTAAGCTATCACATTGTGTAACCTTGGGAATATGATAGGGCGATTGCAGATACCCAAATACTTCTGTAAACATTTTAAGATTTACTTCTTCAGTTGCCATTAATTTTTCCCCAGTAGCTGAAACTTCTAATATGCAAAATGAGGGGTAACTTTGAGTAATTTCACAATCTCATGATTAATTACATCCTCTGAATGAACAATTGGATTGAATAGGAATTGGATGTTGGCCAGAAAGAACTACGGTCCACAAATTTGTGAATTCAAATGAATCAGGGGCAGTGAAATCAGACAGACCAATTGCCTTTGCTCTTGCCATGAAGTTGAAGGTATGGAAACTGCCATTTTATGAAGAGACTCACTGTCCTCCATTTTGTGAGCTCGTTGTTTGGCTTGATCAGTGTGGTAAGGCAGATACAGTGATGCCTCAGGTAATCTGCTGGACCAGGAATCATTTACATATAAGAAGTTATTTGCGAGGTGTTCTTTGGTTGGATATAACATGCAGGCTTGTGACTGTTGGAGTCTGTGCCTGCCCTGAGAGATTCGAGTTGGTTAATAAAGAGAACGAAGAGCCATAACTGACCAGTTGTCTCTTCTGGATCAGAGTCAACAAGAAGTTATTGAAAGTCAGTCAAACGACCCATTGCTAAGAACACTGAAAGGAAGCATTTCGACTGGTAAGGAATGGATCTAAAAACAGAGGTTTTAGATACAAAATAGTGATGACCCTCTGGAGATTCACCAGACATGTGAGGTGCCCCACAGACATAAAAATTCAAACTGGGACCATGAGGAACACGTGGCCAGTGGAGACTCTTTTTAAATGGTATTAATTTTTCTATTCTTTGACTGTTCATGGAAGGTCAGGAAAATTTAGTAGGTGTGCACACAGGTATTCGGTTGTTTAAGTACACAAGTTCTTCCGTCGAGACAATAATGGTGCATGTCAGTAATTTCAGATTCTCACCGGGGCGATTCTTGTAACAGCATCATTAACTGTTCAGTAAGGGTATTGGCTGGAAGTCGGGCTTAGGCAAACCATGCTTACTTACTGGTGCAGCCTTAAAGAGTTTTCCAGCTGTGATCATTAAGTGTGCTTATTACCTTCAGTAATGACTGCAGCCACCTTGTATTGAGCAATCCGTGCAGGACATCCATCTGTTACCAATGCCCAGGGATGAGGTTCCTCAACTATGGCTTCCAGGAGTGAGAGTAATCTGAATTAGAAGTTGTTGAGATATAGTAAAATGGAGAATAATTGGCACCTTGTGCATTGCTCTAACTACCATCCTCTTCCATTTGATTAGATTTTGCCTTTGCTTTGCAACATCCCTACTGGAGAACTCTGATTTCATAAGGATAACCAAAGAAACTGCTGGAAATATGAAATTAAGAAGGGAAATTCTGGAAATATTCACCAGGTCAGGGATTATCTGTGAAAAGAGAGACCTAACCTTTTTCAGTATACATTTGAGATGAACCAATATTTCTTTGCACATTTAGCAAAGGGACCAAAATGCCTTGGTGTAGACTTGAAAGAGGGTGTACTGCCTCAGTGTATACTGAGTTCTCCCATGAACACCCTCAGTATGTATCTGAGTAGGACTGTCATTTACCAGCTTTCTCTGATGCAGATTATTTATTTTTATAACCTCTAAATTAATCTTCATTTTAAGTGCAATTTAAGCCTTACCTGTCAATCACAGTGTGACAGAGGAAGCTAATAGGAAATTGTTGGCAGTAAACAAATGTAATGGCAGAAACCGCTCCCAAGCCAAGCAGCAGTTGCCTGTGTGCAAAATGAAAGCTTTCCCCCTCTCTAGTGGGGAACCCCATTTCCATTCCATCGGCTGATCTAGAATCAATCAGCTCATTGCAATTCCAGCATTGTTCTAACTTGTAGTAGCCAGCAAAGAGTGTCCAGGCAACTCTTGTATTATAGCTGTTTAGCTAATAAAAAGTCACCCTTACTGACTTCACAAATCACTACCTAAACATTAAAAACATGGAAAACATAACTCTTACAAAACTTGAAAAGTAAGTAAATAAAAACATTGTTTTCAATTTACAAACATGGAGGGAAGATCACAATACAGATTATTTTCTAAGAACACAACCCTCTTGTAATATTGGGCTTGTGTTCTTAGAATATGCGTTGAATGTGCGCCTGGATGCATACAGGCCCCCCCCCCCCGCTATTCGAAGGTACAACGTTTCTATGAAATGGTTCGTAAGCCGGAAAGTCATAAAGTGAAGAGGCAATTACCATTTATTTATACGGGAAAAATTTGTGAGCATTCGCAGACCCAAAAAAATAACCTACCAAATCATGCCAAATAACACATAAAACCTAAAATAACAGTAACATATCGTAAAAGCAGGTATGATCTGATAAATACACAGCCTATTTAAAGTAGGAATACTTTTCTGCAATCATTGCAGCTCTGTCCACTGTAGCGAAAATCTCACGCAAGTGCTCTCGGCAGCACTCGCGGCAAAAACTGACGGCGCAAAAGCTCCCGGCAGAAGCACTCTTTCCAGCAACCTTTAAGCTATGAAGCTACCAAATAACACATAAAAATACCCAGCCTATATAAAGTAGAAATATTGTACGTCCAGTGTAGTTTCACACTGCAATCGGGAAGAGAGCGAGCACACTGATGATGGTGTGTTAGGCTGAGTGGTCGGAGGATGGGATGGTGGGAGACTGGGGTGTCATCTCATAGCCGTCTGTTTCCACCAGGGCAGACAGGTCACCTTCTATGTCTGCCTACCTCGATGTCGAAGGTCGAGTTTTGTCGTCTGCTGTGGCTGATGTGGAATGCTTGGAAAACTACAGTACGCTTGACTGCTTAGCCCCGTGCATTTTTCTATCATACAGTTCTTTGTAAGCACTCAAACCATCCTGCAAATATGCCCTAAACGTGCGTACCTGTGGTGAACTATGTGCCTGTCTGGACACGCTCCCTGCTGACTGCTCCTGTGGCTCCTCCCACAGGCCCCTGTATAAAGGCGATCTGAGGCCTGACGCTCGGCCTCAGTCTCCAGGACATAGTATGATAGACACTCACTCCTGGTTCCTTCTTCCAGTCAATAAAAGCCGATATCTCGCCTTACGTCTCGGTGTGAGTTATTGATGGTGCATCAGTACCCTTTTAAAATTAGTCATACTTTCCTGCAATCACTGCAGCGTTGTCAATTGCAGCGAAAATCTCACGCAATTGATTCCCATTCAGTTCCTGGACGACTTCACATTCGAGCCATTCGCTACTGTGTTCGACTTCAATTGATATCCTTTCCTCTTCATCAGCTCTTCATCTCTCACTTCTTGATCATGGGATGCCAAAACCTTTTCAACATCATCTTCGTCAACTTCCACAAATCCAACCTCCTTAGCCAAACTCACTATGCCCTTACTTCGTTCACCACGATTGAAACGCTTAATTATGTCTAGTTTTACACTAAATGTAACACCCTTACGCGCTCTTTTAGGCTTTTCTGATACCTTAGAACTCACCTTGCTAACAGATGCACAAAATAAATTGCCATAAAGCTCAGAAGCACGTGTTTAAGCAATGGCGGCTGGAATGCAGTTCCGCGGGAGGAGCTCGGCTGTCGGGCGCACGCATTGCCTTTTATTGCGCTGCCTTTTCTCATAAAGCCTTCTGTTAGCGAAAACAAGTGACTAATGTAGGTATTTCGTAACAGCGAGCTGTCGTAAAGCGAACATTCGAAAAACGGGAGACTCCCGTGTCTGCATTTGGTTCACAATAGATAGGAGTTGACTCTTGGAGGGCCTCTGAGGGCAATGTCACATTATTAAATCTCTATCTCATAAAGTCTCAGTCAATGAACAGTTCCCACTCAGGTCATTTTAATATATTTCATATCTCCTTATAACCTGGAAGGAGACCATTCAGCCCATCCAGTTCTGGTTAGCTTAACTTCACACATTCAGGCAGGTCCTTCCTTGCCAAAGCACTGTTAAAGCTGGACTGTTGAAGATGCCAGTCTTTTTGGATGGACTGTGCCTCTGCTGATCTGCCTGCATTCTCAGATGGATGTAAAGTATTCTACTTATTACTTCTGAGTGGTTTTCTGTTGCATTGGCCAATACTTACCCTTCAGTAAATGTTATTAAACCTGAATGAAACAAATTAACCCTTTATCTAACTGTTTAGCGGGTCCTCAGTGAAGACCAAACTCACTAATCAGTAAATGAACAATGGTGCTTTGGAAGTGATCTGGAGAAATAAACGATGAGTTCCATTTGAAACTCAGATTGCCACTAGTAACTGACTAGTTTGCATTTCCACCACTGAGATTACTCCTTTCCATTACTTGACATCCATTGTGGGCAAAGTCAGGTTCAGATTTATCTACCATGTACAACAAAACACTCAGTGGCACAGAAACCATTCACAAGTTCTGCTCAATGCTGGATGTGCTCTAATCTCTCTGTAGTTAATCCACCGGATAAATTCGCAGCTTCACATTATTTAATCTCTGAATCTCAGAAGGCCTCAATCAATGAACAGCTCCCACTGAGGTAATTTTAATATATTTTGTATTTCCTTATAACCTAAAAGGAGACCATTCAGCCTATCCAGGCCTCGCTGGCTCTCAAAACAATCCTTTCAATGCCATTCATTCACATATTTACCTCTAAACTATTCTCTTACACATGTGAATTGACACACCCTGATTTTCCCACTAGCCACTTACACTATGGGTATAACAAAAAGCAATCAAGCAGCATCTGAGGAAGGGGAAACAGTTAATGTTTCAGGTCCAAGACCTTTTGTCAGGGTCAATGACCGAAAGCATTAATTGTTTCCCTTTCCACAGATGCTTCTTGGTTTGTTGAGTATTTATAGCATTTTATGTTTTTTATGGCAGAATTCTAATTTTAATTCTCTTTTACAGTGGACAATTAACCTAACAATCCACACAGCTTTGGGCTGTGGAAGGAAACTGGGGCATCTGGAGGAGACTCACACAGTTACAGAAACATGGGTTAGAATTAAATTCTCACTGGTACTGCGAGGCAGCTGCACTACCCGCAGGTCAGTGTGGTGACATAAAGAGGCAGTGGATAAATGAGGAACAAATTAGCAAATAGGGAAAGGTGATTGGTGCATACAGAAAATGGAATGACACATTATATTACAAAGCCAGTTTGTGAGTCATAATCTCATCAGAATATTTGAGATATTTAATTAGTTTGCAAAGTACTGTATGGGGAAAAGCAAGGTTAGATGAGACCTCATTAGACAGAGAAAAAGGGGGTATAGTCATAAAAAGTACAAAGCTAAATTAATATACATTACATTGGTACAATACTGTATATTCAAGTATACTTGTTGCCACAACATTTCCCTCTTTTTATCCATATCTGCTCGCTAGCTCCTACTCTCTGTTGTGTCAGGGCAAAGCAGGATTCTGCCACAGATACCATTCTATAACCAATGGAAAGTTAGAAACTACTTTTCTGAAGAATCAGTTTTACACCAGGTATCTGCAAGATTTAAACTGGAGGAGCATTGGACAGGAATTGATCTCAGACAGAAACGCCTGGACTTTTTCTCACCTTGAGATGACAGTGAAATTTAAGCACCAGAAATCAAGAGCACATCGGCCAGTCCTTCCACACATGCTTTTCTATACATAAATTCATTGTTGAGGCACACCTGTCTGCTCCATTAAGCTTTCTACTGAAAGCCATCTCTCTGGCCCACTGCTTCTGCTGTTGAAGTCCATCCCCGCAACATATTTATGTAGGTGTCAAAGCTTCACTGACTGAGGTCAGTTGTAATCAACATAGATCACAAGAGGAGCTGTCACAGAGCTACCCATTAGCTTTCAGGTCTGCTGATCTACTCTCTTTATCTTACACCAACAGGATTATTTCCAAACAGTAAAACCTCTGGGGAAAAGGATGTTGATGCCAATTCCCCTTGAAACAGGCTATAAAATTATTAAAGTTTGCCTTCCTCACACTAGCTCCATTCACCATTTCACTCACAGCACTGAGCTTTGACCGACAGCTGGTGCTTACTTACCACTGGCAAGATTGCAGCTTTTAACCCCACCGAACAGCACTTGGATATGAAGCAAACTGTGTTGGTACTTACTCACTCACAGACTGTTTCCAGCACAGTTGTCAGTGTGCAGACCTAGTAATCTCTTAATGCTCTTAGGATCCTCTGCAATTCCTTCACATTCAGCACTGGCCAGCACTAAGCCAACATTACTTAAAGCAAACCAACCATTTTACTTCCAACACACGGAGAAGCTCAGCCATTTTTTATAGTTTAGTAATTACAGCACAGAAACAGGCCTTTTGGCCCTTCTTGGCTGTGCCGAACCATTTTTCTGCCTAGTCCCACTGACATGCACCTGGACCATATCCCTCCATACACCTCTCATCATGTATCTGTCCAAGTTTTTCTTAAATGTTAAAAGTGAGCCCGCATTTACCACTTCATCTGGCAGCTCCTTCCACACTCCCACCACTCTCTGTGTGAAGAAGCCCCCCCAATGTTCCCTTTAAACTTTCCCCTTCACCCTTAACCCATGTCCTCTGGTTTTTTTCTCCCCTAGCCTCAGTGGAAAAAGCCTGCTTGCATTCACTCTATCTATACCCATCATAATTTTATATACCTATTATTATATATTATCTGCAATTTGAGACTGGGATCTGAAACCAGAGCACCAAGGTCAGTGATCTGAGACTGGGGTTGTAGATACACTATTGTTGCAAAGGAAGACATCCACATTGCATTGGGAATGTTTGTTGAAGTGATTTAAAAGAAATTTTAGCCCATATTTGAATTGTGCAACACCTCCCTTGAGAGGATGGAGAAAGATTTACTATGTACCTAACTTGGCTTGCCCATACAAGATAGAGGCAGTGGTGCAAGGGTGTTATTCTGGCTGGACGGTATTCCATAGGAATCAGTTTTGGGACTTCTTAATTGTGATATATACAAATGATTTGGATAAAATGTGCATCAGTGGTCTAGTAAGAATGCATTCTAAGTGTGAGCCTCCACTCCAAGTTCGAAGTCCAGCGACGTGTGGTTTGAATGGAATTTAAGGCCTAGTTTTCGGGGTTCAATCATCAGCTAGTATGGCATTTGAGGCCTGGGATTCGGACACTCATCCAGTGTCATTATTTATCATCATCTGTGCTGGTTGATACAGAAGATCGAAGCCCAAAGGATGATTGGAGGTCCATATTAAAGCCATTAGGTTGATCACAAGTCCAGTCTAGGCTCGATAGCTGGAGCCATCCGAATCTCTGCAAGTCCACTGAGGAAGTTGGGACCCGGTGTCTGCGAACCCACAATGGAGTCATGTATAGATCAGCTACAGACGTGGTTGGAGAAATGGCAGATGAAGTTTAATCCAGACAAGTATGAGGTGTGGCACCTTGGGAGGTCAAATGTAAGGGGAGAATAAACAGTTAATGGCAGGATCCCTTGTAGCACTGATGTATCGAGGGATTTTGAGTTCTATTCCACAACTCACTGGAAATAGAAGGATGGTCTATGTATGCTTGCCTTCACTGGCCAGGGCATTGAGTCCAAGAGTAGGGAATTCATGCTGCAGCTGTATAAAACATTGGTTAGGCTAAACTGGGAGTTTGGTGTGTAAATTCTGGCTGTCCCATTACAGGATGCATGTGGAGGCTTTGGAAAGGGTGAAGTTTGTCAGAATGCTGCCTGATTGGAGGGTCTAAGGAGAGGCTGAACAAACTTGGGTTCCTTATTTATTGGAAATTTACAAAATTATGAGAGGCTTTGATAGGTAGCTAGTCAGAAAATTTTTCCCAGGATAGATATGTCAGATACTAGCGGCCATGCATTTAAGATGAGGAGGGGAAAGTTTAAAGGTGATGTGCAGAGAAAGTTTTTTTTAAATACAGAGAGATGTAGGTGTCTGGTATGGGCTCCCAGGTATAGTGTTGGAAGCAGATATGATAATGGCATTTAATCAGCTCTTATGCAGACACATGAATATTCATGATTGGAGGAATATGGATCACGTGCAGGTAGAAGAGATTTAGTTTAATTAGGCATTGTGTCTGGTAGAAAAATTGTGAGCTGATGTTCCTGTGCTCTACTGTTCTATGTTCTTATGTGGTACAAGCACAAAAAAATCCCCTCCCAGCAATGGTCCCTTACATTTCTGAAGATTCTGTCCAGAAAGGTATATTAAAATAATTTAATCAAATTATGGCCATATTCTCAATGTTTAACTTTTAACACCTTCTTCAATCAATTATTTTCTCTCATTAGGTTTAAAATACTGATTTCCTTCCAACAGGGAATAACTCAGAAAAGTGTCACTCACTGTGCACTAGAATCTGTTGTCATTGCATGCGTAAATTTTCTAAAGCAGCATCCAAATAAAAAACGGTATTTCACAAGGATTATCTGGCCCTGTATCGTTAGGCAGTCTGAGCATGACTCAGTAGAATTATTTGTTGATGCCTGGCACAGTGAGTCAAATTGGCTTAAAGCTGTCTTTTGTGAAGCTGGCAACGTGTGGAGGAGGAAGCGACAGGAGGCTTAATTCACAGCGTCAGACTGAAGACGCAGGAGGCTGCAGATATTGGAATCTGGAACAACACACAAAATGCTAGATGAACTCAGCAGGTCACACAGCATCTACAAGGAGGAATGTGCAATCACTGTTTTGGGAGTTTAAACTAGAGTTACAGAGGGGATGGGAGCCAGAGTGCCAGGACAATAGTGGAGATGTTGTCGAGATAGATGTTGTTAAGACCTTAGACAAAGTTGGGAATCAAAAGGTTGAGCATGGTGCGACTAATATACTGAAACTGAAATGCATGTGTTTTAATGCAGAAAGTATCATAGGAAAGGCGGATGAGCTCAGGGCATGGATCAACAACTGGAATTATGATATTGTAGCCATTGGTGAGCTGGTTGCAGGAGTGGGAAGAACTGGCAGCTCATCCAGTGAGGCATTATTAGTGAAGCTGACTAAAAAGAAAGGTATGACCATGTTAATGGGTTACAGCCGACAGTCCAAGGGATTTAGAGGAACATATTTGGAGAGAGATCACTGACTGTTACAAGAAATATAAGGTGTTTTGTAGGTAATTTAACTTTCCACATACTGACTGAAACTCCCATACTATAAAAGGGCTAGATGGGACAGAGTTTGTCAAATGTGTTCAGGGAAGTTTCCTTCATCAGTATATAGAAGTCCCAATGAGAGAATGTGGATAGGGAATGAGACAGGGCAAGTGACAGAAGTTTGTGTAGGGGAGCGCTTTGCATCCAGTGACCACAAGGCCATTAAATGCAAAGTAAATATGTCAAAAGATAGGTCTGTCCACAGGTTGAGATCCTAAATTGGAGAAAGACCAATTTTGATGGTATCAGAAAGGATGCAGCAAGTGTGGATTGACACCGGCTGTTTTCTGGCAACGTTGTACTTGGTAAGTGAAAGGCTTTCAAATGTGAAATTTTGAGAGTACAAAGCTTGTATGTGCTTGTCAGAATGAAAGGTAAAGATAACAAGTGAAGGGAACCTTGGTTTTCTAGAGGTATTGAGGTCCTGGTTAAGGAAAAAAAAGGTGTATTGCAGGTACACGCAGGTAAGAACAAATGAGGTTTCTTATGGAATGTAAAAAATGCAAGAGAGCACTTAAGAAAGAAAGCAGGAGAGCTAAGAGAAGGCATGAGGTTGCCTTGGTGAAAGAGAATCCTAAGGAATTCTACAGATATGTTAAGAGCATAAGGGACAAAATTGGTCTTCGGCAAAACCAGAATGGTAATCCATGAGTGGACCCGAAACAGATGGGTGAGATCTGAGATGCATTCTTTGTGTCTGTATTTATCAGAAGACAGACACAGAGTCTACAGAAATAAGGCAAAATGGCATCAACTTCATGGACCCTGTACAGATTTCAGAGGAGGGGGTGTTTGCTACCCTGAGGCAAACCTAGGTGGATAAATCCCCAGGGCCTGACAAGGTTTTCCCTCGGACAAAATGGAAGGCAAGTGCAGATATATTTAAATCATCCTTAGTGACGGGGAGGTACCAGAGGATTGGAGGATGACCAATGTTGTTCTGCTGCTTTAAAAAGGCTCTGAACATAAACCAGGAAATTATTGGCCGGTGAGTACAACATCAGTTGTGGCAAAGTTATAGGAAGGTATTTTGACCAGATGTATAAGTATTTTGATTGACATGGACTGATTAAAGATTGTCAGCATGAATTCATGCATGGTAGGGCATGTCTAACCAATTTTATAAAGTTTTTTGAGGAAGTTACCATGAAAGTAGATGAAGGCAAGGCAGCGGATGTTGCTTGCATGGACTTTAGTAAGGCATTTAAAAAGGTCTCACATGGGAAGCTGGTCAAGAAGGTTCAGTCACTTGGCATTCCAGATTAGGTTGTAAATTGGATTAGACATTGTGGGAGAAGCCAGAGAGTGGTAGTAGAGGGTTGTGTCTCTGACCGGAGGCCTGTGACTAATGGAGTGCCAAAGGGATCGATGCTGAGTCCTTTGGTGTTTTTCATCTATATCATTATCTGGATGATAACATGGTAACCTGGATCAGCAAATTTGTGGATGACACCAATATTGTGTGTGTGGTGGACAGCAAGAAAGGTTATCATGGCTCGCAGAGGGAACGACATCAGCTGGAAAAATGGCAGATGGAATTTAATGCAGGCGAGTGTGAGGTTTTGCATTTCGGTAGGTCCAACCAGGGTAGGTATTACACAGTGAACGGTAGGGCATGGAGGAGTGTGATTGAACAAAGGAATCCGGAAATACAGGTCCATAATTAATTGAAAGTGGTGTCTCAGATAGATAGGGTCATAAAGAAAGCTTCGGCACTTTAGCCTTCATAAATCGATGTATCAAGTACAGGAGCTGGAATGTTATTTTTTTTTATTAGTTTTTTTATACATTTTCTACATCGCTACAGATAAAAAAAACCCAGATCAAAATGAAGAACATTAATACAGTGCAAAAATAAACATACAATAATAATATGGTACAAAGAAAGATAATTGAAAAAGCACCCAAATTGAAGACATGTAAAATTAGCATCCTTCCCAAGCCCCGCAACAAAAAAAACTCCAGACCAACCAAAACACAATATAGAGAGTATACATTCAAACCCCCCCAAAACTGTAAATACACTTAACAACAGAAGATATTAATGCCTACTACCAAAAAAAGAAGAGCTGAAAGCAAGGGATCGCAAAAAAAACCTTAGTTAAGAGGAAGGTTATGAAAGTACTCAATAAAAGGTCCCCAGACCTTATGGAACTTTAAATCCGAATTAAGAACTGAATAATGAATTTTTTCAAGGTCTAAGCAGGCCATAATATCATTAAGCCATTGAGCATGCGTGGGCAGGGCAACATCCCTCCATCTAAGGAGGATTAAACGTCTAGCCAGGAGAGAGGCAAAAGATAATATTCGACACTTAGTCGAACTCAGACGTAAATCTGTCTCACCCCAGAAACTGAACAAAGCAATTAAAGGGTTAGGTTCTAGGTGGTGATTCAGAATATACGATAACGTTATGAAGACATCTTTCCAAAATTTCTCCAAGCTAGGACAAAACCAGTACATAAGAATGAGAGAGGCCTCGCCCCTTTTGCATTTATCACAAAGCGGACTGATGTTAGGGTAAAATCGAGATAATCTGGAATGTTATTTTGAAGTTGTATAGGACGCTGGGGAGGCCTAATTTGGAGTATTCTATGCAGTTTTGGTCAAAATTTCACTTTTGAAGACCTCCCATTTTTCAATTACACCTTTGCCAGAAAACAGCCTGTCCCAATCCACACTTGTCGCATCTTTTCTGATACCATCAAAATTGGCCTTTCTCCAATTCAGAATCTGAACCTGTGGCCCAGACCTATCTTTTTGCATATTTACTTTGAAACTAACAGCATTGTGATAACTAGGTGCAAAGTGTTCCCCTACACAAACTTCTGGCAACTGCCCTGTCTCATTCCCTATCAACAGATCCAGTATTGCATGCTCTCTTGATGGGACTTTGATTCCTGAATACATTTGACAAGCTCTATCCCATCGAGTCCTTTTACAGTATAGGATTCCCAGTCAATATGTGGAAAGTTAAAATCACCTACTATAACAACCTTATGTTTTTTGCAACAGTCTGCAATCTCTTTACAGATTTATTCTTCTAAATCACTTGCACTGTTGGGTGGTGTGTAATATAGCCGTGGTCATACCTTTCTTATTTCTCACTTCCACCCATAATGTCTCACTAGTTGAGTTCTCCAGTCTGTCCTGACAGAGCACTGCTGTGATATCTGCCCTAACTGGTAAAGCCACCCCTTATCTTTTAATCCCTCCTGCTCTGTCAAGTCTAAGGCACAAAACCGTAGAATATTGAGCTACCAGTGCTTGTTTTTAAAAGCTTTACAATCCTCTAACTTCTTGATAATTTTTGCTCTATTATATTCCCTCTCTTCAGCTTTTATTTTGGATTTGACTTCCCTTGTCAGCCACGATTTCATCATCCTGCCTTTAGAACATTTCTTCTTTGGGACGTATCTATCCGGTCCCTTCTGAATTGCTCTAAGAAACTCCAGCCATCACTGCTTTGACATGATCCCTGCTCGCGTTCCCTTCCAATCAATTTTGGCCGAGTTCTCTCTCGTGCCTCTGTAATTCCATTTACCCCACTGTAATACGAATACATATGAGTTTAGCTTCTCCCTCTCAAATTGGAGGGCGAATTCTATCATATAATGATGACTGGCCCCTAAAGGTTCCTTTACCTGAAGCTCTCTAATCAATTCCAGTTCATTGTACAACACCCAGTCCAGAATATCTGACCCTCTGGTGGGCTCAACTGTGAGCTGCTCTAAAAACAAACATCTCATAGGCATTCTACAAATTCTCTTCCCTGGGATCCAGCGCCAACCTGATTTTCCCAATCTACCTGCATACTAAAATCCCCCATGACAATCATAACATTGCCTTATTGACGTGCATCTCCCATTGTAATTTGAAAAACACAGCTTTGCTACTGTTCGGAGGCCTGTATGTAACTCCCATCAGGGTCTTTTTACCCTTTCAGTTTCTTTGCTCTACCCAGAATGATTTAACCCCTTCTGATCCTATGTCACCTCTTTCTAATGATTTAATTTAATTTTTTACCATCAGAGCCACCCACCCCCTCTGCCAATCTGGCTGTCCCTTTGACACAATGTGTATCCTCGGATGTTAAGCTCCCAACTATAATCTTCTTTCAGCCACGATTTGGTAATGCTCAAAATGTCATACATGCCAATCTGTAACTGTGCAATACGTTCATCTACCTTATTCCATATACTGCACACATTCAAATATAACACCTTTGCTCCTGTATTCTATTCATCAGCTTTTTTGATTTTGTTCCCCTTTTACTTTGCAACTCATCCTGTTGACTGCAATTATAGCCTATCATCAGCTTCTCTTTGACAGCAATCTCACTATACACCGTCTCTTTACAAACTACCTCATCCTCAGCACAATCACTCCGATTCCCATCCACCTGCAAAATTAGCTTAAACCCTCCCGAACAGCGCTAGAAAACCAGCCTGCAAGGATATTAGTCCCCCTCAGTCCAGCTGTAACCTGTCCCTTTTGTACAGGTTGTACCTTCCTCAATAGAGATCTCAATGATCCAGAAATCTAAGCCCCTGCCCCCGCACCAGTTTCTCAGCCATGCATTCATCTGCCACATCATCCTATCCTTACCCTCACTGGCGTATGGCAGAGGCAGAAATCCAGACCTTTCAGCTTCGTACCTAGCTCCCAAAACTCTTTCTTCAGGACTTCCTCACCTTTCCTACCTATGTCATTGGTGCCAGTATGTACTAGCAATTGGCTGCTCACCCTCCCCCTTTAGAATGCTGTGGACCCAATCTAAAACATCCCTAACCCTGGCGCATGGGAGGTAACATAGCATCCGGGTGTCTCTATCGCCTCAACAGAATCTCATCTCTATTCCTCTGACTATGGAATCCCCTATCATTACTGCAGTCCTCTTCACCTCTCTTCTCCTCTGAGCCACAGCACCAGACTCAATACCAGAGACCCAGTCACTGTGACACCCCACCCCCTGGTAGGTTGCTCCCCCCGCTCAACAGTATCCAAAGTGGTGTACTTATTATTGAGAGGAACGGCCATGGGGTACTCTGCACTGGCTGCCTATGTCCCTTTCTTCTCATGATAGTCACCCAGTTACCTAACTCCTGCAACGTAGGGGTGACTACCTCTCCTGTAGCTCCGTATCTGTCACTTTTTCAGCCGAAGGTCACCGAGCTGCAACTCCAGTTCCTTAACGCACTGTCTGAGGGGCTGCAGCTCCGTGTACTTGGTGCAGATGTGGTTATCCAGGAAGCTGAAGGTCTCCCAGAACTCCCACATCTCACACACAGAACAAAGCATAGCCCCTGGAGCCATCCGCACTGCACTAACTGTGCCTTCACAGATGAGAACAAAGAAACTTAGCTCGCTCAAGCCTGAGACGGAGGAATGGAAAGCAGGAAACGGGCTGAAGGTGATTGATCTGATACGAGAGGAACGTGGTGCGTGGAATGGAAGGAAGGAGGCTGGGAGGGGGACCAGCAGGAGTGTTTGTCGGTGATCGGCAGATGGAGAGGGTAAAGGAGGGGAAAGAAACCATTTGCTGGGGGCCAGGTGATGGATGCCAATGCCTTTGCCTTGCCTTTTGCACAGGTAAACATATCAATTGGTATGTTTATGGATCCTCCTCCTCCTCCTCCTGTTAGCTATTTAATTATTCACCACCCTTCTGGGCTGGATGTTGCAGAAAATCCTGCTTGGTATGACCTGTTGGCAGGGAGATTGTTAAGCCTTGGCTTTTGCACACAGGTAGTCTGGTGTGACAGTTTCTCAGCAAGAACATCCACATTCTCACCCAGTGGTCCCTCTGACTGCTGATCCTCCTATATCATTCACTGAACTCGTCAGTGGATGGATATGAGTTGGTGAATGGGAAAGAGAGGATCACCAGGCAGATGGCCCACAACCTCTCATGGATGCCCTACTTAGAACTGCTAGACCTGTTCCGAATCTTCCTCATTTGGCAAACTGAGTAGCTGACGGCATTGTAGATTGTGTCATCAGTGTGAAGACAGTGTGCTTGTTCAATAGACTCCAGAGAGGAGATGTGACAGTGTGTGGAAGTGAGACAAAGGTCAAAGTTCTTCTCTGGTACGTTCTCAGAAAAGAATCAGTAAAAAAAATGACCCCCAGTGCTTCTTCCAAGTGGTCTTCTACATGAAGGAACACTGATTCATTCAGCTGAGGGAGGACTACAAAATATAATGGCAGAACATTTCCTTATCCATGTTTGACCTGACGCCATGAGACTATAATCTTCAGTTTGGGATCAACACCTTATACTCTTTCCAACCCATGTATAGCAGATCCATCCCTTTCTGAAGCTGGTCTGTCTTGTTGATGAGAGAAGTCATATAAAGTTGGCCAAGGATGAGCTAAGAACAATGGCTGAAAGGTACGATTCTGTATATGATAGGTCATAACGGGATTAATCTGTGATAAAGCTCTCAATTTTGATAAATCTTGAGAGATTTAATGAGGCAGACTTGTATGGTTGACTACAACTGGAATTGTTGTGTCTGAAAATGATGATTTGATTCTGGGATTAAAATCTTGTTTTAGGATTGTATATGATTCCTGTGGCTGTTATACGATCCCCAAGGCATTATTTGTCCCCTCATGTTATTGGCTCCTGGTGTATCCTGGTATCAACTAGCTTCTGAATTATTTTCTAGGTCTCAAAAATTATCTAATTCTTAAGATATTATTTGGTTTGTCAGAATTATCTAGTTCCTGAGACTACTGTCTGTTTTGTGAAAATTATCTAATGTGGATATTAATTGCTTCCCATGTTTTGTTCGGGGCAAGTTTGTCATTAGTTTTTGGGTGATGCGGTTCTTGGGGATCAGTTGGTTTCATGAGTACTGTTGAAAGTCGAAGCTGTATGTGATGCTGGAAATATGAAGCATAAACTCTATGTCCCTCACCATATTTCTGTGTATGTGCCTCTCTTCCACTTTCACATCCTCCTTCCTCGCTCCTGGAGCTCCAGGAGCCAGCTCCCCTCTCTGGGGTAGCCTAGTGGATCCAGTGTCTGTCAGATCAGGTGTAAAGCTTTTCTCCTTAGCAAGCAGCCTTGCCATCCGTCACCGAGGCATGCAAGTTGATATTAAACCCACACCCTGGGAATGCACTGGAGAAACAGCAGTTCAAGTGCCATTTCCTTTGATGGAGTCGGATTTGGGGAGAGAGACACAGACAGCCCAAGGGCAGCAGCAGGAGGCAGAGGATTCTGCTTTCTGTTATTTTATAGTCACATATACTGTAAATGATGGGGGTTTCTACTGGTTGATTAATACAATGCTTGTCTTTCAATCAGTGTCTCATTCATAAAGATGGAAATGCGGGCTTCGTTGTCTTTCTGTCTGAGAAATTGATTTCTGGGGTCTCACTGGCTTCCTTATTGTTCTGCTTTATCGATTAGAACCTGCTTCTTTTGGAAATGTAGATAGGTTTGCATTTGCTTGCTTTACAGTGAAAGGAGCCATGGCCCCTGCTCAGTTCACTGACCTCATTTAGTGGCTTTTTAAATTCTGAGGGAGGTGGGCAAAGGTGAAATTTTACAGCCTGCTCTTTGTGAAGAATAAACACTGACGTGAAATTAACCCTGGTTCCCTCTCCACTTGTGCTGCTTGATCTGCTGATTATTTCCAGCACTTCCTTTTCGTATTTCAGATTTCCAGTGTCCACTGCACTTTGCTTTAATTTTTTAATATATCTTGCATAACTCTTTAGGGGCTATTAATTTAGCATTCAGACTGGGAGATGTCTTCTTCCACTTCCTCTAAATAGACTGATTCAGTCGCATCATTTACTGGCTGATAATTAGCTAGTGACTTTAAATCATCCCAGAGGAGCAGCCAATTACTGTAACACGCTGCGCATTCCTGGCTGATGTCCATTTCATCTTCCTGTTCTTCACTTACTGCTTCAAGTTTTCCCATCAGTGTGGTCATGGAAATTGGGAAGTGTGAATGTGGAGGACCACTCCATTCCTTTTGGATATTACTCCAGGATTTCTCAGCTTCCCAAATACTACTGATCTATCACATCACCCTTAACAATTGACTCAAACATCTTCCCAGCCACTGAGGTCAGGCTAACTGGTCTATAATTTCCTTTCTGCTGCCTTCTTCCTTTCTTAAAGAGTGGAGTGATATTTGCAACTTTCCAGTCTTCTGGCACTATGCCATAGTCCAATGATTTTTGAAAGATAATTTCTAACGCCACCACGATCTCTGACTCTACCTCTTTCAGAACCCTAGGGTGCAGTTCATCTGGTCTGGGTTACTTATGCACCTTTAGGTCTTTCAGCTTTTTGAACACTTTCTCTCTTGTAACGGTAACGGCATCCACTTCTCTTCCTTCACACACTACAACATCAGGCATACTGCTAGTGTCTTCCACAGTGGAGACTGATGCAAAATACTCACTTAGTTCATCACCACCTCCTTGTCCCCTGTTATTATTTCTCCTGCCTCACTTTCTAGCAGTCCTATATCCACTCTCATTTCTCTTTTACATTTAACATATTTGAAAGAACTTATACAATCCACTTTAATATTATTTCCTAGCTTGCTTTCATATTTTATCTTTTCCCTTCTAATGATTATTTTAGTTGCTCTCTGTAGGTTTTTAAAAACTTCCCAATCCTCTATCTACCCACTATTTTTTGCTTTGTTGTATGCCCTTTCTTTTGCTTTTACAATAGCTTTGACTTTCCTTGTCAGCCACGGTTGTACTATTTTACCATTTGAGTATTTCTTCATTTTTGGAATACATCTGTCCTGCACATTCCTCATTTTTCCCAGAATTGCACACCCGTGCTGCTCTGCTGATACCTCTGCCAGCAGCTCCTTCCAATTTTTAAAACACACATCATTTTTACTTTGACCAACTGTAATTACTCTCATACCACTGTAATTTTCCTTATTCCACTGAAATACTGTTACATCAGACTTTTGCCCTATTAATTTTCAATTTGAACACAATCATATTGTGATCACTGGTTCCAAAGGTTTCTTGTACCGTAACCTCCCGAATCGCCTCTGGTTAATTTCAAAACACCCAATCCAGTATAGCTGATCCCCCAGTGAGCTCAATGACAAGCTGCTCTAAAAAGCTACTTCTTAGGCATTCAACAAACTTGAGAATCATTACCAACCTGATTCTCCCACTCAACCTGCATATTAGATCTCCCATGACTACTATAACATTGCCCTTTTGGCTTGCCTTTTCTATTTCCTGGTTACACTATGGTCCACTTCCCAGCCACTGTTGGGAGGCCTGTATATAACTGCCATCAACGTCCTTTTACCCTTGCAGTTTCTTAACTCAACCCACAAGGATTCAACATTTTCTGATCCCATGTCACATCTTTCTACTAACTTGATGCCAATCCTTCGCAATAGAGCCACACCACCCTCTCTGCCTACCTTCCCATCCCTCCAATATAACGTGTAACCTTGACATTCAGCTCCCAACTACAGCCATCTTTCAGCCATGATTCAGTGATGGCCCCATCACCATACCTGGCAATCTGTAATATTGCAACAAGATCATCCACCTTATTTCTTATACTACACGCATTTAGATACAACACCTTGAGTACTGTATTTGCAATCTTTTCTGACTCTGCAGCTCTAATGATTTGATACTCAGCCTGTTGGCTGCAACTAAGTCCCATCACCTGCCTGCCCTTCCTGCAATCTGACTGCACACTATCTTTACTTTTTTACCATTTGTCCTTTCCTGAGTCCCTTCACTCTGGTTCCCATCCCCCGGCCAAATTAGTTTAAACCCTCCCCAACAGCTCTAACAAACCTGCCCATGAGAATGTTGGTCCCCATCAGGTTCAGGTGCATCCCATGACTTTTGAATAAGCCATACCTCCCTCAGAGAGATCCCAATGATCCAAGAACCTGAAGCCCTACCCCCTGCAACAGCTTCTCAGCCACACATTTATCTGCCAAATCGCCCTGTTCCTACCCTCACTGGTGCATGGCACAGGCAGCAATCCAGAAATTACTACCCTGGAGGTCCTGCTTCTCAGCTTTCTACCTAGCTCTCTTAATTCTCTTTTCAGGAACTCTTTGCTTTTCCTTCCTATGTCATTGGTACCGATATTTACCAAAGAGATCCAGCTGCTCCCCCTCCCTCTCCAAAATGTTGCGGACATGATCTGAAATATTCCTGACCCTGGCACTTGGGAGGCAACATACCATCTGGATGTCCCGTTCACATCCACAGAATCTCCTGTCTGTCCCCAAAACTATCAAGTCTCCTATCACTACCACAACCTCCTCTCTCTCTCCCTTCTGCCCAGAGTGATAGTGCTGAGGATGAGGCAGTTGGTTTACATGCTGACGCATTGTGTAATGAGATTGCTAGCAGGGAGAGACAGATAGTGCAAAATTGTAGTCAACTGGATGAGCTGCAGTGTAGAAGGGGAATACAGGACTGGAGGTGTTATATTTGAATGTGTAAGGTATGCGGAATAAGGTAGAACTTGGAGCACAGTTACAGACTGGCATGTATGATGTTGTGGGCATCACTGAATAGTGACTGAAAGAAGATTACAGCTGGGAGTTAACATACAAGGATACATACTGTTTCAAAAGGACAGGCAGGTAGGGAGAGTGGGTGGCATTGCTCTGTTGGTAAAAATTGAAATCAAATCATTAGAAAGGGGTAACATAGTCAGAAGGTGTTGAGTTGATGTGGGTAGAATTAAGGAACTGCAAGAGTAAAGAGACCCTGATGAGAGTTATATACAGACCCCCAAACAGTCTGAAAATCACAACGGGAGATAGAAAATGCATGCCAAAAGGCAATGTGACAATAGGTGGGATTTCAGTATGCAGGTACATTTGGAAAATCAGGTTGGTCCTGGGTCCCAAGAGGGGGAGTTTCTAGAATGCCTATGAGATGGCTTTTTAGGGCAACTCTTGGTTGAGCCCACTGTGGGATCAGCTATTCTGGATTGGGTGTTGTGCAATGAACTGGAATTGATTAGAGAGCTTAAGGTAAGGGAACCCACACAGTGATCATTATGTGATTGAATTCACCCTGCAGTTTGAAAGGGATAAGCTAAAGTCATAAGTATCTCTATTACAGTGGAGTAAAGCTTGGGTGATGCATTTTCATTTAACACTATTTTACCCTTGATATGTTGAGCTTTCCAGTGCTATTGTTGAACACTGCTGTGGTATCATCCAATTTCTTTCTTAATTCACTTACAGTTATCTCTTGCTGGGGATGAGATATGCAAATGGTGGATGGATCTCCAATCAAGTTGTGGTTGTCTCAGCCAATCACATCCACACATTGCAAGCCCTCCTGTTTTTACCACATACAAACCCAATGTGACTTGTTGGTTGTTGTATTTCATTGTTATGACTGTCATTCCCTCAGGAGTTATCTTTTCTCCAGTATAAGTTCTTAGTTGGATATCTGAAGACTTCAGTTTGGTATCTTTGTAATGCTGTTCAAACTCATTTTGTGGGATGACTGGAACAGCCGCTCTAGTGTCCAATTCAATTTAAATTAATTTGTTGTATGCTTCTAGTATAAGGCAGATTGCTTGTCCGTTGTTTTCTCATTGTAAATCTCAAGGCTACTCAGTCCTGTGTCATTCTTAACATTATCAGATTTTTCATCAATGGCATGCAGATTAACACTCTTTTAGAAACTGCAACTTGATTTTATCTTTTTTCTCTTCTCTGTGCAACTAAGTTCTCTTTGTCTGCCCAACATGCTTTTTGTATGTGACCTACTTAGTTGAACTTTCTACACAAGTTTCGCCTTTAAACCTGCATTGGTCCTGTGTATGTGATCCCCTGCCACAATGGTAATACAATTTATTCGGTCAGGTTTCTGTTTAGACATTGCAGTTTCGTTCACACTCACTTTCATTCCTGAATGCAACTCTGTTGCATCTGTCTGCTCTTTCCATTGAAACAGCTATTTCAACTGCTCTTTCAAATGTAAGTTTTGCCTCTATTAGGAGCTGTTTTTGAATGTTTTCTTGTTGGATTCCACAAACTAAATGATCTCTTAGTTCATCATTAAGCCCATCACTGAACTGACAACGTTCAGTCAATTTCTTCAGTTCAGCCATGTAAGCTGAAATGGACTCCCCTTTCTTTTGTTTCCGCTAAAGTATTCTGCAATCAACAATGGTTTTGATTCTAAATGCTCCTGTATTACTTTCAGAATATTAGCAAAGCTCACTTCTGCTGGTTTGGCTCAAGCCATCAAACTTTGAAGCAAAATGTATGCACTCAGCAAAATTAGTACTCCCTTCTCATTGGCTATTTCATTTGCTTCAAAATACTGCTCAGTTAGCTCAGTATACATGAGCCAGTTACCTGCTGAGCAATCAAACACGTCTATCTTTATGTCATTTCTGCTCTTTTTAGGCATTATTATTATCACCTGGTGCTCACTGTTTATGAACCTGTGAATTCTTTCGTTTTCTGCCACTTTTTTGAAGTCTACTGTCTCTGCACATGCTGCACTGGTATTTTACTTGATTATTCCTCACTGCGCTTTTTAAAAAACTCTAATGCTGTTCAACAGGTCAGTATCCATCTCAGGTTAGTTTTAAAAATACCTTGTCACCACTTAATGTTTGTAACTCCAAAACAGTAAACTAATTCAAAGGAAAACAAGAGAGCAGAATAGATGTGAGTCTTAACTTGTTCTGTACTTTAAGCGAGGTGTGCATACATCCTGCTGTAGCGTCATGACGTATGCAATCCATGTGTTTTTACATTTAATCCAGAGTGAGTTATTTAAATGAACCAGAATGCTTAATCAAACAATATATTTATAAGATTACGTAAGTATTAAATGCACAGCAGCATGAAGTACATAGATAGAAATTGTGAAAAAGAGATGGACTGGATTAATATGAAATGAGAAGAAACAATCAAAAGGGGTGAACCAAAGGAACACAAAGTACACTGCAGATGCTGTGATCAAATCAACAGATACAAAAGCTGGATGAACTCAGCAGGTTGGGCAGCATCCGTTGAAGTGAGCAGTCAACGTTTCGGGCCGAGACCCTTCAGGACTGATGAAAGGTCTGGGCCTGAAGCGTTGACTGCTCATTTCAACGGACCTGCTGAACCAAAGAGAGGGAGTGAATGTGAACTGTTGGTAATGGAAAAAGGCAGTAAGTGAAAAAGGAGCCATATTTTGACCTGGAGGGGTGTATTTGCATTAACTAAGTGGCAGAGCTAGAAGGAAGGAGAGCTGACCTGGGCTGAGGATGTAGCACAA
Source organism: Hypanus sabinus (assembly GCF_030144855.1). Lineage (NCBI taxonomy): Eukaryota > Metazoa > Chordata > Chondrichthyes > Myliobatiformes > Dasyatidae > Hypanus > Hypanus sabinus. The sequence goes on along the minus strand of NC_082709.1, from coordinate 57,017,054 downwards.
AGCATTGTATACAGCTACACACAACCATGATCAGTAACTCAGGTTATTCCATCTTCTGGCCTGATTTTATCAAAATCAAACTCATTCCCAGGCTGTTGACTTCTACAAGATAGGCTTAATCCATGCTGCGTTCCACTTGTGCTCTATAGATTGCAATCCATTGAGTGGCAGAGCTTCCATGTGGCACACAAGACTGGCAGTGACTGTGCTTCCGTGGATAGCAGGCTGCACTGAGCAAGATATCAACCATCACCTCATAGAGCAGCTCCTGACCGGTTCTGTTTGCCTGGATTGATACAACCAGCCCAACCTTCTGCAGGTTCCCTGCTTAATTGGTCCGGCAGACAGTGCTGGCCAAAAGGCGAAGTGGCCCAAGTGTCAGACAGTCCATGAGATCACAGGGAAGGTGTGGCCGGATTCTGAACAACAGGACCATCCCTGGTTTTCCGGGGCAGATCTCCAGCCTGACCCTGGTCTGTGTCACCTGTGACCTGAAGGAGCCGTTGACTATTTGCCACTGGAGTCAGGGGAAGCTGTGCCACTCCTTCCACAGCTGCGGCTGGACCTGATGGGTCTGGTGTTTCAATTGAGAAGGTCACTACCCAATGTTTCTGCTGCCCTCGGGATGCTGGAGCAGAAGGCTGTGTCTCTGCAGAAGAACGGGGAGTTGGTGCTAGCAGAGATAAGTGGCAGTGTCGACTGCCTCATCGCCTGGCTGAGGGAATGCGAGACTGTACTGATTCTTCAAACTGAGCAGCTGGTTGTATCAGTTTTTTTGCAGGGACCTCCAAAGGAAACAGGAGGACCTGGGGGTCTGGCTGGCCACTGTTTCCAACACAGTCACAGTGGTTGTGTTGGCAGCAGCTTGGCTGATGGCCTCAACCTTCCAGGCACTGTACTGTGGTGACTGTGTAAGCAGATTAACCACATGTGACTAAACTGGAGAAGCCTGATGAAGTGTCTCAGCTTTGTGCATGGCACTGTCTTTTATCCTAATGCTGTTAACTTTGGTTCTGTATCCTTGGCAACAAAAGACTTCATTCCTTCACAGCTTCTCTCTTCTGATTTATCCAAAAGATTAGGAATTCATAGTTCCTTTCCAAGTGTCTCCTCGATGCCAACTAGCATAGAAGTCTGCTCCCCACATCTATAAACAAGTTGCTACTAACATTTTAAATCCAAATGACACAGGCAAGGCAATGGCCGATTACAACAGGCTCCCAGTCTCTGGTCATTGAACTGCTGGACACTGCATCATTTTCCAGGTTTCCGACTGAAAGGGCAAGATCTCCTTCTTTACTATCAAGAAAAGGGAAGTGCAAAATGCACAACTGCATCAAAAGGGAGTGACCTGGGTCATTTCACTTGGCCACGAGGGGTGGCTATGACACCGGTAAGTCATCTGGTGGTGGCAGACGCAATAATCAGAGTGAAAGTAACGCATGGGCCAGCTGGCATCACGCACATCAAAGCTGGCCAAATACTGAGAGACAGCAGGAAAATAGAATCAGAATCAGATTTAATGTCACCGGCATATGTTGTGAAATTTGTTAACCTTATGGCAGCAGTACAATAAAATACATGATAAATAAATATAAGGAAAAAAATCTGAGTTACATTAAATATAGATTTGTCTATTAAGTGGTTAAATTAAAATAAATAGTGCGAAGTAAGAGAAAAATAGAAGTGAGGTAAGAGTTCCAATGTCAATTTAGGAATTGGATGGCAGACGGGAAGAATCTGTTCCTGAATCGCTGTGCGTGTGCCTTCAGGCTTCTGTACCTCTTACCTGATGGTTACAGTGTGAAGAGGGCATGTCCTGGGCGGTGGGGATCCTTAATGATGGATACTGCCTTCCTAATGCACAGCTCTTTGAAGATGTCTTGGATACTGCTGAGGCTGGTACCCATAATAGAGGTGACTAATTCTACGAGTTTCTGTAACTCGTTTCGATCTTGTGCAGTAGCCCCTCCATGCGGGACGGTGATAGTAGAAGTTTTCGAGTGTTTTGGTTGACAAACCAGATCTCCTCAAACTCCTGATGAAATCTAGCTGCTGTCTTGCCGTCTTTATAGTTTTATAGTTTCTTCACAGAGATGAAGAACAGAGAAGGACAAAGAATCAGAAAGCCACATAAAAGGAAACATATTAATAAAAGTTAAAAGAAAAGAAAGATCCAATCTGGGATCAGGAAGGAATTGCTCTTGTGTAAGCAGGGGGCATTCTTGATCTACAATGAGTCCAGTGAAGGTACACTCAAAGCACAGAGGAGCAAATTGAGAAATGTTTTGGAATACTAATCAATAGATAGGCAGCATAGTGACACCACTAACAGAACTGATGCCTCGCTGCACCAGCAACCTGAGGTTATTTGTGATTTCCAGTGCTGTGTGTATGGGGTTTGAACTTTCTCCCGCTGATAATGTGGGTTTCCCACAGGTGCTCCGGGTTCTCCTACACCCCAAAGATGTGCCAGTTTGTAGGTGAATTGACCACTGTAAGTTGCCTCCAGTGTGTGGGTGAGTTGTAGCGTCTGGGGGAAGTTGATGAGAATGTGGGGCAAATAAAAAATGAATTAATGTAGGATTTGTCTAAGTTGTCCCTAGTGTAGGTGGGTGGTAGAATTTTGGGGGGGGGGGGTGTGGTGAGCTGATGGGAATGTTGAGAGAATAGCTTAAGGGAAAATTAGTCTGGGAGCCAGTGCAGAGTCAATGGGCCAAATTGGACACCTTCAAGATTGCATTGAAATGTGTGTTGGAGATTAGCCCTGATGGCATTGAGTGATAGAATGAAACAGAAAATGTTGGAAATACTCCTGCAGGTTAGACTGCATTATATGGAGAGGAAACATAATAAATATTTCAGGTGCATTATTAAAACTGAAGCAATGAAAAATGCTTCAGGAATGTTCCAGGAAGGGGTGATGAGAACAGAGTGAATGTCTCTGAATGGATGGAGACTAAAGTTGTCCTGGTAACACGATGACCATATGATATCGGAGCACAATTAAGAGTCTGCTCCACTATTTAAATAGTATTTTTTCAACCACTTTCTCCTGTCTTTTTCCTGTAACCCTTAACCCCTTTACTAATCAGGAACCTATCAATCTCTGTCCAAAATACACCCAATGACTTGGCCTCTATATGCCTTCCAAGCAACAAATTCCACAGATTCACTAATCTCTGGCTGAAGAAATTACACCTTATTTCAGTTCTAAATGGATGCTCTTAATTCTGAGGCTGTGATCTTGGCTCTTTGACTCTACCTCTCATGGGAACATCCTCTGGGCATTTACTCCATCCAGGCCTTCAATGAGTTCCTCGCTTATCATTTGAACTGCATCAAGAACAGTCCCAGAGGGTGTTAATTTTTTATGTCCTATTTTAATGTGACTTTGAAGGAAACTAGTTAATAGATGAGCAAAGGAAAATAGGGGGGGGGGGGGTGGGGAAGGAACAAAAACTTCGCAACACACACAAAATGCTGGAGGAACTCAGCAGGCCAGGCAGCATTGATGGAAAGAAGTATAGGCGCCGATTCGGGTCAAAACATCAACTGTACTTTTTACCCATAGATGCTGCCTGGCCTGCTGAGTTCCTCCAGCATTGTGTGTGTGTGTTGCTAGGATTTCCTGCATCTGCAGATTTTCTCTTGTTTGTGAACAAAAACTTAGTCTATAATTATCAGATTTTTCTTTACCACCCTTCTTAAATAATGACCCGACATTTGCTACTATTTAGTCTACTGGCACCTCGCCCATGGGAATGATTATTGTCTTTTTGCATAATGGGAGAATTAACAGCTGTGGGGAGAAGACAGGTTGAGGGAGCCAAGTCTATGGCCTGATCAGCCCTGATCTTATTGAATGATGGGGCAGGCTTGATGGGCTGAATGGTCGACTCCTGCTCTTATTCCTTACCACCTTATGATTCTACAACCATGAGAGGCACAACATAGATGGAGAGATTATTTACCCTGAATGAAGGAATAATTAGCTTAAATAAGGTAGATAGTCAAAAACTTTTCTCCATGGAAGGAACATCAAAACCAAGAGGGTGTGGATTTAAGGTGACAGTTTTAAAGAGGAACTGAGGGGTAAGTTTTGATTTTATAGAGAGGGTTTGATATCTGGAACTTACTGCCAGATGCTATCACTATATTTAAGAAACTTTTTAGACAGGCATTTAAAAAGGCAAGACATTGAAAGAATACAGACCTAATGCAAGCAAATAGGATTAGAATAGGTGGGGCCAGTATGGATGTGATGGGCCAAATGGTCTATTTCTGTGCTGTACAATTCTTTAGAAGTATTAAATCTTAATGGAAAGGTGAGGTATTTCTCACTGTCACTTGCTGCTCACCCCCTAAAATGTAACCAGAAGGTGAGGACCAGCCCACACAGAATTGTGGAAAGGGGCTGCAGCCTCGCATACTCCATGTACATGTGGTACCCGGTCTCCTTCTGCCCGCAGAGAAGGCCTGTGGTTGGGAGGTCCGTGTACAAGCTAAGGAACTTGTTACAGGGTGCTGCTTATGCAGCAGCCTTCACCCTAGATCCCCAAGGTGCATGGGAAGAACTCCCTCATAAAGGGACTTCCACTGGGGACACCTCTCACCTCCAGGTGGGAAGACAGTCCGCCATGGTGTGTTGGGACAGTGGACAAGTGGAGGGTGTGGATAGCAGCCTGTACAGGTACCTCCTACTTGCATCCCTGAATGGAATTGTGGATGTCGATTGGAGACAGTGGGTGGGGGAGGGAGGGGCACTTGCAAAGTTACCTGAACTACCTGTGGCGTGTGAGCTACCTGTTACTTGGGCCTCCCCTACGTCAGCTACAAGGACAATCAGCAGTTGTAGGTCTTCTCACTTGACAGGCACATCACCTGGACGTGCTCAGTTGCCATGGCAGCGCTGCCAGCCGACTGGACCAGCCACACTATGAGGCAGTTGCCCTAGCAACTGGGTGTGGTCAGCAATAGTGCAAGCACTGCACACAGGCCTTTGACAGCTCTGGTGCCTTTGTGTGGGACTGGGCTGGCTGAAGTACCCCTGCTAAGTGGCGGCCGACCACAACGGCAATATTCTGGTGGGCAACAATGGCAACACCTGGGGGCAGCTCTTCCAGCCAGATGGAATGTCCCTGCAGGCATTCGGGAGCTTGGGTAGCGCCGACAGACAACTGGAAGGACTGGAGGGGTTGGCCTTCCGCAGGGGTAACATTGTGGTCAGTGACTGGGAGAGGACACACTGAGGGTGTCAGGTAATATGATGGGTGACAGATGACACGTATTGTTTATAATAGAAACTGTTCTACATTATTCACAAACACCATAATCAAGTTGTGTTCACTTTGAGAGACGGTGTCTAATGTAATGACTTCAGTGTAAGGTGACTATGCTTGGTTTGTTCGTAATGGAAGTAAAGGGCTGTGGCTTTTGTTAAGCACATAAAAGAACCCTTGCATGTTTTATTCACAAAATCGTACATTGGTGACCCTGATGCTCTCAAATGATTCCCGAGTTATTCAACAACCTGTCAACCAACACAATTACTTTGAAGCTGCCGGAGTTTTATGAGCAAGATACTACAGCGAGGTCAACATCTTCCCAACCACTGAGGTCTGACTAAATTGTCTAGTTTACTTTCTTCTGCCTCTCTCCCTTCTTGAAGAATGGAGTGACATTTACAATTTTCCAGTCTTCTGGAACCATTCCAGAATCTAGTGAGTCTTGAAAAATCATTACTAATGCCCCCACGATCTCTTCAGCCACCTCTTTCAGAACCCTGGGTGTACAGCATCTGATCCAGGTGAGGTCTGCCTTCAGACCTTTCAGTTTCCCAAGAACCTTCTCCCTAATAATGGTAACTTCACACACTTCATCATCTCTGACACCTGGAACTTCCAGCTTACTGTTTCTGTCTTCCACAGTGAAGACTGATGCAAAATACTTATTTAGTTCATCCACTACCTCATCACTACCTCTACAGCATTGTTTTCCAATGGTCCGATATCCACTCTCACCTGTCTATTACACTTTATGTATCTGAAGAAACTTTTAGTATCCTCTCTAATATTACTGGCTAGCTTACTTTTGTATTCCATCCTTCTCTTCTTAATAACTTTTTAGTTGCCTTCTGTGGGTTTTTAAAAGCTTCCCAATCCTCTAACTTCTCAATAATTTTTGCTCTATTATATGCCCTCTTTGTGGCTTTTATGTTGACTGACTTCTCATGTTAGCCATGATTGTATCATCTTTCCTTTAGAATACTTGGTCCTCTTTGGGATGTATATATCCTGCACTTTCCAAATTGCTTTCAGAAATTCCAGCTGTTGCTACTCTGCTGCCATGCTTGCCAACTCCTCTCTCATGTCTCTGTAATTCCCTTTACTCCACTGTAATACTGATACATCTGACTTTAACTTCTCCTTCTCAAATTTCATGGTGAATCCAATCATATTATGATCATTTCCCCTAAGGGGTCTTCTACCTAAAGATCTCTAATCAATTCTGGTTCATTGCACAACACCCAATCCAGAATAGCAGATCCTCTGGTGGGTTCAACCAGGAGCTGCTCCAAAAAGCCATCCCGTAGGCACTCTAGAAATCCAGGAGTGAGACATACTAGCTAATTGAGTGGTGTTGCAGCAACAACCTTGTACTCGATGTCAGTAACACCAAAGAGCTGATTGTGGACTCCAGGAAGGGTAAGATGAAGGAACACATACCAATCCTCATCGAGAGATCAGAAGTGGAGAGAGTGAGCAGTTTGAAGTTCCTGGGTGTCAAGATCCCTGAGGACCTAACCTGGTCCCAACATACCAATGCCCCCATAAAGAAGGAAAGACGGGGGGGGGGGGCTACAGCACAGGACAAAAAGAAGCTACAGAAATTTGTAAGATTAGTCAGCTCCATCTTGGGTACTAGCCTCCGTAGTATCCAAGACATCTTTGAGGAGCGGTGCCCATTATTAAGGACCCCCATCACACTAATGACATCAGGAAGGAGATACAGAAGTCTGAAGGCACACACTCAGTGATTCAGGAACAGCTTCTGGACATTGAACCCATGAACACTACCTTACTTTAAAAAAAAATTCTGTTTTGGCACTCTTATTAATTTAACTGTTTAATATTCATATACTTCCTGTAACTTGCTTATTTAGTTTTCTATATTATTATGTATTGCACTGTACTACTGCCATTAACAAATCTTACATCTGATATTAAATCTGATTCTGATTCTGGACAGCTCAAGGAACTGGATAACAGCTGGATTGTAATACTTGTGAATCCCTCATCAAGTTCTGCCTCACCTAGATTTCCTTGGAGAAAGTGGTTCTGGACCTTTGAAGGCCCTACCGGTGCTGTAAGACTAATTATCCATTAAATCATATGCATCCTCAAAATCTTCTGCCATTGATGTATCGCAGTAAATGGAAATGCATGTTATTTCAGGCACACCAGCCCTGGTGATTCTCCCTCCAGTCACTCGGAGGCCTTTGATCTTCCTTCCACATCCACTTGCCCCTCCTGAGATCTTCCAGCCTCTTCCAGGCCTCAACAATGCTCTTGATCTCCCCACCTTCCTTTTCCAGAGAAGCTGGATTGAAACTCAGTGACAGGGTTCATACCTGGGAAATGCCTATTATCAGGAGATTGTTAATCTATGGAGGGCGCCAAAGTTACTGAAGCAGATTATCAGCCTTTCATCTCACTGCTGGTAGGTTTTCTATGTGACCCTACTTTTACAGTACAGTACATAATTGCACTTAATACAAGTCCTATTATTTATCACATTTGATCAGATTTAATGGATGTATTCAACATCGTTAGGGAAAAAAAAGGATAGCAACAACTTTTAACTTTAAATGATGAAATAGCTATTCTAATGGGAGGACTTAAGTAACTTTTTGCAAACTGTGGCCAGCTTCAGAAGAGGGTGCAGGAGAAAATCCACTGACCCCACTGAACAGTTTTCAGATAGATGCCAATGAACGTTATGGTAAGAGTTATTTCAAATGTTATTAGGTTGAATTGCATTCTAATTCTGTCTGTGTCTAGTTAATTTCCATTTGGCTTAAGTCTGCATCATCTGCTTTCAGATCAATCCAAGATACCCACCACCCTAGGTACTTGAAACACAGATGGCACTAAACTGAACTTTATATCCTTGTAGTCCTAGCACCAGATTACAGAACTTCTACATAACAGGGAAGTCACCATGATCAGTTCAGTCAGGAAATGAGCATACATAATAGGAGTTGTCCACCTGGCCCCTCAAGCCTGCTCTTTTCTTTTTACAATATTTTTATTCAGAAGAAAAAGAAACCAAGATTTACAAAGTGCAACATGTAGATACATCTCAACATAAATTGTGTACATTCATATATTGTAGTAAAATTGATCAAAATGTTATAGCATAACACGTAAAGGTATACCACCCTGTAATCAAAAATTTAAAGATAGGTCATACATCATAAAAGAAATTTTTTATATAAAAAAAAGTCAACCCCCTACCAACTACCAAGAAAAAAGAAAAAAGCTGATGGATGATAATGTATAATTAGAAAAAAAACATATTCGCTTAAGAAGAGAAGATAAAAATATACATAAAAGTCTGTTCCCTTTAAACTTTATAAATTGGAAAAGTAATTTAGGAAAGGTCCCCAGATATCATAAAAAGATTGTTTCGAATTTAAGACTGAGCAGCGGATCTTTTCTAAATTTAAGTAAGACATAATATCACATAGTTATTGAAGATGTGTAGGAGGGGTAGACTCCTTCCATTTAAGCAAAATTGCTCTCCTTGCTAAAAGAGAGGTAAAAACTAAAACCTATAGGTTAGGAGTATTTAAAGTTATATCTTCATTTGCAATAATACCAAACAAGGCAGTAAGGGGATTTGGGTCAAATTGGACCCTAAAAAGTTGTGAGAAGGTATGGAATACTTCCCACCAAAACTTTTCAATTTTAGGGCAAAACCAAAACATATGAATTAAAAAGGCATCAGCAGAGTTGCATTTATTACAAAGTGGAGATACGTTCGGATAAAAACCGGACAGCTTCTGTTTAGAAATATAAGCTCTATGAACCACTTCAAATTGCAGAAGAGAATGACAAGCACAGAAAGATGATTTATTAACCCGTTTAAGAATTTTATTCCATCTTTCATCAGAAATCTCACAATTTAGGTCATCCTCCCAAGAAGCCTGCTCCAACATGGCTAACCTGACTGTATCCTTAACTGTGTTTTCTCATCTATGCACAGTATCCTTTATCCTTAATAAAAATTGGCAAAAAAATTAAAGAGTAACAGAAGACTCTCCTTTCAGGGAAAGCGGTTGGACTTGGAGAGTAGTTGGAAGGGAGAGTGGTTTATATTCTAACGTGTTTGGGATGGGCAAAGTGGGAATCCCAGGTTCAGGAGATATAGATTGAGGGCAACTCAGCGATGATTTGTAAGGGGAAAGAGCGTATGCTAAGTGAGAACTGGAAGTAATGGAGCAAGGTTAAACGCACGTGTGCAAGGGTGAATAAAGTAACAGACTAACTCTGAATACAGTCTGTTCAACATCCCAATCCAACTCAAGATTTTAATCTGGTAGTGCATGAAGATTACAACAGTGTACGCACATCGTCTCTTTCACCTAAGGAGATTTACCCGCTACTTAGTCATTTTCATTCAGATACTCGGGGAACTGAAGTTTCAGCAGACAAGATGCTCTTTTTTCCACTTAACCAACCATTGTTTCTCCTTTATGTGAATACAAAACAATATAGTGGTATGAAGAAAACCATATTTCCACTTTATTGCCACCAAGTAGGTTACAATAGTTCAATGTACTGTGAAGCACTCCAGTATGCAGCATCAGTTCTAATCAGCTCTGTACATACTTCAGAATTAAATCTCTTTTTAAACAATTTTCACAATACAAAATATTAATCTTTATTAATAAACAGGATACTGTAAACCACTGAGGCATATTTTACAGAGATAAAGCACTTAAGGCTCTCTGCAGGGTTCCTGTCCTACAGGCTTTGCAATGCCCTGCTTTTCATTTCCATCATTTATCTTTGGTTACTTGGTGCATCAGGTCATCTTCTCATCACCAAATGCCTTTGTAAACAATGGAATCATGTCAGGATCCAATTGTGTCATCTTCAAGTAATTGTCATTTTCTGGCAGTTAGGGTCAGAGTGAAGCTACTTTTCACTACTGGGGAGGGAGAGGGGAATCAATGGAGAATACTATTATAATAAATTAATGTCATAATTCAGAGATTAGCGAGTTTCCTGCAATACTTCATGCTCAATGCCAACAATACACAAAACAGCAAAAATTTTAAAAAGCAATTAAAATTCTTTATAAACTCATGGTAAGAGAATAAGACACATTCTACCTACCCATGCCTGTGTGCCAATTCTCCCTACAACAATCAACATAGGCATTCAAGTGGGTAGAGTGTTATGGAGAGGAGACATCAGGCAGACTGCCCAAGGAAAGGCCCTGTGAAAATTGGAGCAGCCAGCTCGATAAGATGCTTTATCTGCTGCTGTGGGAGATCTCAGCCATCCTAGAAACAGAAGCCCGTAGATCTAGCTGGGAATGGAAAGGTTTCAATGACAAGGAAATAAACGATAATTTCTAGGACAAGCACCCTGCAGAGTTAGGAGAGCCAAGGGTGAGGGCATCCAAATGGTTTTCAGTAGAGATTAAAAGACACTGGCATTTATAGAACTTGTCAACAGCAGGCCACTCAAACAGGATGTCAATCAACATTATGTTAAATATACATTTAAGGAAGCTTAGTCATTTCAAATACGTTAAAAGTTGAAAGGTAACTCGGCTCAGTAAACTGCAACTCCCCAGGAGGATGCAGGAAAGTGGTAGAGACGGGGGTGGGGTAAATGATGCTATGAGGGGGTAGACAAGATAGGGTCATAATTGGGAATGTGCTGAAGATCCAGTGATGGTTAAACACTCTCTGGCGCCGTGAACAGGACAGATTGCCACTCCATCTGAGAAACAGATGGCAGGGAGAACTTCATCCTAGTGGGTGTGGTAGAAGGGATTTTGTACAGTGTTTAATATTCATAATCTACTTTCTCTGCAAGAGCTGTATCTGCTCATGGCTTAGAAGGGAACTGAGCACATAGATTTAGCAATGGAGGTGATAAGGAAGAAAAAGAAGCAGGGAAACTAAATTAAATTCCTTCATCTGTTAAAAATGCCCAGCCTTGGGTTAAGATTGCTGTTACTGTAGTGTAATGTTGTAGGCAAGTGTTAACCGTTTGCTAATCAGAAAAATAATGGTCAATTGAGTGCAGCAGCATTTTGGCAGATATGCAGAATAAAACAAACAGTTTGAGATTATTTGTTTTTGTTTAGCTCCAAGTTTATTCTTTTCAAATTAAATATTTCTTAGAAATCCTCATTTATCTGAATGGCAGCTTCAATTACATAATGAAATGCTAAAATTGACTCTTCAGAAACAGTGTGCTCCAAAAGGTAGTAAATTCTTCCCTTTTTCTTCTGTCCACTTGGCAAAAGAAGAACAATTCAACAAAATAAATTTCTCACACCTCTGGTCCAAAACCAGAGAGAAAAGTTTTAATTCTGCAGATGCTTTCACTACACCTGAAAGCATTAATCAATCAGTTCATTACTGTGAAGCATGGTCTCAGGTTTGAGGTCTGGAACCCAGCAGACAATCTGAACAGAAGTTCAGACAGACCAGTCCACGAGAACAAACCTGGTAAATCAGATTTCATGTTGACTGGGGAATGGACATTGACAAGAATATTAGAGAAAATGCTTTTGGTGCAATACCACCAACATTGTCCCTCCAAAAAGGAGCTTACGATATCATCTTCACTTACAATCTACAAAATAGGTTCTTGATTGGACACTGCCTCAAAGGTTACAGGGAGAAGGCAGGGGAGTGGGGCTGAGAAAGAGGGAAATAAAAGGATCAACCATGATTGAATGGAGGAGCAGACTGCATGGGCTAAATGGCCCAATTCTGCTCCTATATTTTATGGTCTAACCCAAAACTTTTCAGACCAAGTGAAAGTGCCAATATATGTGCTTAGATTTCTAGTGGGTTGAGGCCACAATCCTGACTTGGAGCAAAGTGCAACTGACTGACCACAAAAAAAGTGATACTTTGCTCCCGTGATCCATTTTTTCAATGGACTTACAGAATTTACCCTTCCAAAGTTGGACAATGGAAGCACAGGGAAATAAAGATTTACAGCATTATGAACTGCAAAGTATCTGGAAGTAGTTTGGGAAGACAGGAGTAATCCATTCAGGAAGAATTAATTGCAAAGAATGATTACTAAGGATCAAACTCCCTCTTTTCCCATTTCTATACAATGTGAGAATTCAATGCACTTTGATCACTTCAAATCAGCCATTTAACGAGGTGGGGAGGATCATGCAAGTGAACAACAGGCCTGTGGATAGTGTTGGGGATATGAAAATCAGAAAATAGAACAGTGAAGACCTTTCAGTGTAGGGGATAGTTCTCTTGCAGATACTGTATCTATCTCAGGGGCAGAGAGAGATGGCATCATTTGAACATCACCCCTTCCAGGGCAGAGGAACCAACAGTACTCTCACCCTCACAAGACTCAGGGAGCCAGTAATTATTTTCCTCTTCAACATGGGGATACCAAACTCCACATCAATTATCAAGCATCACTTTATGTTCATCCTCTTCTAATGCAATTTTATTTCTCACATTTTGATCAACTCATCCCAAATTTTACCACTCACCGACTCTACAGGCCAATTACTGACACACTACCATGGCCAATTAATCTACCAAACTGCATGCTGTTAACAGAAAAAAATCATGAGGAAACCTATGCAGCCAAAGACAGCACCCAAGGTCAGGACCGAACCGAGACAAGGCCGCAACTTACTAATTGCAACACTGTGGTGTCCATTTTCATTCTGTTGTTTCCAAGTCAATCTTTGACTCTTATCTACTTATCACCTAGAGGCAGGCAGTTCCTCAGCATCTTAAAACAATGTTAATTACAACAAGTTAATGATAAGCTGTTTTCCTCACCTCTCCATTCTGGGACTGGCCTCTCCTGTCAGTGCCGCCCTCCAGTGTTCAATTAGTGGAATGACAAGCTGGATTGCATATGAATGTTCGCGCACTGCTGGGAATTACAGCATAAATTTGTGGGACTCGGGCTAAATACGTCTTTTTTTTGTGTGACTACTTTTTTTGCTTCTATTTTGAATATGCTGTGTATGTTTTGCATCTTGACCCCAGAGGAACACTTTCGTTTGGCATATTCATGTATGATTGAATGATAATTAAACTTGAATTTGATTTGAGATCCAGCATCAGGCAGAATCAAGAGCATTTAAACCAGGGGTTCCTACCTTTTTAATGCCATGGACCTCTACCATTAATGAGGGATCTGTGGATCCTGGGTTGGGAACACCTGGTTTAAACTTATTTGGCAGGGAGATAGGAACCGGACTGATAGGGCTGAGGATGGTATACCATTGCAGTTGGTATACAAGCAGATGCGATATATAGTGAGACTGTGAGCAAAGACAATAAAGCAAAGTTACAGTCAGTAGGAGGAGTTGAATTGTAACATCAGAGCAAAATCAAAAAGGGTGATGAATACAGAAATGAAGCGTTCTACATTTGAATGCAAATGGTTTACAGAATAAGGTAGATGATCTTGTAATGCAATTAGAGATTGGCAGGAATGATGTTGTGGCCATCAATGTGTCATGGCTGAAAAAGATATTAGGGAGCTTAACATCCAAGGATACACATTGTATCAAAAGGACAGGTAGGTAGGTAGAGGAGGTGGGGTGGCTCAGTAGGTAAAAAAAAATCAAATCCTTGGAAAGAGGTGACAAGATCAGAAGACATAGAATCTTTGCGGGCAGAGCTCAGAAAATGCAATGGTAAAAGACCAATAGGAGTTTATACTGGCTACTGTTCAGAGGCCTGTGTATGTGGGATGCAAATTACAATGGGAGATACTTTAGCAAAGGCATGTAAAAAGGACAATGTTATGATAGTCATGGGGGATTTCAAAATGCAGATAGTAGATTGGGAAAATCAGGTTGGTGCTGGATCCCAAGAGAGGGAGTTTGTAGAAAGCCCATGAGGTGGCTTTTTAAAGCACTAGGGGAAAGGAAAAGTTGGATTGAGTAAGTTGAGAAGTTGAACTTTGAAAAGTTGAGTTGTGTAATGAACCAGATTTGATCAAGGAGCTCAAGGGACTATTAAGAGACAGTGATCATAACATGATCATCTTCTCCCTCTACAGGGTGAAATCCAAGTCAGATGTATCAGTATTACAGTGGAGTAAAGTGAATTAGAGGCACGAGAGGGGAACTGGCCAAAATTGACTGGAAGGAGACACTAGCAGGGATATAGCAGAACAGCAATAGTTGGAATTTCTGGGCATAATTCGGAAGGTACAAGACAGATGCACCCCAAAGATCAAGCAGTATTTTAAAAGGGAGAATGAGGCAACTGTGGGTGACAAGGGAAGTAAAAGACAGCGTAAAAGCAAAAGAAAAGGCATATAATAGAGCAAAAATTAGTGGGAAGTTAGGGGCTTGGGAAGCTTTAAAAAATAATTGAAGGCAACTAAAAAAAGAAAAAGATGAAATATGAAGGCAAGCTAGCCAAAAATATAAAAGGATACAAAAGCTCTTCCCCCATGCCCAGATATATAGAGTGAAAAGAAAGAAAAAGAGTGGACATTGAACTGCTGGAAAATGATGCTGGAGAGATAGTAATGTGGGACAAAGAAACAGCAGACAAATGGAGTAAGTGTTTTGCCTCAGTCTTCACTGTGGAAGACACCAGCAGCATGCCAGAAATTCAAGAGTGTCGGGGGCAGAAGTGAGTAGGTGCTATTACTAAAGAAAAGGTGCTTGGGAAGCTGAAAGGTCTGAAGGTAGACAAGTCACTTGGACCAGATGGACTACACCTCAGGGTTCTTAAAGAGGTAGCTGTGGAGGCATTAGTGATGATTAAGAATCAATTGATTCCAGAATGTTTTTGGAAGACTAGAAAATTGCAAATGTCACACCACTCTTCAAGGAGTGAGGAGCAGAGAAAGGAAATTATAGGCCAGTTAGACTGACTTCAGTGACTGGGAAGATGTTGGAGTTCACTTTTAACAATGAGGTTTCAGTGTACTTGGAGGCAACTTGATAAAATAGGCCAATGTTGGCATGGTTTCCTTAAGGGGAAATTTTGCCCGATTAATCTGTTGGAAATCTTTGAGGAAATGACAGGCAGAATAGACAAAGGAGAGTCAATTGATGTTGTTTCCTTGGATTTTCAGAAGACCTTAGACAAGGTATTGCACATGAGGCTGTTTAACAAGGTAAGAGCCCATGGTGTTACAGGAAAGATACTAGCATGGATAGAAGATTAGTTGACTGGCAGGAGGCAAAGAGTGGGAATAAAGGGAGCCTTTGCTGGTTGGCTGCTGGTGACTAGTTCTGCAGAGGTTGGTATTGGAATCAGTTTTTTTCCCCACTTTATATTTCAATAATTTGGATGACAGACTTGATGGCTTTGTGATTAAGTTTGTGAATGATACAAAGTTAGATGGAGGGACAGATAGGTGAGGAAGCAGGGAGTCTGCTGAAGGATTTAGACAGTTTGGGAGAATGGGCAAAGTAGTGGCTGATGGAACACAGTGTAGGGAAGTGTCTGATAATGCACTTTGGTAGAAGGAATAAAGGTGTAGACTATTTTCTGAATGGGGAACATATTCAAAAATCAGAGGTGCAAAGAGGCCGATTTTGGGCCCCTTATCCAAAAGATATGCTGTGGAGGTCAAGTAATTGAATATACTTAAAGCAGATGTTCTTGATTAATCAGGGTGTCAAACATTACAAAGGCGGCAGGAAAATGGGGTTGAGAGGAATAAATCAGCCATATTGGAATGGCAAGGCAGACTGAATGGCCTAATTCTGCTCTTATGTCTTATGGTCTTATCAAATGATAGGAAATATTTTCCGACGAACCACTCAGAAAATCAAAGTCATTCATCTTGGACACAATTCCTTCCTTGCCACTGACTCCATCCCTTTGGAAATAAGCTGTATCAGATGACTCAAGATGCAAACTGGAACCTAACATGAACTTTTGACTTTAGGTGTAGATCCTTCTTCAGGCTACAAACTTCCACCTCCCCAACACTACTCCATTCTGCTCCACACAAGGTCATCAACTGCTCTAACCTACCTTTGTTGTCTCTAGGATGAATTCCAGCACACTCATCTTTGGCATTGTTCATTCTATTCCTTAAAAAAAATCAATTGAAAACACTGCAAAAATTCACCCATCACTTCTGTGCTAACTGACCTACACTACTCTCAGTTGAGCAACACTTGGATTTTAAGATTTGCTCAAACTCCGCTTATAGTATCACACCTCCTATTCTGTTACCAAACCTTGTAGGCCTGAAATCTGTCAACATTCACTTCTGGTTTCTTGAAAATACCTGAATGTGACTGATTCACTAAAGGTACCCATGTCTTAAGTTACAGAATTTCCTACTTTAAAAACTCACGTTAAAAAAAAGCAACTCAAACTCTCATGTTTTTGATGCACATTCCAAAGCCCCCACTCATTGGAGATGCCCTGTATCTATCTGCTTGGTTTCATTCCATTAAGAGTCCTCAATTCTAATGAAAACAACCCCAATTCCTACAGAGCATGAAGCATGCCGTCTCTGTAACATTTCCTATAATGTGAAGTTCAAAACTGCACAGCTCTCCAGTTGTATTCTATTTAATGGATTTTGTATAGATTCATTTAGTTACATTATGATTTTTATCTCCATTCGGGTCAGCTACACACCACACTGGTATTATCCCAAACAGACAGGGAGTTATGTGCTCATGAAATATTATTGGTCCAAATGGCTGGGTCGTGACAGTGCTTTCCATCCTTGAAGTACAGTGTATTAGTGCAGAAAGTTTTTAAACAAATGCTTAAATGTTATGTGCTATTTCCAAAACAGTCCAGCATTCTGTGACATAATGTATATTTACAATACTTCAATGTAATACATTTCCCTTCTATACACTGCTACATTCAGAACCTTTTATCCTAGAGTAACAAGTTACCCTTTATTATTCAATTAAATACCAATTCCAAGTAAAACAAGATGTACATTCAATTATTTAGACTTAAAACACTACAGAGCACATCATCACTGGATTTTCATTTGTGAGATGGGTAGTTGCTGGCTGTTTAGATAAGAAGAGGAGCAATGGTGTACAGGTGTGATTTGGCTGAGGGAGTGGATGGGAAACAGGTATGAAATGTGTGGGAAGCTGTGGCAGAGGGTGAAAGGGAAGCTGTGGTTGTGGGGGAATGCTAAATGTGCGGGCTTATGTGAGCTAATACATGAATGTATGAGGTAATGTGTCTATGGGTCTGTGGGCAGGCCAACACTCTCCAACTGTGCGAAGGACCACTCCATCAGCAAGAGGAAGGGTTGTTCTTCTATGTTAGCTTCTCATGCTGAATTTGATAATAACAGGCCTAGAAATTTAAAAAAAAATTGTTAGTAATTGTTTTCTGTATTTCCTACTTTATTATTTGCACTTGCCTTGCACACACGACTTACCAATAAATCATTCCAGGCCATAGACGTGTGAATGCAAATGGAGCACTTTACTCCTTCACCATCCTTCACTTCAAACAAAACTGGCGAGCCACCTTCCACCATCCTCCCCAATTCTGCTTTCATGCTTCTCTCCTTTCACACCAGCCAAATGAACAAATTCTCTTTCTTCTCCCCACCAGCATCTTACCCGTTGACTAGATTCTCCTTTCCCCACTTAAATGCAACCTCTACCCCCCCATTCATCACATTGATGCTGCCCCCACTTACCGTGCAACCTCCCTTACAAATGTGTTCAGATTCAGAGGAGTTTATTGTCAGATACAATCAGTAACATGGTCATTACAAATACAGCTATCAGCACAAGAATGGTACAAAGTATGGCAGTGCAATAAGAAATGCAAAGGTGAGAGGAAAAACAGAAAACCGAGAGGTCTCTCTACTTTTCCACTCCCTCCCCACCACATCACAAAAATGTGACTGCATTGTTGCTGTCACTCACCTTTAGCGTGGTGAACATAATGCCCTGTTCTCCATGTTGAACAGAGGGGTCCATCAGATCCTCAATAAGGTGAACTTCTGATCCCAGGTTCCTGATCCTGCAAGACAATAATACAGGCTTAGGTTGGGAATTGGTATTTGACATGGATGATCAAACCAACTTTCATTCACGTAAACAATTGCAGGAGGTTTAAAAAAAAATCAATTCATGGTATGTATCAAACTATATCCCAACAGCTGGAAAGAAATATTACAGGTGATGACAGTGAAAGGGGAGAATACAGAAGAACCATTTCCTCACCTTGCCCGAAGCACCACATATAAAAAGACAGGGAACAGATCATCCATGGACCACAGGAAATCTTCCTGCAGCATCGTCAGTACCTCCTGTGTGATCTCCTCAAAGGTCTGCTGAATAACCTTCAACTTGTCAGCTGGAGTGAAAGTAGTACTGGTGGGGGGGGAGAAGCATTGGCACAATTATCTTACAATCTGATCCAAGCCATCTCTTTATGGTACAATCAAGCACACACTTGCATGTGGGGGGCGGGGGGGGGGGGGGAGAGGAACAAAGAAAAACAGGATTAAATTACCTTGTTGGTATCTACATCAATATTGAGGTGCCTTCTTCTCAGATTAAGGCATTGAAAAACAGTGACAGCACAGCTGTCTGTACCCCACGGTCTGGGCAGAGCAGTTGATTTCGGCTAAATTCCAATTTACAAAATACTTCGCTGTCTGAAAACTATTCACTGCAACTTGTTGCTCATTCTTTTAAGCAATTCAAAATCATGCTATACATTCCACTAATCACACAAGCTTCAAATTTTGCTCACAACTGTATGTATTTTCACTGTTCTAACAAAATATTTTGTACATGAATTATCAACTCTGCTTTTCAGCAGTTTTTCTGCTGAAAAGCAGTTTCCAGCATTGTGTTTAATTTCAGATTTCCAGCTAGGTTTTTTTTTGCTTTTCTATCATGTAACACTTTCTAAAAGTCATTATACATATTAAACCTCTGTATTTTTCTCAAAAGTATTGGTCTGTGTCTTGAACTGATGAAATAGAGGGTCAAAAAGAAAAACACTAATAAGCCTGTGGTGTGTATTTTGCCAACTGATTTCAGCCAGTGCCTGCAAGGAGTTTGTACATTCTCCCCATGACTGTGTGGATTTCTTCCGGGTGCTTCAGTTTCCTCCCACATTCCAAAGACACAGGGCTATGGTTAGTAAGTTGTGGGTATGCTATGTTGCACCAGATGTGTGGAGACACTTTCAGTCTGCCCAGCACAATCCACACTGATTTGATGCCAATGACGCATTTTACTCGATGTTTCAATGTACATGTGACTAACAAAGCTAATCTTTTTTCACCTTGCAAACATACACACAACTGCACACATATCCTATCATACTCAGTGCTTCACACCCACAAGGGAAGCACATCAGAAAACAAAACTGCAAAACAAGCCCCATTCCATCCTCCCTCCCACATGAACAGTTCTCCAACTCCAGGACAGGATTCCAGCCTTCAATGCCCGATCTAGTGAACAAAACTAAACTATTATATGGACATTCATGTAAGGCAAAGGAAGG
The DNA here is from genome assembly GCF_030144855.1 of Hypanus sabinus. Taxonomy (NCBI): domain Eukaryota; kingdom Metazoa; phylum Chordata; class Chondrichthyes; order Myliobatiformes; family Dasyatidae; genus Hypanus; species Hypanus sabinus. Next base: position 56,997,304 of record NC_082709.1, on the reverse strand, counting down.
GGAACTGATTGGCAGCCAAGTAGAGGAAAATAAAGCAGATGTGGAACTTTACCATTTGTGATTCTGCTTCTGAATGGTAAATGCTTTTCAATCTTCAGTACATTTTGCACACTAATCTTCCTGTTCCCTAATAAACTTCACTGGCTCATTGCTGAGACTGACTTTGAGAGAGAGCTGCATTGCCTCGTTTGTGGGAGGACTAAACAGAGGCTGCTGTGGCGCCTGTTGCAACTACCCAGGGGAGGAAAGCTGAGGTGGTGTGGGAGAGAGTTGGGTGTGCTGGAACCCATACTGGGTTGGGGTTGCCCCCTGCCCCACTGATGCTGCTCTCCGGTGTTCAATCAGTAGAAGAACAAGCTGGACCAGGGCAATCTACAGTCATGCCACTCAGGGGCTTGGGCTATCTTCTTTCTGTGACTGTACGCTTTTATTTCTGAAATCTTAACCATATGTGCTGAGTACTGTTGGTAATGTGTTTTGCACCTTGGCCTGGATTAACGAACGCTGTTTTGTTTGGCTATATTCTTGCGTGGTTGAATGATAATTAAACTTGAACTTGAAAAGCAGAAGAAGATTCATGAACTAAAAACTGCAAATCTATAAGGGTTAGATTAGACAGTGTCTGAAGATTAAAAAGCACGCTGGATTCAGAGTCTGCTTTTAAACTCAAATAGATCCTTTGATCTGCTTCCTCAAATCTAAAGAGCCTGGAATCAGCTAAAAATTCTGGCAGGATAAGTCAAACTGTCATCTGCGACCGAGCTGCCTGCTCATATTAGATGAAAGTTGAGAGATGCATATTAAAAGTTGGAGTAAACTGCATTAACTACTTAAAGACCATTGTGAGTACAATGATGATACTCTGAATTTCAAAGAAACCAGTCATTAGCAAATGATGGCCAATTGTTGCAAAAATCAATCAGGTCTTCAATTGTACAAGGGAAGGAAATCTACCAACATGACTGCCTGATCTTTATACAGATCTACTAACATGGGTGACCTCAAACTGGCCCATTAAGCCAATCAATTTAAGAGAAATATATTATTTTTAAAAATCTTATTGAGAGATACAGCATGGAAAAAGGACCTTCTGGACCCCTGAGCCTGCGGCACCTAATTACACACATGACCAATTAACCTTCTTACCCATGTGTCTTTGGAAGACGTGAGGAAACTGGATCACCCAGAGGAAGCCCATACAGTCACAGGGAGAACATACAAACTGCTTACAGACAGTGGTGGAATTGACCCGGGTCACTGACACTGTAATAGTGTTATACTATTATTTCACCCCAATTAAGGTTAGGAGATAGATGCTGGCCTTGTCAATGACAGATCTGTAAAATATTTCAGAACAGTTTTAAAAATATCAACAAGATCTCCCCAAAATCCCAAACGTTCTCCTTTCACTGAAATTAATACCAGGACAACAGTTGCTTTACCTGATCTGCTGTAAACACTCAACAGCGGAAGCATAGCAAACCTCCTTTGTGGTGGATTGAATCTGGAAGGATGAATCACACATTATTGAAAGAAATGAAAGGCTGATCTGTACAGATAACAGCTCCCAGGTCATTGCTTCTCCCACCCCACCATTGTTGGGAAATGGGAAGAAACTCACAGGTAACAGGGATTTTTAAATCCCAGAGTAATGGTGGGGCAAGGATGGCCTTTGGTGGTTTTCAAACACTGATCCTACACTTTGCCAACAGCATAAACTGCACCTTGGCCAAGTCTTGCATGCAACCATTTATGGAAACTTTGCTCCAATCTTTACCTGGCCCACATCTGAATATCTAGGAGATAGCCCCCATGTTCTGTAGGCATAGCTTCCCTGCAGAGATCTAGATTTTAAATCCCAATAATCTTAGTCACTTGTAATTGCAAGGAAAAAAGAATATCAGGTATTAAAAGTAGTAACTTGTGGCATAGTGAAATTGAACCTACATTTTACAATTTAGTACCATATAGTGAAGTTGGCATTAAAAGGAAACATTGCAGGGATCAAATCACACCACTAGGTACTTGCAGTTGGCATTTTAGGTTGAATGTTTAATACTGAAGACCCAGCCCCTAGTTTGCTTAGTACATTTCATATTTTACTGCCATTGAATGCCACAACATTTCAGTAATATACTTACATACAGAGTGACTAGTAGAGCCAAAGCAATTGCCGATATCCGGTCTTAATCCACATCCAAGCTTAAAAGCACATCGGAGCATAGAAATTCGGAGTGCTATAGCTAACTTTGGAATTGTAGGACATGAGTATTAAGAAATCTGCAGTACAGTAGTTTGCCACATGCATTGTTCTTCTACAGGAAGAACATTCACTTGGCCAGACCACTGCAGGCTCCATGAACTCTCCCGGGCTCAGTTGGAAGCTGAACAAATGAGGTGAAGGGAAAAAATTTTGTTGGGTAAGTGGGTGGGTGGGATGGGATCAGTAGGATAGATGATGGGAGCAAGAAAATAGTAAAAGTGAGGATGAGGGAACAATAAAAAATATCTGTACCTCAATCTTCTCTCCCAGCACAGAGACAGTAATGGGCCAGAACTTCCTGAAAGACAGATCAAGAGACCAGTAAATGCTAACTTGATGAGGCAAAGATTAATGTGCATCTAATGACATGAGCACAAGCAGGCCAAAATACTAGGCAGGTCAAGTAGCACCTGTGGAAAAAGACAGTTAATGTTTCAAACTCACAACATTCCATCACATGAAATGTTGATCCAAAATGTTAAACTCTTTCTCTCTGCACTAGCATAACCTGCCAAGCATTTCTTGAGTTTTGTGTTTTTATTTCATATTTCTAGCATATGCAAGATCTTGCTTTTGGATAAGCAGGAACAATGTCAGTGGGCTAGAGGATCTAGAATAAACAAAGGTAACCTCAGAAAATCAGAAAACAGGCCTATTATCACCATCTTACGTGATGTGAAGTTTATTGTTTTGCAGCAGTACAGCAAAAAGGCAAAATTACTTAATGTACAAAATAAATAAATAATGCAACAATTAAACAAATAGAGGTGGGGTTCATGGACCATTAAGAAATCTGATGGAAGGGAAAAGGCTATTCCTAAGTCATTGAGTGAGAGTCTTCAAGCTCCTCTACCTACTCCCGTATAGTAATGAAGACAGGGCACATCCTAGATGTGAAGGTCCGTAACGATGGATGTTGCCTACTGAGGCGCCACCTGTTGAAGATGCCCTTAACAGTGGGCAAGCTTATGCCTACGATGGAGCCAGCCAAGTCAACAACCTTCCGTACTCTTGTGATTCTTTGCACTGGAGCCTCCATACCAGGCTGTGATGAAACCAGTCAGAAAGCTTACCCCTGTCCATTTGCAATGTCTATGTTTGAGAAGATTTGTTGCATCAATGTATTGGGACCAGGACAGATACGAAATGCTGGCACCCAGGAAGGTGCAGATCTGCACCCTTTCTACCATTGACCTCAATTACCCTTTTGCCTCTTGCTGAAATCCACAATAAATTCCCTGGCTTTGATAACATTGATTGCAAGGTTGCTGTAGCCACAACACTCAACCAGCCACCATCTTACTCTTAGACCGTCTTACACGTCCTCACTGCCACCTGAGATTTTACCAACAAATATGTCATCTGCAAATTTAGAACTGGCGTTTGAGCTGAGCTTAGCCACACTTCTGTAAGTGTAGAGGGAGTGTAGAGCAGTGGCCTAAGCATGCATCCTTGAGGTGTACCTGTGTCAATTGTTAGTGAGGAGATGTTATTTCTGACTGGACAGCCCTTGGTCTCCCAATGAGGAAACTGAAAATCCAGTTGCAGAGGGAGTACAGAGGCCCAGGTTTTGAAATTTGGTGATTAATAATGAGGGAATGATGGTATTGAACTCAGACAACAGCAAAACATACAGTGCACCAGGCTGCTGAATGTTATTGCAGTTCAAAGTGCTCTAAAGCAGACTTCAGAGCCAGTAACATCGCATTTGCTATGGCCCCGTTGTGGTAGGCAAATTGTAGCAGGTCCAAAGTCCTTGTTCAGGTTAATTCTAGTCATGACCAACCTCTCAAAACACTTCTAAGGTAGATCTGAGTGCTACCATGTGATAGTCATTGAGGCATTTACCCTGATCTTTTTAGGCACTGGAATAATTGCTGCCATTTTGAAGCAGCAGTGAGAGAATGAAGATGCCCCTGAATACTCCAACCAGTTGGTCAGCACAGGTTTTCAGTGCACAACTGGGTACACCACCATGGTCTGACATTGGTCTCCAAGATGGAGATCACAAGTTGCTGGAGGCTGCAAGTGTTTGCATAGGTGTGGCATTATTATTCATTTCAAAGTGTATTCAAAGATGCTGAATTCACTGGGGAGTGAAGCATCATTGACACTTCTGCTGTTGGTTTCAATTACAGAAAGTAACGACACACAAAACTTGCCACAGCTTTTGTGCATCAGAACTGTGTCCTTAAATTCACATAAAAATTTCCCCCTTCCTTTCCTGTCCTGAAGATGGTCTGAAACATTGATTGTTTATTTATTTCAATAGATGCTGCCCGACCTGCTGAGTTCCTCCAGCATTTTGTGTTTGTTGCTTCACACAGAATTGCCTTTTTGCTCTCTCAATGGCTTTCCATAGCTCATAGCTGGACTTGTAGGGTTTTAGGTCATTGGTCTTGAACACCAAATCTAGCCCTCAGGAAACTGGGCATTTCCTGCTTCATTCCAAGCTTCTGGCTTGGGAAAACTTGGTATGTTCTTAAAAAGGTATTAATTCATCTGTGCAGACCTTGATGACATTGCTGATGACTGCGTATTGAAGCAGATCCAAAGATAAATCCCTAAATATGGTACAGGTCAACCTTCTATAATCCGGCACCATTGGAACCTGAGGAGTGCCGGATTAGCGAAAATGCCGAATTACAGAAGGATCACATTAAGCAATAGCTAACTGCCTCATCATACCTTTAAAATATCATGTAAATCAGTACGTTAGATAATAATGAAACAGAAATATTAAATGAGTAGCAAGTGAAATTTTAATAAAGTAACATACTGTACAGGCACAGATAAAATAAAGGGTACAGGTAAATGTACAGGAATTAACTGATACAGAACAGTTGAGCACTTCCACTTCTAAAGTGAAACGTTTAATATACCTTCAGGCAAAGTTACATCTGTGCAAGTGTGGGGTTGTCAGGATCATCAATGTCTTCATCTTGAAAAATGAGTGAAGCATCAGGAACTGGTGCTGAAACTGGCACAACAATTTCTTCAAAAACTGTTGATGATGGTGGCAGCACATTTGGGTGAGCAGAAGCAGAAGTTGGAAAAAGGAGGTCTTCTATACGCCACATTTCACGCAACCGCCAGGCAGCCGGAGATTTGGCGCTGAAGTAACTCCCTTCACTTGCAGTTACTGAGGGAATCCTTGTTAGTTTCTTTTCCTCTGCTTAGTAATATGCTTAAATTCAGTGGGTCGCCACATCTGATCTGAGGTCGTAGGCAGAAGAGAATGGAGTGCCGGCCAGGCGACGCTAGAGGGCAATGTATGACTTCCGGCAGGCGGGCGAGAAGGCGGACTGACCAAGTGCGTGCCAGCTCCCGCGCCACTAGCTGGTGAGATGGGCGGGTGCCGGGTGGCTGCGCCTCATGTAAATGATATTAATAAATGCAGGAAGACAAGCAGGAATCACCTGTCTGTGCTTATAAGAGCGTGCCAACACGTTAACAGATCTAGCGCAACCAAAACAATGCACAACAGATTGGTATGGTGTACTGGGAAATTTGAAATTACAGTTGCACAGAAAATTTGAAATCAGTGCCGGATTATCGAAGGGACTGGATTACAGGTAGTCGGATTAGTGAAGGTTTACAGCACAGTCCACCAATTCAAAATAATCTTGCAAGAACTCTTCTGCCTCTCTTGACCATACCTTTAACTATCCTCACCACTGGTGCTGTGGTCCTCAGTCTCCACCTGTACACCAGGAGCAGACGTACAGCTGATTAAACATGCCAAAGAGTGTCACTATAAACATTGTTGACGGTGGGGTAACGGCGATGATCTGGTTCAACAGTTGACCTGTTGGTGCTTATTCTGGCCACTAGAGGCACAGTTCATTTTGTATGAACATCATTTCCTACTGTTTTTTAAAAATATAATTTCCTGCATGGGTTAATTTTGATTTATTTTGTAATACATAGTGGAAAGATATCCATTTGCTCTTGAAATAGCAATATCTGAGAGTCATGAGTTTTGTTAATATTGTTAAACATTTAGTAGGCATAGTTTGAAGTATTATGTTTATCACTTAACGTTAAGATATCGTTGCACCACGAGTTTACTCGTTTACAAGAGGTGTGGGATGGGGTGGGGTGTGGCACCTTGGTTAACACGGATTGCAATAATTGACAACAATAGTATCTTCAGGTGCGCAACAATTCTGTATTGAATTTTATACATTTTATTTATCTTTCTGCAGTTTAACAAGTAAGATCACATTCAAAACTCTCTGAGAAGGTATTTAACTCACTGCACAACTGTGTTTGTCCACACTATGGACAAAGAGATGAAGTGGGCCCAGTTGAGATTCCCTGCAGTGACTGGCAAGGCATCAGGGTGCACTGTTTCATGACTGCTGATCAGTGCCCAGTTCCTCTAGGGTCAGCCTGACTTTTGCCAGTAGAATGCAGACTGCATTCAGGATTTTGACGGAGAATTCCCTTAACAGATAGAATGGATGATGCTTGACAGCCAGATATTCCAGGTCAGGGGAGCAGGACTGAGACAGAGCCGCCACATCACTGCACAATGATGCAGTCATCACAAAGCAAACGCTACCACTACTGCCTTTACCCAACACCACTGTGGCCCACAGAGTGGATGGTGAAGCTCCCAGGTGAGCCAGGTCTCAATGAAGCAGAGTACACAAAATTCCTTGTATCCCACTGGTATTGCAGTCTTGCTCTGACATCTTCAATTCTCCCCCCCCCCCCAAAAGACTGTGCATTAGCCAGGACAATAATGTGGGGGGGGGGGTTAAGTTAGGATTTGGGAACCTGTGCTTCAGTTTTACCCATAGACTTCTCCCATAGCCACCTTTTAGAAGATAGGTGATGGCCTGAGCTTCCAGCTGCTGCTCTGGCATCAGGCATCATGTGTTCCCCACAGGCAGTGCAGCATGGCACAGTATTCACTGATATAGCTTAAATCCCAAAAACATGGAAATCAGAGATACTCTGATTCACTAATTTGTTGAGTGGTAAGTAACTCTAAATAGATGATTAAATGTAATCTTATTTTTGTTAAGTAAGATGCAAGAATATTTTTCCTGCTTTAAGATGTCCAGTGTTATTAAACTCCCCTGGGCACAGGACAGGAAAGGCACAATGAAGCCCTTTCTATGATGTTCTATTAAAAGCAGGGAAGGGAGTGGTGAAAGGTTAATAGTCTATAACACGCAGGTCATGACATCACAGATGGCGCTCACATTTTCCATAATTTCAGTTTCTCTTGTACTATTTTTTCTTGCATTTGAGCTTTCACCTGTTTAGTATCAGCTCTAACTTGGCTGCCTCAAAAACATTTGTATCAGGTAACATACGCTGCACCTTGGAAGGGGTTTGCTGCACAAAGCAACAATGAGGAGGAAAGTACACTGATGTACTTGGTGCCCGCCCTTTGGCTTCCTTTTAACAAACAGCTGTTAGGTCATCAATCACACCTTTCTACTGAGGGAGTTAGTTTAGACTGGTCCGCACACAAGTTGCAGGCCAAAGGGCTTGATCCCATATTGTCCTGTTCTATATCCCAAGTGCCAATCCAACTGCCCTGGACTGAAAGATAGCAGTTTTTTTAAAAATATGCACATGTTGGTACAAAGATACTTAGTGGTAACACTCACTGCTGCACCCCAAGGAAGCCCAGTAACGCCAGGTCCGGTTGCTTGTTCAGTCGGAGCACACAATCCCAGTAAATGTCTTCTTCCCTCTCATTGTCCAGAGCATAGAGTGTGAAGAGAGGCGGGTAGAGCCTTGGTAAGAGAACTGGAAGGAGCAGACTGCAACTTGTGATCATTTGGCTCCTACAAGGATAAACAGAGTTGACCAATGGAGATCATTAGGGAGAGTAACCCTGCCATTTCTATTCACACTTGTAAGCACCTCCACCCCAAATCATCTCTCCGCATCCTCGATGCAAGGTACATTTGGTTAAACAAGCAAGAGACATGGGAATGGGAATTCAGAAGAATACAAGCCTACATTAAGTGACTCTGCAAACCACTCTGATAATTCTGAAGGGCAAGCCGAGAATACCTCACTGGTGCAGTCTTCCTTTGCAGGGGCTGGTGGTACTGGGGGCAATGTGGAATGACTTTGCAGCTGCTCTAGGGAAGCAACAGTCAATCTGAGGAGGGTGGGGAATGGCAAGTCTGTGCCCCAATGCACTGTGCTGCTATACAAAAATTCCAACAAGGCCTGTCACAATACAAGTTTTTTTTTGGGATGTTGAACATGGATTTTCACAGTGCAGGATTTTCACTCGTGATCAACCCCAAAAGAGAGCTGTGTTCATTGTTTAAACATTAAACATCTCATTCCCACCCTTTCATTGCTTGTTGCACTCCTCCTAGCTCCTTTGATATTCCATTCTGTCAGACAAAGCTTAAAAAAAAGAGCACAGTCAAATGAATATTTATTATTTACCCAGTATCAGAGGATTCCTCTTCCTCACTGCCAGGAGCTTTCTTATCTCTTACTGGGATCAGACTGCCCCCATCTGGGAGGTCTGGAAAAAGAAATCTGAAAGAAAGCAGAAGCAAACAACTGTGCTATAACAGGTCTATAGCTTCAGAACAGTTAAACTAATTGCAGGCCATTGAAAGGAGTTTACCTTACCTGACCAGCTGAAATATGCGAGTTAGGTATGACTTGATTTCGTTGACTGCTTGCTGTAGTAACCGCCGGTTAGCACCAACTCCCACATAAGTCATTCTATATACTGCTACCAATGTCTCCAGGAGATACCCCAGTGGGTGTAAAGGCGTGTCACATGCCTGTCCAAGGGTACAAGTCAGGAACATGGGTCAGTCTGAAATAAGGCAGGATTTAATTCTAAAATGTAGCGTATGCTGCTTTGGAATGATTGAAACCAAATGTTAGTATAAGAGGCAGGAGTTGACTTACATGCACACATGGAAAGAGAACTACAAAATACATGTACAAGTAGTTCTGCTATAATGTCATAGTTGGGTTCTTAAGAAAATTCACTTAAAAATTATTACAGAAACAATTGTGTCAATCAGATAAAAGGGTTTAGGGACCAGAGTTACAGATTTGCAATAACAAAGTTAACTTCTCTGCATTTTTTTTAAAAAAAGTAAAAAGGTACTTTTAAATAACAAACTTTATTCTGTTACTTCAGGCTGAAAATACTCAAGCCTGTACATTATTTTGTTTAAGAGAATATCAAAGCATGAGGTTCAATAGAAATAACTGCAAAATCAATTTCCAATGGCTTCTCACGATGAAACTGGTAGCCTATGTTCTTAATGGATCAAAGTCAAATGTAACCAGGCTCCCTCCATCCCAAAACTGCATTTTTTTTCTGCTTGTCAATTTTCCTAAGTAACTCGCGAGATCTCCAATTCCCAATCAAAATCACATTATAATCAATTTGGTCCTCATAATACATATAGTGTTCTCTAAGTTAACAACTACATTGTAACTAATTCACATCATAGCCAAGCTACCTGTATCCTCTGCAATGTTCTGCATTCTTAGGGAGATGAGGTGGAGGATGAGTGTTAGGGTGGGAAGAGTGCTTCGGTATCTGCATACTGGGTAGCTACCAGCATCAGATGCTTAATGTCTCAGAATTAGCTGCAAATTGATTGTATGATTGTGCCAATAATTTTAAGGCCTGACATTCAGTTGCTGCTCACCCAGGCTGTACATGTTCTGCTACTTACTTACTTCTCCCCAACACAACTCCCAGGAGCTTCATATAGTTTTGGACATCACACCCCAGTTTACCTGGGACTGTAATGTCATTAGGAGTCTCGACATTCAATGGACTTCATTTGGTCTGTTAACCTCCAGGGAAGATGGGAAATTTGTGTTCAGTTATGCAAAAAAAAACACACTTCAAAATTCTGAGTTTCTTAGCCCATGTCAGTATTACAGAACCAGCTTAAACTGGTTCAGATTCAAAATGGAGTCTGAAGAACCATAAGAGAATCTGAAACCATTCCTACTTAGTCAGGAATCAGTCAATCCCCATAAATTTCCTTATAACTTAATTTCAGCCCTATTTGGAATTTACTTATATTCATTAATTTCTAAAAATTAACAACTGCAGATGCTGGAAATGTGAAATAAAACATACAATATTAAAGTTTTCAGGTCAGTAGCATCAATGGAGAAATAAAGCTGAGTTAGCCATTCAAATTAGTATTCTTTCATTGGAACTCTGATAAAAGGTTTACCATTTCTCTCTTAGGCTGCTGCCTTACCAGCTGATTAATTTTAAACACCATTCACTTTAACCAAAAATCTTTTTTATGCACATTTATCTTAATTTATTGTTGAAGGAAAAATAGGAAGTTTCAATACCTTCATTAAGTATTTTCTGATGGCTTCATACTTGTCCAGTGTGATAGGGGCAGCAATCTGAGGGATGATTTCCAAACTCTCCAGTGTTTGTGCATGAGATCGACTCCGGAAATCAGGGCTAAATGAGTCACAGTGTGGGGGGGGGGGGGGGGGAGGGGGATGAAAAAAGGGAACAAAAAGGAAACTGATTTAACAATGTTGTCATGTCAAATGATGAGAACAAGATCCAATTGGAAGTTGCTTTAGATCCCTCTCCTTGCACATGCCAGGAGAGTAGCATCACACACAGAAGTCAGAGTGGGAGAGTAGCAAGGAAGGAGAAAATTGAACATTTCATAAATTTATGGTAATCCTAAAAAAAAAATTATTTTCAGTGTTATCAGGTCATAAGTTACAAAATTTGTTGAACATACTCCCATAGGCTGTGTGCTTAGCTCTCTGCTCTACTTGCTTTATACTTTGACTGTGAGGCCAAGTACAGCTTCAACGTCATACTTAAGCTTGCCGACGGCAACAGTTTTGTGGGAGAAGCAAAGATGATGATGAATCAGTATATAGGAGGGAGATTGAAAATCTGGCTGAATGGCGCCACAACAATGTCAACAAAGCCAAAGAGCTGATTATGGACTTCAGAAGGAGGAAACCCTGGGTCCATCAGCCAGTCCTCACAGGGGATCAGAAGTGTAGAGAGTCAGCAACTTTACGTTTCTCAGCATTATCATTTCAGAGCATCTCTCCTCAGTCCAACATACTGCCATGCCATTACAAATAAGGCACAAACAGCACCTCTACTTTTTTAGAATTTGCAAAAGATGCAACATGTCACCTAAAACTATGATAAAAGTCCATAGATGTTTGGTGGAGTGTATACTGACAGGTTGCATTGCAGCCTAGTATGGGAACACCGATGCCCTTGAATAGAACCACCTACAAAAAGTAGTGGATAAAGCCTAGTCCATCAAGGTTAAAGCCCTCCCTACCAATGAGCACACCTACATGGAGTGCTGTTACAGGAAAGCAGCATCCATCAAGGACCCCCACCATCCAGGCCATACTCTCTTCTCGCTGCTGCCAGGAAGGTGGTACGGGAACTTCAGGAGCCACACATCCAAGTTCAGGAATAGTTATTACCCCTACACCATCAGACTCTTGAACCCCTGTGGATAATTTCACTCACCCCAATACTGAACAACCTATGGACTCAGTTTTAAAGACTACAACTCATGTTCTCAACATTTGCATTTTTTTGTATTTATAAAGTTTGTTGTCTTTTGCATGTTGGTCCTTTGTCTTTGTTGCATGCAGTTTTTCATTTATTCCAATGCGTTTCTTTGTACTTAGTGTGAATGCCCACAAGTAAATGATTCTCAGGGTTGCATATAGAGACATACATGCACTCTGATAACAAATTGATCTTTTAAAATAAACATTAATATGCACTGAAATGCAACTTTTGAAATCACAAGCATTAAACTGCTCAATAGGATTTACACATTAGAGTTCACGTTGCGACAAGGAACCAAAGTATCCTGCAGTACATCAACCAAAAGCAACAGCTGGGTAATGCTGCAACCAAAATACACACTGTAACCCTCCACAAACAGTAATGGGGTGTTGGGGAATATGGCTGCAGGGAGAAACAGAAACACAGAGGGGTAACAATTAAGGAAAGGGAACAAGATTTGGACGATTGAGAATGAGTCAAACAGAACGGATGTTAGGGCAGAAAGTGAGGAGAGATGAAAGGAATGATGGCACAAGTCAAAAGACCTATAACTTCAGTAGAAACAAAATTGGAAACAATTAGAAAACTTCCTGAGGAGTTCAAGACATGCTTCAACAAGAATCTCTTCAATCAGAGGCCATCAGTTCCTTTGGCCGTTAACACTCACCTATCCTTGTGCTGCCGTTTGCTTGTGGTGAGACACACTGCAATGTTCTCCCAGGCCCTGAGGACATCTCCCTGCCCAGCAGATTCACAACCAAGTTGACTCCAACACTCCTCAAACACAGCCTTCCATTTCTCATCAGGATCAACTGCCAGTTGGCCTAGTTTCCTGTAATTATAGCCATACAGCTCCATAAGCAACTAAATGAACTTGACTGTCAGGAATAGACAGCAAGGAAAAAAAGTGTGTGCAAGAAGCACTGTTAATGGAACCTGGCCTTTTATATCTCTGGAAAATTTCAACCTCAATAAACATATGGGAATTCAGTGGTGTCAGATTAGCTTTCATATTAATATTCCAACATACTTTTAATTCACTTTTTGTGTATACATTTTTAAAAACAGTAGAACAATAAACGTCACAGTAAAACTAGTAAACTAAGCAAGCTTCAAGGGAGCATGGGAACTAGGGCCCAGGTGAACAGAACAAGAGCTTGGCAAACTTCACCTGGGAAGCAGATACCAAACCATTGCGATTTTTGAATTGGCAGATAGCAGATCAGAGTTTTATTGTACAGGTTTGACTTCAGTCCAGACTGCATTGATAATGTTTTACTGTACAATCTTTTGCCAATGCCAAGGAACTGGCATAAGTAACATGGATGGGCATGTTACACTGAAATCACACATTACGGAATGAGTGCAAAACAGGGCAGTGCAAGTGAAGCATTGTTCTGTTACTCTGCTCACATATTTGGAGAGCAATGTATTGATTTGTGCCTGCCACGTTACTGCACAATACACATTTCACATCTCCAGGTTCATTTCATTTTAAAGATAACTTCCTCATAGCAACTGGAATGTGGTGACTCTTTGCAAGCTACTTTCAATAGATCTATTTATTAAATCTATTATAATTGGTCTACTTTTAAATCTAAATTACACTATATTTGGCATTTCCCTTTATACTACCTCATTGTTCTTATGTATTGAAATTATCTTTTTTTAGTTATGAAAAATAAAGTTTTTCCACTCTATTTCAGTGCATGTGACAATAATAAATCAACGGTACCCATGCATATTAGTCAGGTGCTTGCAGGTTGATTTCAAATCAAACAGTTATGGAACAGAGAATGGTAAAAATCCCCATTATAAATTAGTCTCCACTCTGGAAGTTTGCACTGGTCTTATGTTTCTGCTTTTTTCCATTGGAGACTAATCATCAAGAGTTCCCCATGTTACACCTGCAGCCCCCTCCTTTTTTTGAGAATCACAGGATCGCCCTCAGGCAAAGTGGGCTGGTTGAGGGAGTGATTGCATCATCCCAACCTGATTGAAATCTGAGACCCTGGGAGTCAGGATAAAAGAGGGTCTGTGGGAACAGCCCCTCAGACGCACCAGAAGAAACGCTAGTGATCCCTTTATAGCGGAAGCCGGTGGGTGGAGGCCACGTGCATTCGGTTCCATTTGCCCTGGAACCGGTGGCTTTTACCATGGGAGAATGGCTTTTAGCTAACAACGGAGAACCCAACTCCCAACGACTCTCGAAGGGTTGACATCATAAAAGGACTGGGCAAGTTTTAACCCGTCTCTCTCTCAAACCAAAACGCTGCAGCTTGAACGAACTAACAGTAACTTTCATATTTCCATCGGACAATACATTATCCCCTAGACAACGATAGAGCTATTTCTTATTGATTATTATTATACCCGCGCTTTTAGATTTAGTATTGACGACGTATATTATCTGTATGTTTGCATTGATATTATTTTGTGTATTTTTATCAATAAATACTGTTAAGATAGTACCATCAGACTTCAACGGACCTCTCTATCTTTGCTGGTAAGTGACCCAGTTACGGGGTTCATAACACCAATTAAATAGTCATTCAATGTCATGATCTGAGGGTGTGAGATGGAGGCGGTCATAACAAAAGTTCCTGTTGTGTGCAGAACTTGCTGAAACAGCTCCAGCAAAACTACCTCCAGGATGCTAACAGAAAAATGAAATAGCTAATAACAACATGATGTTCTTTAAATTAGTGAAACAGACACAAGAATGTTAACCTCAATTTGACCCTCATATATTTCTCTGGAATCACATTCAACATTTTGATCAGACGGGGAATTCACCTCAAGTGAGACAGCTTTGAAAGTTCTTATACTTTAGAGACTTCAATAACAAGGTGAATATTGAGAACTGAGAACAAAAACAGAAATTGTTAAATAAAAACTCAGCATTTGTGGAAAGAGGAGGAAGTAACTTGTCAGCTCTGCGGCCTTTAGTCAGAATTGGAAAAGAGGACGATGAAAGTTCAGTTCAAGTGGAGGGAAAGGATGTGTAGAAAAAGGAGTGCTTGTGATAGAATAAGCTTTTTGATTTTCAATAGCTATCACGGACACAATGCCCATGAAACCATTCCCGTTCCAAAAGCTCATTAGTTGGGGAATTAGATTTGTCCTTGCATCCTCTTGTTGTGGTAGCTAGACAGTGTTTTGTTTAATTGACTGCCTTGCATTACAGGCATGGCAGCATTGAAATCGAACTTGAAAGGTTGCACAGTGTGAAGAACCCCATTTGCTGGATCCATGTGGCTCGTAATAGAGTTGTGTACAGCTTGCTGCTGCTCAAAATCTGGCACCAAAAATGAATATGAATGGCTATTTCCGGAAAATACCGCAGGAACTCCTACCAGGAGTTGATACTCTCTGATGGGGAAAGAGAAATTGATGGGAAAAGATTACTGTAGAGATGCTACTAAATGAGTTATGTGCTACAAATTAATCACTCTTGTCACCACACGTCACTATCTGCAGCTGTTTCATCACTTAGTGAGAACTGAGTAGCTACACATGGCCTGCTTTGGGATTTATTGCAAGGCTTCAATTAAGGCCTCAGGTCAACTTATCAGAAAAGAATCCAGACAGCATCAGCTGGCCAATCCAAGGCTTTTCCAAAACTGATACTACTTACAATGCATGAGCTTTCTCTCTGTCGCTGTCATATAAATTAGGTTTGAAGTACGTTCCAGCAACTTTAATCCCTGCTCCCCACTCTCCGCTGAAAGTTCCCTCAAAGTAATCACCATTTGCCATGGTCAGAACTCCCTGCAGGTAAAAACATAATTTTTAGCACAAAAGAGGTCATGTTTATTAATAAGTAATCAGATTTTCAGGTATAAATCATAGTCTAGCCGACATTTTCTCAGATTCAAGGAACAAAATCTGAAATATAGAATTTACTGGTAAGTAAATTCAACTGGTGAGGCAACATTCAGAAAAAGGAATCCGAGTTAAAATGTTCTGAAATGTTCAGAGTCAAAAAGTTCTTGGTTCTGAAGTTTAATTTGGCCTTGAAATGTAATAGTTTCTTTTTCCACAGATAATGCCTGACCTGCTGAGTGTTTGAGCATTTCCTGGCTTTCATCTTTCAGACTCAAGTGGCATCACAATGTGCATAAGTTAGTATTTCTTGCATTAAAATATTAACTAGACCTGGATTTAGCAGTCAGGTGTTTTGGAACAATCCACACCTGCAAAATCCTTGCTTTTCTTTCCCTCCCATTCAGTATGGCACAATGCAAACTTAAACATCTTCTACCATCATGTTTCAAAATTACCCAAGCAAGGACAATGGTAATCTATCTCACCGAGTCAGCAGACTTTACCATACATCTGCAAGTTTACATTTGTGACCTAATTTAAAAAATGCCCAGACTAAACAGAGGCCACAACAAAAGCAGCAAAAATCACCCTGGGGCCTTACATACAGCTAGATCAATGGAATATAACTAATCTAATTTGCTTCTGGCCACTCAGCCCCTCAATCCTGTTCCCACAGTTGTCATTTGCCTTCTATTATGTTATCCATGTCATGAACATAATGGAACACTGCAAGTCACTGCCTTCCATTTGGAGTTCACTGCCATTATCCTCAGTCTCTAGCCCTTAGTAAATGTCAGCTCCTTTAAATCTGCATCTATAGTTGATAATTTTACCTTTCCATTTAAGATCCAGTCATCGGAGAACTCTCCTTCAAAGCTGGTGTCATCCTCAGACAGCAGGATACCATTGCCCTGTGCAGGTAAAGTGAGTATTCAATTAATGGTCTGCACCTACTGGTTTAAAATTAAATAAAGAGGAACACTCAGTGGGTGCTAGAATGTAGAACCGTACATATCAAATGAGAGAATTGTATAGCACAGAACTGGGCTGTTTTGATCCACTCCTATGCTGAACCCATTTAATTCAGGCCCATATGCCTCTTAGCCCTTCCTATCCCTGTTTAAAAGCCTTTTAAATGCAACAATTGCCTCCACCACTTCCTTGGAAGCATGTTCCAGATATCCACCACTCTATATAAACCTCAAATTTCCTTCGTTTCTTCTCCCTCATTTTAACCTTGTGCCCTCTAGTTCCTCATTCCCCCCAGGTAGAACTCGGTAACAACCCAAGAGAAAGGAGTGAAGCATAGATAGACTGATTGTCAAATACTCACTCATCCTGCCATGTTCTACCGCAGAATCACATACGTTTGAGCTCAGATTGAAGTGTAGTTGTCAATGAATGGGCATGCTTCATCCCTCTGCTGCTTGCATCAAGAGGTAAAGATAAAGCATGGGACCTACAGGCAACTTCAAACTTTAATCTCAAGTCCCAAGAGCTCCTACTGCCACAGACTCCGGGCCATTGCGTTAACTATGATCTTTGCACAAAAAGGGGATTTTATTTCCTATAATACTTCGTGGTGTGACTAACAGGGCAAATCATGGGTCAACAGCAAAATAAAAACTTGAGAGGGGTTTGGCAGCACAAAGTCATTATATATCTGACAATAGAGATATGATGCCAACAAAGCCAAGTCCAGTTTGGGTCAGGGTTCTACGCACCAAGGGCCATCTCCTCAGAATTCACTTCCAAATCTCAGACTAATTCCTCTCAAGAATAAGAAACTCTGCTTTAACTTTCCCAAAAGTTAAGTGATACAAGGGTATTTCCCTCAATCTCTTCCTAACAGTGTGAAAAGATAATGATGAATCACAAGTAGTAATTTGTATTAATTTCAAAATGCTTTATGGATTTGAAACTGCTAAATAATGTTTAGTTTTTCCTACTCTATTGGAGATAACCTCAGTACCTACCTCAGCTCTCTTAATCTTGCAACTGATCCTGAAAATATTTTACACAATTTTCTCATACTGCTTCAAGTTTTCAGTGGAGTACAAAAGTTCAAAAATGCTGAGTTTCTTTGCAACTTTATCCATCTGCACACATTTTCAGGAAAGTTTATATGTGAGCCCTTGCATTCTCCCTCACCCATACCTTTCAGAGAGTCAAATTAGTTTAATTGACATCCTGATTAGTACACAGTAGGCTGAAGTGCTTGTTCCTGTGCTATCATTTTTACCCCTCTATCAAACCACACACATGGGGTGATGGGAGGGGGAAAAAGAGGCATTGTTCCAGTCTGGTGGACTGACCTCTACCTTGCTGAGACCAGACAGCAGCTCTCAAACTCTTCTCTTACTTTCCCCACAGGACCCCACCAAAGAGTACCAGGCCATTGTCTCCTGCACTATTTCATCATGGCAGAACCATCTTTCCTCTCAGCCCCAATCTCCTGCCTCCCCCCACTCCCCAAATCCCCTCATACCCTGACCAATCAAGAATTTAAATCAATGTCTGCCTTAAATGTACATAAAAACTTAGCCTCCAAGCTGAAAGACTTTCCCTTTCAGCTCCTCCCACTTTCTCCAAACCGAAGATGTAGCCACGGACATTCACTTGGGCTACAGCTATGCCTGCTTCATCATTGGCTGCATGGAAATAGAGGAGTCACTGCACAGGATCGGAAAATGCAGCAGAAAGTTGCAAAAGCAGTCAGCTCCACCATGGGCAATAACCTCCCCAGCAGCAAAAGCATCTTCATCATCCTCAAAAAGGACGGTGTGTATGAGTATTTTTCCCTCAATCGCAGGTCCTCTTCCAGAACCCTGGGAGCTTGAGGGTTCGGCACAGTATCCTCGTTGTTCCTAGTAGTGCACTCTTCTGTACCAAGATCACAGATGTCCCAGGGATTTGTTGGAGCCACTTTCCCAGTCCATGTGTCATAGCTCCAAGTGCTCCTATCACCATCAGGATTACACTGGCTTTAACCTTCCAGGTCCTTTCTATATGCTCTTTCGTGCCCCGGTATTTCTCCAGCTTTCTTATTCATCTTCCTGATGTTACTGTCATTTGAGATGGCCACATCTATTACTATTGCTTTCTTCTGGTCTTTGTCCAATATTACTATGTCTAGTTGGTTGGCCAGTATCTGCATATCAGTCTGTATTTGGAAGTCCCACAGGATCTTAGCTCTGTCATTCTCCACTACCTTCTTGGTATTTCCCATTTGGATTTGGGAGTGTCGAATCCATACTCAGCACAGATGTTCCTGTAACAATTCCTGCAACATAGTTGTGCCACTCAGTGTATGCTGTCCCTGCCTGCATGCATCGTGCACCCTGCTACTATATGCTGGATGGTTTCTCCCAAAAGCATTATCGATTGGTTGTAGAAAGCTACCTCACAATTCTGCCCCCTTTGCCACTTGCCATGGGACTTAATCCGTTAGGGTGAACTCCCTTAATGGAGAATGCCTTTGTGTGACTTTGTCGAATGTGGGCAGGTTGATGCACAGGCAGCCACCACAGACGTGACAGATTAGGGCAAGGGTCCAGTGGCATGAAATGCAAGTTGACTAGGTACCCTTCACCGTCACAGCCTTCCTCTACCTTCACTGGCATTGTGATGTATCAGCATCTTCCATCAGTGAGGTCCCATGACCTTACCACCATCAGGCTCCGGATCGCTAGACTCCAGATGGCATCACTCTCGGGATCTCATAATCCTTTCCACCACGACAAGGCAGTGATCCTCAGAAGGTTCCAACTCTACAATGGCAACACTCCAACATTTTCTCTCCTAATGACGAATCCACCGATGCTGCATCCTACTCAGCTTAATTTTGTCTCCAACCTCTACTCCTTTCTCAATCTGTCTCCATCCCTGGATGGTGACTATCTACTGACATCTTTTACAAACCTAGTGATATTCACAACTTCCTTGATGAAACGCTCTTCCCACCCTATTACTTGTTTAAAAAATACTACTCCCTTCCCTCAGTTCCTTCATCTCCACTGTATCTGTTCTCAGATGAAGCTTTCCATTTTAGAACATCTGAGATATCTTTTTGTTCCCTCCAAGGAATGGGGTTTCCCTTCCACCATCATTAAAGTTGCCCTCATGCACATCTGCCCAAGCCCTATCCACCCACTATCATAAAAGAGATAGAATTCCACTTGCCCTTGCTTATCATAAGACAAATGGCCTAATTCTCTCCTGTGGCACAGTGAGTCTATTCCTTCATTTCTCATTTATTAATAAATTTATTATCCTGTTCAATCCCATTTACCTGCCTTCTCCCTGTAACCTTTGATGCCCTTAGTAATCAAAAACTCTGCTTTAAATATACCCAATGCTTGGCATCCACTACCATCTTTGTCAATTAAATTCTCAGATTCACCACCTTCTGGCTAAAGATATTCCTCCTTACCCCTGTTTCAAAAGGTCATCCTTGGGTTCTGAGAAAGTGCCCACCAGTCCTAGTCTCACCCACTATAGGAAATATCCTCTCCACATCCACTCCACCTAGGCCTTTCAATATGTGACAGTCTCCAATGACATTCCCCACCCCCCCCATTCTTCAACAATCCAGCAAGTACAGGATACTCGTCATACATTAACCCCTTTATTCCCAGAATCATTCTTGTAAACCTCTGAAACCCGCTCCAGATCTTTTCTTATACAAGGGACCCAAAACTGCTCATCATATTCCAAGTGCAGTCTGACCAATATCATATAAAGCCTGGGAATTACATCCTTGCTTTTGTATTCTAGTCCTCCCAAAATAAATGCTAACATTGCATTTGCTTTCCTCACCATCGACTCAACCTGGAACTTAACCTTCAGGGAATCCTGCATTTTCCTTTGCAACTCTGATTTCTGAATTTGCTCCCTATTTAGAAAATAGTCTACACTTTCATTCCTTCCACAAAAATGGATGACCACACCATACCATTCCATCTGCTACTTCTTTGTCCATTCTTCTAATATGTCCAAATGCTTCTGCAGACTCCCTACTACCTCAACAGAACCTACCTCCGTCATCCAAATCATTAACAAAATGTGAAAAGCAGTCCCGACACTGACTCTGTAGAATATCACTAGGCACCAGTAGCCAACTAGAAGAAGCCCTTTATTCCCACTCTTTGCCTCCTGCCAGTCAGCCAATGTTCTAACCATGTTACTATCTGTCCTGACATACCATGGGCTCCTATCTGTTTAGCAGCCTCATGTGCTTGTCAAAGACCTTCTGAAAATCCAAGTAAACAACTCCCCACTGACCATTCTGCCTGTTACTTCCTTTAAAAAAAACTGAGATTTCTCAAGCAAGATTTCCCCTTATGGAAATCATGCTGACTTCAACATTTTTGTTTTTAATTATGCGCCTTGAAGTACTCTGAAATCCTATCTTTAATAACGGACTCCAGTATCTTACCAACCACTTAATTCAGGCTACGTGGCAGATAATTTCCTGTCTTTTATCTCCTTCCCTTCTTAAAATCATGGTGTAATGTTTGTGCCTTTTCAGCCTCTGGAACCATGTCAGAATCCAGTGATTCATGAAAGATAATTACTTATGTCTCCACAATCTCTTCAGCTACCTCTTTCAGAAACATGGGGTAGTTCATTTGGTCCAGGTGATATATTAACATTCAGACTTTTCAGCATCCTAACTATCTTTTTAGTAATCGCAATTACACTTCTGCCCCTGACACTCAAATTTCCGGCATAATTCTGGCTTCCACAGTGAAGACTGACTCAAAAGACTTATTCAGTTTGTCCATCATTTCTTTGTCCCCCATTACTACCTCTCCAGTATTATTTTCTAGCAGTGTGATATCCACTCCCTTTTTCCTTTACCTCTTTACATATCTGAAAAAAACTTTTGATATCCTACCGTTAAATAGAATAACAAACTGTTTAAATGAAATACAGTCAGCCCTCCTTATCTGCAAATTCTGCATGCGCAAATTCAACTAACCGCAAATCGCGAAAACCCGGAAGTGCTCTTCCAGCACTTGTTGTTCAAGTATGTACAGACTTTTTTCCTTGTCATTATTCCCTAAACAATGCAGTATAACAACTATTTTACATAGCATTTACAAACCCCATTTCCAGAAAAGTTGGGATATTTTCCAAAATGCAATAAAAACAAAAATCTGTGATATGTTTATTTAACCTTTATTTAACTGACAAAAGTACAAAGAAAAGATTTTCAATAGTTTTATGGACCAACTTAATTGTATTTTGTAAATATACACAAATTTAGAATTTGATGGCTGCAACATATTCAACAAAAGTTGGGACAGAGGCATGTTTACCATTGTGTTACATCACCTTTCCTTTTAATAACACTTTTTAATCGTTTTGGAACCGAGGATACTAATTGCAGTAGATTTGCAATTGGAAATGTTGTCCATTCTTGCTTGATATAAGACTTCAGCTGCTCAACAGTCCATGGTCTCCGTTGTCTGATTCTCCTCTTCATGATGTGCCATACATTTTCAATAGGAGATAGATCTGGACTGGCAGCAGGCCAGTCAAGCACATGCACTATGTCTACAAAGCCACGCTGTTGTAGCCCGTGCAGAATGTGGTCTGGCATTGTCCTGCTGAAATAAGCATGGACGTCCCAGGAAGAGACGTCGCCTTTATGGCAACATATGTCTCTCTAAAATCCTAATATACGCCTCAGAGTCAATGGTACCTTCACATACACGCAACTCACCCATGCTGTGGGCACTGATACACCCCCATACCATCACAGATGCTGGCTTTTGCACCTTCTGCTGATAACAATCAGGATGGTCGTTTTCATCTTTGGCACGGAGAACTCGACGCCCATTTTTTCTGAAAACTAGCTGAAATGTGGACTCATCTGACCACAGCACACAGTTCCACAGTCATTCGGTCCATCTGAGATGAGCTTGGGCCCAGAGAACTCACCAGCGTTTCTGCATTGAGTTGATGTTTGGCTTCCTCCTTGCGTAATACAGTTTCAAGTTGCATTTCTGGATGCAGCGATGGACTGTGTTAAGTGACAATGGTTTTCCGAAGTACTCCCGAGCCCAGGTGGCTATAATTGTCACAGTAGCACGACGGTTTCTTAGGCAGTACCGCCTGAGGGCTCGAAGATCACGCGCATTCAACAGTGGTTTCTGACCTTGCCCTTTATGCACTGAGATGTCTCTGAATTCTCTGAATCTTTTCACAATATTATGTACTGTAGATGTTGAAAGACCTAAATTCTCTGCAATCTTGCGTTGGGAAATGTTCCTTTTGAAGTGACTAACAATTCTCTCACAGATTTTGGCACAAAGGGGTGAGCCACGACCCATCCTTGCTTGCATCCTTCGATGGATGCTACTTTTATACCCAGTCATGATACCTCACCTGCTACCAATTAGCCTGTTTAATGTGGAGTCTTCCAAACTGGTGTTACTTGAATATTCTGTGCACTTTTCAATCTTATTTTAACTCTCTCCCAACTTTTGTTGAGTGTGTTGCAGCCACCAAATTCTAAATGTGTATATTTACAAAATACAATTAAGTTGGTCCGTAAAACTATTGAAAATCTGTTCTTTGTACTTTTATCAATTAAATAAAGGTTCATGTGAATTAACATATCACAGATTTTTGTTTTTATTGCATTTTGGAAAATATCCCAATTTTTCTGGAAATGGGGTTTGTACATTGCATTAGGTATTATAAGTAATCTAGAGATGATTTAAAGTATACGGGAGGATGTGCATTGGTTATCATGGATCGGGATCGAAAAAACTTGGAAGTTCTCTTACTCAGAAAGTCGGAACAGGTACATCCGGTATTATTTAGCATCAGTCAAGCGTTTGTCTTAGTATATAGTATATATTTTTCCTTTCTTTGCACATAAAGCACTTAAGAACGTATGTTTCAGCGCTGGGCTCGGGAACTTCTTCCTGAGTTCGATCCAGTGACAGGCCACTATCGAGTGTGCTCTCCACCGTGCTGGGTTGATGTGAGGATCAAAACTCCAAAACCCAATAATTAAACCACTGTGTTGCTTAGTAATAATTGTTTCTTTCATCGGGGCAGAGCCCTTCAAATGCTCCATTAAAATTGTTCCGATTGTTGACCGACTGTAGCCTAAAGCCTTTTCAATGACCGATAGCATTTCACCTCTTTCCGATCGCTTTATTATTTCCACTTTATTTTCAATCGCGATCGTGATTATCTTTGTGAACAGAAACACTGCGGATTCAGAGTTCTACTGCTGGGTCCTAATGTCCACCGCACTGAGAAACGTTAAATAAGGTCTGGGGTTCCGCTGGGTCCTAAGATCCACCACATTGAGACTTGAGCATCCGCAAATTTTGGTATCCGCGGGGGGTCCCGGAACCAATCCCCTGCGGATAAGTGGGCCGACTGTACAGAACAAATTACCAATACTAACAGTACTATAAAACTGTATTAGTTCCTAATAGTTATTCATGGAATAATTCATCCAGTTTACACTGTGTTCTTTTGACTGTAAATGAACAAAATCAGTGCAGACACTTGGTTCAGATGGACTGCCTTCATACAATGTTTTCAATGATCGCACTCTCTAAATTTTCATTTTCACTGTAACTAACATTCAAGATGATTGTCGATAACTTCAAATTCTTGATTCCTAACTTGAAACTACTTCACTACTTCATTTTCACTTCTGACCGTTTCTGGCACCTCCAAGTCTGAATGCTTTAAACCAGTGAGCTAAACAATTCTGTATTATCTTACTACATAGTTCTCACCAACGATCAGTAACAAAAATCACAGCTTTTTGAAAATATACACATGCAACTGAGACCATTTAAAAACTGCTCACTTGAAGCACAACGTAGTGTCTAATGGCCACACAAGCGCACATGACTGACGCTGTACAGCAATAGTCTCCTGTCCCAATTAAGTAGCATTGCATCCCAAATAAACAAAGGGAAACCCAGCCATTTCCTCAAATGGTGTTTGTTCTTTAAGAGTTGTCCCAAATAAGCAGCTAGCCCAATTAACCAAAGTCCACTGTATTATATGCCCTCTCTTTTGCCTTGATGCCATCTTTTGACTTCCCTTGTCAGCTTTAGTTGCCTCATCTTCTGCTTCAAATATTATAACCATATAACAATTACAGCACAGAAACAGGCCATCTCGGCCCTTCTAGTCCGTGCCGAACGCTTACTCTCACCTAGTCCCATTGACCTGCAGTCAGCCCATAATCCTCCATTCCTTTTCTGTCCATATACCTATCCAATTTTACTTTAAATGACAATACTGAACCTGCCTCTACCACTTCTACTGGAAGCTTGTTCCATACAACTACCACTCTGAGTAAAGAAGTTCCCCCTTGTGTTACCCCTAATCTTTTGCCCCTTAACTCTCAAATCATGTCCTCTTGTTTGAATATCCCCGACTCTCAATGGAAAAAGCCTATCCATGTCAATTCTATCTATCCCCCTCATAATTTTAAATACCTCTGTCAAGTCCCCCCTCAACCTTCAACGCTCCAAAGAATAAAGACCTAACTTGTTCAATCTTTCTTTGTAATTTGAGTGCTGAAACCCAGGTATTACTTTGTCTTTGGGATGTATCTACTCTGTGCCTTCCAAACTGCTCCCAGATCTACCACCTATCGAGCCTCTGTATCTAGCAATAACTCTCTATAACTTCTACAATCTCCAAAGGGGTCCTACTTCTAAGCACATCTTTCCCTGCCTTCTTCTCCTCCATTTTCCATAGGAATCCACTCCCTATGTGACTCCCCTGACTACTCGTTCTTCCCCACTGATCACCTTCCTTGCACTTATCCCTGCAAGCATGGCAAGTGCTACACATGCCCCTATACCTCCTCCCTTTAAACAGTCTTTCCAGGAGAGGCAACACCTCAGTCTGTCAGAATCATTTATTCTACACAGCACAGCCTCCTCACGTTAGTGAGACCCGATACAGATACAGCCTGCAAGTGTCACCATGCTTCAGACACCAACATAGCATGCCCACCACTTCCTCACCCCTACAGAAACTGAAACTTGATCACCAGTGCTGCACAATGTTATCTGGCTGCTGGGCTACCATACTGCCACGATGAGGCTCAACTCAAGTTGGAGAAGCAACACTTCATCTACTTGGGTAGCCTCCAACCTGATGGCATGAACATCGATTTCTCAAACTCCTGTAATTTTCCTCCCTCCCTCCTCCTCTTTTTCCATTCTCCATTCTGGTTACCCTCTCCCCTCCAGTTCTCTTCCCCCCCTCTCTTTTCTATTGTCTGGACTCTCCTATTTGATCCCTTTTTCAGGCCTTTACCTCTTCCACCTCCCACCTCTCAGCCCCTTACTTCATGGACCCCCCCCCTCCACTTTTCCCCTCACCTGGTCTCTGCCACCTTGTACTCCTTCTCCTCACCCTATTCCAATTTCTACCCCTCTCCTTTCCAGTCCTGAAGGGTCGCAGCCTGAAATGTTGACTGTTTATTTCCTCCCCCAACCCAATGCTGACTGTGTTGCTCAAGATTTCCAGCACCTGCAGAATCTCATGTTTTTGAGTAATTCTGTTGTATATCTCATCCACTTCCCTTCCCCATTTTTCTTCCACAATGCATTACTACACATATGATAAACTGCATCTGCCCCATCCCTGGTCATTGTACATTCTCTTTTAAGTTACTTTTGACATCAAATAGACCCAACTGCAAATATTTATTAGAAGTATTGCAAATCAATTGGCCATGCATAGTTATCCTACTGTTGGGGGTCAATTATCCAAATAATCTGTTCCTTCTCCACAGATGCTTTTTATTGACCTTTGATAACAAGAGGCTAAAAACTGAATCAAATATACCCCTTACTGAGATTAAGAATCTTTACCACATGGTTTGAGATGTGATAAGTTAAGTAAAATACTAGCTTGGTTATCTGCTCTGGTAAGAATGATTAGCAGTGGGTAGCTTGTTAACAGTGCAGAAGCTTTTGTCTATCCATGTAATACAAACAAATACTCACCATCATTTTGTTGTTGCTGAAGGTGCCTTCATAGTACAGGCCAAACTGAGTGACCACAACTCCATTCCCGTGGCGAGTGTCATCCAACCACATGCCCATGTACTTCTCTCCTCTGTAACGGGGGGGGGGGGGGGGTGTGGAATTTAAGCAAATTTGTTAATTGGAATTGAGATTGAACAAATTCTGGCAACATTCATAAGGATTTAAACAGAACAGCATACAAGTCTATCAGCACATGATAGGTAGGATAGGTAGGAAAGGTAGATGCATGTTTGGTTGAGTACTTTGAAAAGATCTAAACACTGAAAATCATGCAAAGGGAAGCAGGCAGCACAGGGGAAGCATGAACAAGCAATGCAAGCACAGGATTATAAGATCTATTTTATCTTGGTCTTCCTCTAATGCCAAAATCACCACACTTAGCAGTCCTTTACTACATAAAAACATGATTTCTAGTTCGTGCGAGAATGAACCTACGTTACCAAGTAGCATCATTACATGGCCTGTTTTTACAATTTATTGCACTTCCCAATAACGAAAGTGTGATTTGGAACTCCAACTGAGAAAAGCAGTGGTACATCATAATTCATTGTCACCCAAAGACTTGTAACTATAAATCGAACTTTTAACATGGGAAAACATTCATCGTTACGTCACAAATCTGTAGCCTGCCAAATAAATGGACAGCAAGCCAAAAGAGGTCCGCCATAATTTAAAGCATGACTTTTAAAAAGACTGATCAGATCAGTGAATTTGAACTTTATGGTGAGTTCAGCAATGTCAGTGGCAGGGCAGAGGAAATTGGAGATGTTCAATGACACAGAGCGAAGTTGGGATAGGTGGTGGGTATTGAGAGGCAGCAGAAAGGAAGGAAAAGTCTGATATAGACATTGCAGTGACGGATTGGCTACAAAGGAGAACTACAAGTGTACTGATGAGAATTTTAGACAGGCAGCATTGAATGATAGAATGGGATTGTAGGTCAGAGAGAATAGGATGATAGAACATTGAGAGTATACTTCCAGCCTCTCTGGCACCAGAGCTTTGGGCACACTGAAACTTCCAGAGTTTGGTAAATAAAAGGACAGAATAGAATGAAATTGGAGATAACAACAATATGGATGACCTTCAGGAAGAGATTGGTTAATGATGAACAGATTAAGGTCACAACTTCGATTCCGAGTCTGGCAAGAATGGGGAAACTCAACACCGTGACTTGTTGGCATAACTAACGCAGGTGAATTAGAAAGAAATGCAAAGCTATGCATTCAGAAATATTTGAACAGGAGGAGGAAAAAGCCAGCATGGAACTTAGGCAATGGTGTGGACTGGTTGGGCCAAATGGCTGGTTGCTCTGCTGTACTTCTATGCCCATCTATGATATTACTAAAGTGGAAGAATGTGACCTCTGTAATGGAGGGTCAATTGGTGCAGAAGGTGCAAATAAATAATCTCAAATTGAGGCAGTTGGGGTGTAATCAGATAAAAAGCCCATGTTGAAAATATTCTTTGCAATGAAGGCTCAAGATGCTGATGGGGGAAAAATCCAGAACCAGATTTCAAGTTGTGGCATTCTACAGCAAAGTAGACTTTATACTTGCTCCAAGATGAGATTCATAAATATGAAAGGGCATCTCTATTGCAAAGATAGCTTCTGGACCTCCCATTGCTGTTGATTCTTAGACAGTAGTTGATAGTCTGGGAAAATCCCTCTCAGCTGAACAATGAGTCTCACTGGTATGCTTCAAAAAGGGCAAGAAGATTGTTTATCATGCTCAGAATGTCACATGTAACTTTGGTTGGAGACATTTCTGTGATTTGCTTAGAAACCCAATTAGCAGCATCCCAAGAGGAAAAAGATGGAGATGATTAGCAGATTGTCAGAATATTTTTAAGAGTTTTTTTTTTAAAAAAACGTTGGAAAGCTCTAGTTTCAAGTGCTTTATCTTCCACCCTTGTGGGAATGCTTACAGTCAACATCTCTTCCACTCCAAACAGTCAGCCAAAGAGATTCTTCTAGTGCATTGTAGTTCTGGAGATGAAACAGTATTTTTGAGCAATGCTACCATCCACGCCACCACTTCCTCATTCTTGTTCCAGTCCTTCTAAATATATTTCACAAAGTATTTCAAATCCTCATTCACACTCAGGTTGGAGTCAGTACAATTAGCTAATACCCTCATGTGATAACTGATGCCAGAAGTTCACCAGTTTTCTATATTCCATTAATCTGGCATTCTGGGGTCTTTGTGGAGCCAGGCTAGTAGATTTTACAAACTACTGAAATATTATTCATATATTAACATTAAAAAATGTTACATGCAAAATAATACATTTTCCAGTGACCCAAGTTTCAAAGGAGCAAAAGAACTGAGTGTTTAGGTGAGTAAAAGTAGTGAAAAGTGAAAGTAGGGTCTTCTCTTATAATGAACCTAGTTTCATCCCACAACCAAATAATTCCTACCACAAACCACTAGTTAAATTCCTGAGGAGGACTTATGTACTCAGGGCACCTTAATATGAGAATTAAACTAATTGGGCACAGCCAGCTGAGTGGAATTTATCATGTGAATGTTCTTCCTGCCCAGGATGGTCAACACACATCAGGGCATCACGTCCAATCACTTTTTGGGAGATTCATCCAATTTAATTCCACTAAATACATTTTTCCTCCCACATTCCAGCAATTACCATTCCAACTTTACATTAGAAAAATAAAGTTACTGTAGAATTTGAAATATCCAACTTCTTATCCATTTGGTATCAGAGCGAGTTCCCTCCCTAGAGCCTCAACTCCTTCCTGTAGTGTTGGACCTTAACATTCCTCTTCCCTATAAAAGGTTTTTCACTTGTTTAGTAACATTGGCAACTCTGACATCAGTGTATCTCTAATCATTGAATGTCCTGTTGTGTGGTCCTCCATAACCTACCCTTGGACTGTACGTATAACTGAAGTTCAGACCTCCACAGCACAGGCATCCTCACCAGAATTTGGATCAGAAATAAGTTTCTGCTCATCAAACGCCTGGAAAATCCCTCATTACTTCAAGATTCTCACTTGCTGATTACACTACCAAATTTTGTTGTAGTGTAGACACCTCCTACAAAGCCAGACATGGAGACTTCAGTTGGCACACCACTAGCTCCTGAAGCATGTGGGAAGCATTTCCTGAATGCGACTGTTCACAATGTAACAGGGGATCACAGGAATCGTACTACTTACTGAACTCCTCTTTCACCCTCTTTTTCATTTCCAGCTCTTATTTCCAATTACTCCAAATTTCCATTTTAAAGCCTTCATTTAGTTTCCTATTCATTCCTTTAACCAGTTACACCCTCTCCATATACAAAGCATTATAGTAAATACTTACAGTAGAATTAATTTTAACTTAGGAATTTTATGTATTGCACTGTATTTCTCACCAAAACTAATTTCATGATATATGTCAACGATAATAAACCTCATTTTGATTAGTGCTTTTTTAAAAATAGCACGTACCAAAATAAATTAGAAACTTTGAAGCTGCATTTAAGCAGGTTCCATATGTACAGTCGGCCCTCCTTATCCGCGGATTCTGCATGCGCAGATTCAACCAACCGCGGATCGGGAAAACCCGGTTGTTCTCTCTCCAGCACTCATTGTTTGAGCATGTACAAACTATTTTTTCTTGTCATTATTCCCTAAACAATACAGTATAACAACTATTTACATAGCATTTATGTTGTATTAGGTATTATGAGTAATCTAGAAATGACTTAAAAGTACAGGCAGTCCCCGGGTTATGAACAAGTTCCGTTCCTGAGTCCGTCTTTTAGTCGGATTTGAAGTCGGAACAGGTACATCTGGTATTATTTGGTGTCAGTTAGTCAAACGTTTTTCTTAGTATATAGTACATATTTTACCTTTCTATGCACATAAAACACTTAAGAAACATACGTATTTCAATAATTAAACCATTGCGTTGCTTAGTAATAATTGTAGCTTTCATCAGGGCAGGGCCTTTCACATGCTCCATTAAAATTGTTCCGATCGTTGACCGACTGTAGCCTAACGCTTTTCCAATGACCGATGGCGTTTCACCTCTTTCCGATCGCTTTATTACTTCCACCTTACTTTCAATCGTGATCGTGATTATTTTCATGAACAGAAACACCACGGATTCAGAGCTACACCACCAGGTCCTAATGTCCACTGCACTGAGCAGGTTAAATAAAGTCCGGGGTTCCACTGGGTCCTAAGGTCCACCGCACTGAGACAGGTTAAATAAGGGACTTGAGCATCTGTGATTTTTGGTATCCACGGGGGGGGGGGGGGGGTCTCAGAACCAATCCCCCGCGGATAAGGAGGGCCGACTATATTTGCCTAATCAAGGGAGATGCAAATCTATGTTCCCAGCAGCTTTCAAATGGTTTACATTTACAGACACAGGATAATAAACAATGACCCATCATACAGGTGATTAACATTGCCAGGAAGATTAAGATATAGAAAATATCAATTTCAAACGTTTCATTTAAAAGCTATAACCTCTCAATACTCATTAGTAATTTTCCACTCATCATCCCCACTTTAAAGTCATTACTCAGGATTGCAATTCAATCCTCTCTGCGCAAGACTCGTTTGGGAGTTCTCATACAAATTGGCTATGAGCTTGCTGAATCTACAACAATTACATTTCAAAATTACTTCATCACATATAAACTACTTCTATCCTTTGAGCACACTCAAGTTAATGGACATAGGCTGGGAAGAACTAGCTTGGCAAATTAATATTCCAGTTTTGTTAATACTCAACATCAATTAATCTGGAACACAAGAGTTGGGCAGAGCTTCTTTCCAACTGTCAGCAGTTCCTTAATGTTAAGCAAATACAGTCGTCCCTCAGTATCCACGGGGGATTGGTTCCAGGATCCTTGGACGCTCAAGTCCCTTATATAAAATGGCATAGTATTTGGTATAACCTACACACATCCTCCCGTATACTTTAAATCATCTCTAGATTACTTATAATACCTAATACAATGCTATGTAAATACTATGTAAATAGTTGTTTAGGGAATAATGAGAAGAAAAAAGTCCGTACATGTTCAGTACAGATGCAACCATCGTAGCCCTTCTGGGAACGCTGATGCCGCTTTGGCATCAGCCGATGCCGATTCTCCTGTGATCTCTAAGTTCCGGAGGCTGCAGCGCTTTACATAGCTAGCCAGCCATCCCTTACTAGCCTTAAACTCCTTCCTCTCGCTCACAGGTAGTGAACGAACGAGACAAGAGGCAAACAATGCTCAAACAACGAGTGCTGGAGAGAGATAGAGGATCTGTGAAATGGTGGGAGGCTACAGCAGGGTATGCCGACACATCAGTTCATTCATGTGGATTCAGCGTAGTGCTTAGTGTGCGGTAAATTCAAGTTTTGCTTTTTGGAACTTTCTAATTTTTTTTCGAATATTTTTGATCCGCAGTTGGTTGGAACCCATGGATACAAAGGGCCAACTGTACACTGGACAATAACATTAGATCAAGATAATCCTGCATATCAGTTATTTTCTATTGACCTGACAACATCATACTCCTACACCAAATACTAATAGTTTTCCTGCATATGAGCAAGGAGGGGCTGACAAATCACTGGATAGTTCTTTGGCTGCATGAGGTAGCAATGATCAGAATGTGGATATTCATATGCTACTATTACCAAGAAAGAATAATCATATGTGAAGTGTATTCTATTTTAGGAAAATTTCAGCTCAAGAGCACTGATTTTATTCTACATTTTAACCCGTTGTCTAGTTCATGCAAAAAATGGCTGCTGACCTGGAAATATTACAATCGTAGGAGATGGAGAGTGGTAAAAGAGATTTTACTAAGGAGAAGTGGACATGTGCATTTCCTCCTCTTGACCAACAACTTTACCTGGTGTGGTGACAGACTGGATTAGAACACAAAGGTCACAACCATGTCCAGGATCCTGATTGGCATTGGATAAGATTTCCACAGGACCTCGGAGCAGAATTAGGCCATTCTGCCCATTGAGTCTGCTCCACCATTCAATAATGACTGAACTTTTATGCCCTCTTCAGTCTTCTCCCTGTAACCTTTGATGCTCTGTCCAATCAAAAAAAAACTATCAAGCCCTGCCTTAAATACACTAAGTGTCCTGGCCTCCACAGCTGTCTGCAGTAACATTCACCACTTTCCGGTTAAAGGAATTTCTCTACAGCTCTGTTTTAAATGGACACCTCTCTATCCTGCAGTTGTTCCCTCTTGTCCTAGACTTCCCCCACCATGGGAAACATCCTTTCCACATCTACTGCTAGACCTTTCAACATTCAAAGAGTTTCAATGAGATCCCCCCCCCATCCTTCTAAATTCCAGTGAGTATAGACCCAGAGCTACCAAACGTTCCTCCTATGATAACCCTTTCATTCCCAGAATCATCCTTGTGAACCACTTCTGAACCCTCTCCCAGCAAGTCTTTTCTTAGATAAGGAGCCCAAAACTGTTCACATATTCAAGGTGAGACCTCACCAGAGCCTTATAAAGCCTCAGCATCAAATCCCTGCTCTTGCAGTCTAGACCTCTTGAAATGAATGCTAACATTGCATTTGCCTTCCTCACCACCGACGCTACCTGGAAGTTAACCTTTAGGGTATTTTGCACAAGGACTCCCAAGCCCCTTTGCATCTCAGATTTTTGGATTTTCTTCCCATTTAGAAAAAATAGTCTGCACATTTATTTATACTACCAAAGTGCATGACCATGCATTTTTCAACATTGTATTTCATTTGCCACTCTTGCCCATTCTCCTAAGCTGTCCAAGTCTTTCTGCAGCCTACCTGTTTCCTCAACACTATCTGCCCCTCTGCCAATCTTCGTATCATCTGCAAACTTGGCAACAAAGCCATCTATTCCATCATCTAAATCATTGACATACAGCATAAAAAGTGGTCCCAACATGACTCCTGCAGAACACCAGTCATAGACAGCCAACCAGAACAGAATCCTTTTATTACCACTCGCTGCCTGCCACCAATCAGCCAATGCTTCAATCATGCCAGTAACCTTCCTGTAATACCATGGGCTCTTAACTTGGTACACAGCCTCATGCATGGCACTTGTCAAAGGCCTTCTGAAAGTCCAAATATACAACATCCACTGCATGCCCTTTATCTATCCTACTCAAAGAATTCCGACAGATGAATCAGGCAACATTTTCCCTGAAGGAAACCATGCTGACTTTGTCCTATGACACCAAGTTTCAGAAGAACTTTACCCACATCAAGATCAACCACAATGAATTGAGCAACCAGGAGACAATGCAATGTCCTGAACACACCTTCTGTTCATACAGTATTTTATGAAGATGAGAAAAAGATTGGGTTTTTGTTTGTCACATATACATTGAAACATATAGTGAAATGCACAGTGTCAAATCAAAATCCGCAAGGACTGCGCTGGGCAGGCCACAAGTGCCGTCATGCCCCCAGTGCCAACACAGCATGCCCCCAACTCAATAACTTTAACCGCACATCTTTGGAACGTGGGAGGAATCCCATACAGTCACAGGGAGAACATACAAACTCCTTACAGGCAGTGGCAGGAACTGAACCTCAATCTTCCAATGGCTGGTGCTGTAAAGCAATACACTAATCGCTATGCTGCTGTCAGACTGAATGTTTTAAAACTCAACCCAGCTGTCAGAGAATAAATTATGATTAAGTGTGGCTGTGTGATTCATTGTGTGATCTGGAACAAAGGATGTAATAAAGGCACACTATTCCAAGTCTAGTTTAGCATTACAAAAATAGAGTCTTTCAAAAAGTGCCAATTATGCTGTAGAAAGGGGAGATAGGTGGGAAGAAGTTAGCAACAAAGACCAGTGTGGATGCACTGTATAACAATATTGTTCTGTGCATTGTCAGGCAGTATCAATCTTTAACATGAAATGCAAATTTTAATAGCCATCAGTCAGTAGCAACTTCAGAGCTTGAGCTTTGTGAACTCAGGTCTACTCCAGCACTTCATTGGTAACGTTGCTTCACATTCCCAGAACACACATGGTGGAGGAGCTTGAATGTTTAAATGATCGAGAGGTCACCTGAAGGCAATGCTTTTAGTGGGGTCATTAGCAAGGTCAAGGGAGAGGTTAAAAACAGAATGCAAGAAGTGCTCACTGAAGAAGCAGTCAGAAGGCAGCTGTGGCCCAGCTATGAAGGCAAGTGCAACGCAAGTAACATCAGTCATTAAGTCTACTCTGCCACCAACCACGATTGTGTGCCGTCAACTACATGCTAGTGTTCCCACACCAAACCTGACTTATGCATGCTTTTGTCAAATCCCAAGAGTCCAGATCAATGATGGGTTCAGGGCTCTGATACCTGGGGGTTCCTTGCCAAAACTGTGCAGAAAGGCAAGTTTGTGATGGCTCTTGGGAATCAATTTAATGATGATTTCCAGTGCAATTTCCTCAGGAGTTGCATCAGAACTGAGTGGTCCTCTCCAAGAAACCTGGTTTGAGGAACCTTTCTGCAGGTCCTGTCTCACCTGGAGTGAACAGAGGCTGTCCAATTTTCCCTGGTTGGGAAACAGCATCAAGTTGTGGTAAAACATGGAAAGCTAAACATCAGGACTTGGGAGTGTCAGAGGCTTGGCTGATTTCTCTTTCCAGAAATTGTATCCTCCATTGGTCTTCCTTGACACACCGAATTCTTTGAGACATTAATACTATTCTCACTAGCTCCTGGGCTACAATGGCAATTTGTCTTTCCAGACGATAATTTTTCAGGTCATCAATGAACATTCACGCACTCCAGGATGTGACTATCATGACACACCCATAAGGAATAAATATGTAAATAAGTAAATAAATGAAAAGACGGACAGATAGAATTTCCACCCTGCCATCATGGGCACGATCCTGAACCTTATCCTTCCTTGCCACCTTTGTGAGACATCGGTGAGAAATCCAGTTCAGTTTCATTTATCCTGGTTTACAGAGGATATAGTTCTCCATTGTCAGGCAAATCCAAGAAAAGCATCTAGAATTAAAAAATAAGGATTGTTCCTTGTCTACATTGACACAAACCAAGGCATTTAAAAACTTTGTGGACCACCATCTACCCCTCCCCAGAAAACAGTTTCAGAGCCTCAAGGCCTTTGCACCATGATATAAAGATCCTAAATTAATGCCTTCCACAGCCAAACTGGGTGAAAAAAGATTTATCATCTCCATTGTGTTCACTGACCATCACCCTTCGCCTGAACAGAGACGATCTACCGCCCGACTTCAGCCCTGGCATCAACAGGATGGGAAAATTTAAATCATTGACATGATTAAAAAATCATAAAGACTGCCACAACCTCCAGCATGTAGATGATGGCTGCATAATGTCACCTGCTGCACAGGATCTGCAAGTAATACTACTTCTTCCATGTTGCCAAAAATTGTCCTGGTCCATCATTGAACAAAATGTCCTCCAATATCATCCCCAAAACAAATTGGAAACTTCTCTTCCAATACAGCATATCCTGGACTATTTACCAGGATCTGATTAAGACTTGAGCGCCTTCTCCAGGTGTTCAGGTCTAATCTTGGGGATCAAATAAGAGAACCTCTGGATGAATGAAGCTCTCCTCCATAAACTATGTCCAACAACATTTACACCTTACTCTGGGGGTAATGCTCTAGTGGATAAAGCTCTGTACTCTGATGCTCCCAAGATCCAGGTTCTCTTTTCCAGCTCTTGAGACAAACATTACAAGACTCACTCAAATTTACATCAAGCAAAGAAGCATCAACGCCAATGGCAAGGAGAGCAATCCGCCAATTGATTAATGTCCACCAAAACATTGATTAACCAGTAACTCAGCACTGAGGTAGAACAATGGAGGTGGAGAAAGAGGATTAAATCAAGGCTGCAAAACCCACCTCCCTAAACAGTTGCCAAAGAATGAATGCACCCAGACCCGGGCTCCTCAGCTGTCCAAAGGCACACTGAGTCTGCAAGTTTCTTCTACCATTCTGAGAACAGTACAACTTGAAGAACCTTTTTGGGACTGATACTATACCCATATTTTGTCAGCTCTCTATGATTAAGAAATTCAGCGGCTCTCAGAAAGCAATTCAAGGAGTGGTGTTCCCAACACGTTCTCATCTGAATTATCAACATAACTAAAAAAAAAATATGCTGTAATTAACAAAGTTGTTCCTGGGAGTTTGCCATGTTGCTTCCCTTACATAATTATGGCAAAAACTTCATTGTTCAAAAAGAACTTTTACAACAACATGACAACCTAAAGGAACCTCCCTCCAACACGGTTATATATTAGGGATGATGGCTCTCCTCAGTGAGACAGTGAGCCAAATTGATTCCTTGATCTGCAATAATAGTCAGCCCAGTTCAAACAGGCTGCCATTGGAGAACTTGATTGGCCCACTCACTTGAAGAGGATAACCGGTCATTTCTAATTTATTCTGCTGAGCTGTGATATTTTAAATGATTGAAGGGCTCACAATCACTTCTGAAGTTCAAGTGGTAAGATAGTGGTTCTGGTGAGGGACAAAATGTCCATTCCAAGAATGGGAATGAAAATGCAGTGGACTGCTGCTGCAGTTGTGAATTGAACAGGCTGTGCTCAAACCTGCACTGAGTATTGAGGTTCTGGCTACACATGTAACAGTGTGTAGAGTCAAGTCCTATAAACTCAGTCACTCTCCCTCTGTGATTCCCTTGTCCACTCATCCCTCCCCACTCATCTCCCCCCTGACATTTATCCCTGCAAGCGGCCCAAGTGCTTCACCTGCCCATTCCCCTCCTCCCTCACCTTCATTCAGGGCCCAAACAGTCCTTCCAGGTGAGGCAACACTACATCTGCTGATCTGCTGGGGGGAGGGGGGTCTATTGTGTCTGGTGCTCCAATGTGGTCTCCTCTACATTAATGAGACCCATTGTAAACTGGGGGACCACTCTGTCGAGCACCTGTGCTTCATCTGCCAAAGCTGGAACATCCCAGTGGCCAAACATTTCAATTCTAATTCCCATTCTGACATGTCTTTCCGTGGCCTCCTCTTGTACCACACGAGGCCAACATCAGGGTGGAGGAGCAACAACTTATATTCCGTCTGGGTAGCCTCCAACCTGATGGCAGGAGTATAGATTTCTTCTTCTGGTTGCAAACAAAAGTTCCCTCTTCTATTCTCCACTCTGGCCTCTTACCTTTTCTCATCTGCCTATCACCTCCCCAGGTCCTCCCCTCCTTCCCTTTTTCCTATGGTCCACTCTCCTCCACGGTGTCTTCCCCCTTCCTTTCCAAACCTGAAGATGGGGCTTGGCCTGAAATGTCAACTGCTTATTCATTTCTACATTGCTGCCTGACCTGCTGAGGTCCCCCAACATTGTGTGTGTGGTGCTTTAGTTGTTAATTTTTCCAGTCAGGATGGGGTACCATGCAGAGGTGAGGTGTTCCATGCATGGGGAAAGGGTAAAAGGAGATCATGGCTGGGCTCACCCTGTGCCTCCCACTGGCTGGTTATGGAGCTGCATTGATGATGACACCCGAGACGTCCATGGCCAGGACCATCCCACCCTCCTGGTGGAAGCAGGACATGAGAAGGCAGGTGTCCTGCAAGGGGACAAGAATAGTCAGAAATATGGGCTAGAAATAAAACACAAAGAATGGATTCCTCCCATACTATTAATTTCTCACTTCCCTAGCCTGCATCTTGATTTTTTTTGAGGCGGGGAGGAGCGTGGTGGAGGATGTGTTATATATGGCATAGGTTACAGCCCCAGTGGTATCAACTTCCATCATTTCTTATCCCAGCATCAGTGACCTTAAACGTGCAAACTCAGAAAGGCAATGTAGGAATTTCTTCTACAAGGAACACTGCAAGCAAGCTGGATCCTTTCTACACTAAATTCAGCAAGCACTTAGTAATAAGGAACAGATCTTTCACTATCCCTACATATCAAATACAGTCCTTTAGATCAAAACCACTGACGCCTCTGAAATAAAACAAGGGTCTTTGCTTCAATACTGCTGGATCCAACTGTTTAATTTTAATTGTTAAACTACTAAGGAAATAACAATCAATGATCTGCTTGTATTTTAAGTAGCTTTTATGTAGTTAATTTAATATGCCTCTCATTGTTGTCCGAAGTAGAATTCTGGAAGCTTCTTTGTTCTGAATGAGTATTTTCTGATTGGCTGATTTTACTAGAGCAAGTATAATCCAATTAGAAGACACTTATCTATTGAATTTTCCTCAACTCCATATGGTGAGGAAGGCAAATGTGATGTTAGCATTCTTTTCAAGAGGACTAGAATATAAAAGCTAGGATGTAATGTTGAGACTTTGTAAAGCACTGATGAGGCCTCACTTGGAGTACTATGAGCAGTTCTGGGCCCCTTACCTTAGAAAGAATGTGCTGAAACTGGAGAGGGTTCAAAGGAGGTTCACAAAAATGATTCCAGGACTATACTGCTTGTCATATGAAGAGTGTTTGATGGCTCTGGGTCTGTATTCACTAGAATTTAGAAGAATGAGAGGTGACCCAATTGAAAGCCTATTGAATGGAGAAATAGGTTGATAGAGTGGATATGGTAAGGATGTTTCCTATGGTGGGAGTGTCTAGGACAAGAGGACACAGCCTCAAAATAGATGTCCTTTCAGAACAGAGATAAGGAATTTATTTAGCTGGAATGGCTAGAGTGGAATTTGTTGTCACAGGCAGCTGTGGAGGCAAAGTCCTTTTGTATATTTAAAATAGAGGTTGATAGATTCCTGATTGGTCAGGGCATGAAGGGGTATGGGGGGGTTGGAAGGCAGAAGATAGAGGCTGAGGGGAAAAAAACAGATCAGCCATGATGAAATGGTGGAGCAGACTCTATGGGTTAAATGGCCTAATTCTAATCCTATATCTTATGGTTTTAAAAGTAGTTGTATTATGTTAGGCTCCATCTTTTCCTTTAAAGTACTAAGAACCCCATTACTGTTCTGTTTCTGTTCTATTAATTCTTAATAAACAAAAATTTAAGACCTCATCTGACTCCTAAAAGAACCTGGGATTCTAAATACACCAGAATCCTACAAAACCAATGACCTTTATGGCAAACTCATGACTTTATACATTGGGACTCAGAACACTAGATTTTACCACAAATGTTGAAAGATTCCAGTCAGAAGCAAAGAGCATCGGACATTGACGGGGAATGAGAGAGAATTGGCCAGTATCTGACATGCCAAAGGTGTGGCCAAAGAGTTCAGCTCTCCTTTGGAGGCCTACAATCTTAGGGCTCTGGAGATGGGCAGATTGAAGGTTGGTGTCCTGGACTGGTGTGTCGTGGGAGCTGGAAGATCTTTGGCTGTGTGCCCAGAGACCTGAGATCTTTGGGCTGAGAGCTCAGAAAAAGCTATGCAACGGACTTTTAACATCATAAGCCAGCGAGTTGTTTGTTACATCTCCCCTCTCGCTGTGAAACTTCTCTCTTATTGTGGGGGGGTGGAGGGGAAGAGAGAGAACCTGTGGTATGTCGAATACTGGGTGAATGTGTAGTCTTTGGATTACTCCAAGTCTGTCTTTGCTGCTGCCTTGGTCACGCTCGAGTGTTCTGTGGTGGGTGCCAATGCTTTTACCCCCTTCCCCCCATTGGGGAGGGAGGGGGATCATTTCTTGCCGCTTACGCATGGGAGGGAGGAGAGGGAGGGAAGCTGGGGGGGGGAACTAACATTTAACTGTCATTCATTTTTTGGGGCACTCCTCTGTTTTAGTGAATAGTTGTGAAGAAAAAGTATTTCAGGATGTATATTGTATACATTTCTCTAACAGTAAATGTACTTTTGAAACCTTTAAAGAATCAGATGCTTTGTGTGATCTGTTTGCCATCAACTGCATTAAGTAGCAAAAAGATAGCGTGTCCAAAGAAACCGAGACACAAAAGTAGCTTGGGAGGTGGCAATATTTGGAGATGGGCACAAAAAAGAACTGCACAAATCTCCTGGTTATCAAAAAGTTGTTCAAAGAGACAAACTCCCCATTATAGAATGAATATAGTTCAGTGAGGCATGTAGATTTTCTCAAACAAACGTTAAGGGATGGGAGTGCAGAGGAAACTGTTGCTGAAGGAAGAGATTTAATTATATATTTATAATGGATATTTCTGAATGGGCTTCATGTGACTGTTTCTTTTTCCTCCCATAGTGAGCAACTTCTACACAATCCCAAAACATTCGTAAAATTGCTGATTAACTGTACATAGTTTGGAGACTCAAACTGGCTCAAAGACCACCAGACATTCCTTTGTGACAATTTGGGAAACATTAAGTACATCACTTAACGCAGATATCCAGAACTGTAGATACACTGATTCTGACCACACTCTTCACAGATGCACTAACTCACCAAGATATCTGACTTCCTTGCTCAGTTGTTTCGCTTTTGCCATGGGAAGGTCAAGGGTTCCAGCTTTACTTCAGAAACTTGAAGTGCATAATTATGGCACACTGTCAAATGGTATCAATTATAATCAATTTTTAGATGAATATCTCAGGGCACTATTCTTTAGTTAACTGGCGAATATTTACTTTCACCTCTGGATCAGGTAATTACTCCATTGTTACAATCTCTTTTTGGGTGATAGTCATATAGAAAAGTTACCTTCTGTGAAGTTTACATCAAAAAAGATACACTGCAGGAATATTTGATTGATTGTAATGAAGAGCACAATCAAGGTCCCATGGTTGCAGAGCATTGCCTAATTGTTGGAATTAATTAGAAGACTTCAAAAAGGAAATGCAAGAAACGCCTATAAACAAAAACTTGGGGATATGAAGAAAGAATAAGTAGTAGATTGCTTTTCAATACTGACACTGATTCAATAAATGAAATGCCTTACATCGTTTCACATCAATACACTTTAGATTACATAATTGGCGGTAAAATACTGAGTAATATCTCGAGAAGATCCAGAAAAGGTGCCAATATGACATTTATTCTGCAATATTTTCAACAGTTAAGTTGCAAACAAACTCTTCCAGAAAATAAAATAAATGAATTAAACAAAATATTGTTCATATTTTACTTTCTACTCCTGTGTAAACTTTTAATATCACACCATTTAACAATGTTTTCCAAAAATCCAATACACTCTAAACTGCACACTGGTTTGGTGTTGCTGTGATAGATCTGACCACCACATAAGAATTTGCTGTAACATAGCATGTTGTATATTTTCATGTTACTGTGTTATACCTGTTACTTTGTTTTCCTCTCCCAAGGCTGCGTTCAGAAGTCAGACACAGGCTTGTAGTCGAGTTTGTAGCTGAGCTTTGGCCGGGGGGGGGGGGGGGGGAGGGGATGTGTGCTGCAGGGTCAATGGTTTTGAAACTCA
Organism: Hypanus sabinus; assembly: GCF_030144855.1. Taxonomy (NCBI): domain Eukaryota; kingdom Metazoa; phylum Chordata; class Chondrichthyes; order Myliobatiformes; family Dasyatidae; genus Hypanus; species Hypanus sabinus. Next base: position 56,955,242 of record NC_082709.1, on the reverse strand, counting down.
TATCAGTGACAATGCAATAAAGCATTCCAGAGAGTACGGCAAAGGATGGGGAAAGAACAGGACAATATGTTCGGAAGGGACTTGGGAGAAGTTGGCTCAGCATTTTAATGATAAGAGGGATATGGAAATTGTAGCTTTAGTGGATATAGGGCATGTTTGAAAAACAAAGACTGTATTGTGTGCTGAACAGAAGGGATTTAAAGACAAGGATTCAGGTATTTACTTGCTTGCAACTCCCTAGTCAGTACTGCAGATCCAAAAATCACATTGACTTGGGAGTGTCCCAAGATGAGCATCTGGTCCAAGTTACCTTGCAATGATCCAAAAGGTGCATTGTATCCAGAATGGTATGACTGCTTGGGTCCCCCAACACCAAAATGAAATGGGGATGTAAAACAAGAGAGAAAACCCTCAGGTTGAATTTCACAATCAATGCAACTTGGGTCACAAATACAGTTTATTTCATGTTCAGTCAATTATTATTTTTCTTTTTTATATATAAAAAAAATCACATGCCACTGAAAAATCCTAGGGGCAACCAATTTAATTGCCAGGCAAGTGCAAGAAACTCTACATGTAGTGGCAGTGATGGAACGCTGGGTACTGTTACTTTAGTCAGCTATGTATTGCTGCTTTTGGGAGCAAGCTTGCACAAATTGACAGCTGTATACTCTGCCACTCAAAAAGCGAATAATATCCTTCAGCCTAAAAGCACTTCGGAATATTCTGAAATGCTTATGAATGGTGCTATAGAAATTAATATTTACCATTTCCAAAACTCACCTTCTGGTTTGATGTCCATTTGGTTGGTCTGATTTTATTCATGAAGCACTGGGTCATATTTTGCAATGCTAATAGCAGCGTTATATTAAAACCAATAGTTGTTGATGCTCTGCAGCACAGACTGGTAAAAAGTGTTCTTTCAAAAAAATGGGGGGGGGGGGTGAATGTGTTCAAAAACAATAGGCACAAAGCAACAATCAATCTCCTTATAGAAGGGTAGAACACCAGGAGGAAGCAGGGTCTTTGAATTAGTTTGAAGAGAATCTAGCTGGCACAGGATGAATGGCCTCTGATCATTCCTGCTGAGTACTTGAAGGAGGGTGGCTTGAACAAGTCCAAGGTAAGAGTGAATACACAGATCTAACCGAACCGCTAAAGCAACCTGAAAAAAAGCATCTTTTTAGGGAACAAGATTGCTTTCAATTGGCTTCAGGACTCTATTCAACCTCTCTGGTTTCATTTAGACATGCCGTCTCCAGTGGATGACAAAAACAGCCTCTTTAAGTGTCAATGTCAAATGTTAGACCTGTCAACATTTTTCTAGTCTGATTATCAAAAGGCAGAGGAAATTGTACAGCTCAGAACTCAATTTGCAAATTAGATAGAGCAAAGCACACATAAAACTGAGACAGAATCCAGACTTTCTTTCCAGCATACTGTTTGCTCACAAAGGGACTTCTTGTTGCAAAAGAAAAGGAATCTATTACCTTGTGATATCATCAAATACACCGTAGCCCATTTTTTTGTCTTGTGCCCACTGGCCAATGAACATGCTGGGACAGGACGACGTCAGCTTTCCACTTCGGAGCAAGCCATGCCCATGACGCATATTATCTTGAAAATTTCCCTCATACACCTCTCCTGTGGCATACCTGTGAGGAAAGTATTGGGGGAAAGGGGGAAGGAGTGGAAATTGGGGAGAAAGGGTGTGAGGTCAAGGTAGCCAGGAAAGGAAGATCAGAGATCACTTATTATAGAGCTACCACAGAAAAGCAATCAGGCATGTACAAGAGCAAAACATCACTGGACAGTCACCAATTTTTTTCTTCTTTCAAGTTTGGGATCTTCTTTAAACATGTTGAATGCAGCAAATGAACAAAAAGTTAATTTTTTTAAAAGTTAGTGGCTGAATGGATTCATTTACACTGTGGACATTGTGACAAAAGATCAATAGCCCAGGGCACTTCCACTGCTCCTAAATCAGTATAAAAAGAGTACACCATTCAGCTGTAATCTGTATCATATCTATTCTGTCTGCAGCTGATCTACACATCATCTTCATCTCTTGGTGCCTAAAGATCCTGTCTAACCGTATTATAACATTTATTTTATTAAGGAACTTTTGCCAAGTGTCCCAAATTCTGAACACCAATCTCAATTCACAGACGCTTGTGACAATGTTGCAGTTACCCTACCCAATGTAGGAAAATATTTTTAAGAAGTGTCAAAAAGAGGCCAGAAAATAGCATTAGCAGACAAGATTACAGACACATGTATCAAGTGTAAAAAGGGTAACCAGGGAAAGAACGAGTCCCCTTATACATCACAGGGGACATCCATGTGTGAAGCCAGGAGATGTGGGCAAGGTTGTAAATGAAAATTAAAACAGGAAATACTTGACAGGTTAGGCAACATCTGTGGGAAGAGAAACAAGTAGTGTTTCAGATCAAAGTTCCTTCATCAGAAATGAGAAGAATTAATATTTCTCATCTGTACTCACCAAGGAGAAAGATGTGGCAAATGGAAAATTCAAGGTGAGGGACTGTAATACTATGGAGGATGTTAGCATTAAAGTGGAAGTACAAGATGTCTTGCAGCATCTACTGTCTCCTTAATGCTGAGATGCTCCAAATCTACAGAACCTGATGAACTGTATCCCAGGCTGCTAAGGGAGACAAAATAGGAAATTGCTGGGGCTCTGTCAGAGATTCTTGCACTTTCATCAGCAATAGGTGAGGTGACTGATGGCTGAAAGACGGTAAGGAGGAAAGCTAGGAAACCAGGTGATGCAGGGGAGCAAGTCTTCCATTAGTAGGAAAGCAAACTGTAAAAAAGTAAAAACACAGGATTTATCTGTATTTGGAAAGGTATGGCTTGAGTAGGAATAGTTGGCACAGTTTTGTTCATGGGAAATGCTTCCTCAGTAATTTGATAGTGTTTTGTTTGGAGAGATAATCAAGCACACTGATGAGTGTACAGTAGTAGTTGGATAGCCTCTACTGATAAAGTCCTGTACGGTAACCTGACCCTAACATTGGACTGAGGAATCCAATGCAAGCTAGCAAAGTAGATCCAAAACTGGCTTATTATGAGGAAGGCAATTGCTTATCTCATTAGAATTCTATGATCAATGGTGTTGAGACCTTTGATAGTCGTGATGTATATTAATGACTTGGATGTGAATGCAGGAGGTTTGATTAATAAATTTGCAATTCACAGGAAAATTGATGATGTGTGAAAACAACACAACAGGGGTCATCTAAGGCTACAGCAGGATACAGATTAGCTGGAAAGTTAGGGAGAGCCATGGCAACTGGAATTTAATCCTGACAGATGTGAGATAATGCATTTTGGGAGGGCATACAAGGGTAAGGCATATACAGTCAATAGCAAGGTCCTAGGGAGTATTTATTAAAAGGGGCGTTGGAGTACATGTCCCTGAAAGTGGCAGCACAGGTAGAAAGGGTGGTGAAGTCAGCATTCTGGTCATTTGCCTATAATAAAACATGGGATAAAATACAAGAGCTGGAACCTCATGCTGCAACTATATGATACATTGGTTAAACTACACAAAGTATTTTTATATGTTCTCATCAATACACTGCAGGAAGGGCATGATTGCACTGGAGGAGCTTCACATGATGCTGCCTGGATTGGAGGATTAGGTTATGGAGAGATTGGATCCCTGAGGCAGAAGGTTAACTTGATAGGAGGTACAACCTGTTTACTTCATTTTACAAATTACATTCTGTATCATTTGCTCACCCATTCACTTAATCTGCCTCTAGTCTGGAAACCCCTCTATCCACCCAACTCATACTGCTACCCAGGTTTGTAACATCAGCAAATGTTGTTTGATAACATTTACTCCCCTCATCCGAATCACTAATGTTGATTGAGAACAACTAGGACCTGGTTTTTATCCCGAGATACAACAACCCGTCTCAAAAATAATCTGTTTTTAACCGTACATTGTTTTATCAGACAGGTAATTTTTAACCTACACATATTCTCATTCAACAAAATTGGAGCATGTGAGATTAGTTTGTAACTACATCTTAAAAGTTCACATACAAGGCTCGTCTCCATCCTTCTAGTTACAGCCTCAAAAATCAAACTCCAAACTATTTGTCAAAAAGGAGCTCACTTCCATAAATCCATGCTGACTCTGCCCAGCGTTACAGTAATGCCCTGCCACCACAGTTATAGGCTGTTACTTCCCTAATACAGGTTAAATGGTCTTCAGCTTTTCCAAGTTTTTCTAGCCTTCCTGTTCCAGACTATGGAACTTTGGAAGATAATGACCAATATTTCCACTATGCCAAAGGTCACCTTTTTCAAAGCCTTGCAGTCTAGGTCACTCAGTCATGAGGATTGAGTATAGGAGTAAAGAGGTCCTTCTGCAGCTGTACAGGGCCCTGGTGAGACCCCACCTGGAGTATTGTGTGCAGTTTTGGTCTCCAAATTTGAGGAAGGACATTCTTGCTATTGAGGGAGTGCAGCGTAGGTTCACAAGGTTAATTCCCGGAATGGCGGGACTGTCACATGTTGAAAGATTGGAGCGACTGGGCCTGTATACACTGGAATTTAGAAGGATGAGAGGGGATCTGATTGAGACATATAAGATTATTAAGGGATTGGACACACTGGAGGCAGGAAGCATGTTCCCGCTGATGGGCGAGTCCAGATCTAGAGGCCACAGTTTAAGAATAAGGGGTAGGCCATTTAGAACAGAGATGCAGAAAAACTTTTTCACCCAGAGAGTGGTGGATATGTGGAATGCTCTGCCCCAGAAGGCAGTGGAGGCCAAGTCTCTGGATGCATTCAAGAGAGAGTTAGATAGAGCTCTTATAGATAGCGGGGTCAAGGGATATGGGGAGAGGGCAGGAACGGGGTACTGATTGTGTATGATCAGCCATGATGACAGTGAATGGTGGTGCTGGCTAGCAGGGCCGAATGGCCTACTCCTGCACCTATTGTCTATTTTAAAAATTGACTTTCAAATCCACAAATTACTTCCACTTTTTCCAATCATGTTAATTTACTCTGGCTCCTCATTTTCCCTTGGCTGCCTGTTCTTCACAGTTTTGTTGCATCTTCTATGAAGACAGATGTGAAACATTTAACTTCCCAGTCATTTTCAATTGAAGCAAGAGGCGGAGAGTGAAGAAGTAAAGGCATCTCGGAGAGAAGCCATTTAAAAAAAAAACTGTTCAGGGCAAAGAGGCTAGACTGCGCAGGCGCGTGACATAGCGCGCCATATGTTTAAAAAGGAGAGGAATTTTTCAATGGTCTTTTACATCGAAGCAAGAGGCGGAGAACGAAGCAGTAAAGACATCTCAGAGAGAAGCCTTTTTTTAAAAATTTGATCCGGGCAAAGAAGTTAGACTGCACAGGCGCATGATGTAGCACGTCAAAGGTTTAAAATAAAAAGACTGCCATATACAGCGGCCATTGTCGTAGATTGGAGTGGACTGAGACAGAGTGAGACGGCTTTGGCTCAACAGGCTTCGGTGTGAACAGGCAGAGGCGAGGGTAGGTCCCCAGTAAATTTTGTTTTGTTCATTTAGAATAGAGAGAATGCCAGGCAGGATGTGGGAAGTCAGGGAGACCTCCGATATCCCCAACAGTGACACCTGCAAGCTGCAGTCCCTAACAAACCGCATTAGGGAACTGGAGCAGGAGCTGGATGACCTCTGGATCATTCGGGAGAATCAGAAGTTTAAAGATAGTAGCTACAGGTAGGCAGTTACGCCAAAGGAGCAGTGCACAGGTAATTGGGTTACCATTAGGCAAGGGAAGGGGAAAAGACAGACAGAGCAGGCTCCCGTGGCCATTCCCCTCAACAAGTATACCGATTTGGATGTTGTTCGGGGGTGGGGGGGGGAATGACTTTCCTGGGACAAGCTGCAGAAGCTGGATCTCTGGCACTGAGTCCGGTTCTGCAGTGCAGAAGGGAGGGGGGAAGAATAGGAGACTTGATAGTTAGAGGTACAGACAGGAGGTTCTGTGGTCGCGACAGAGACTCCCGGATGGTTTGTTGCCTCCCGGGTGCCAGGGTCAGGAATGTCTCTGATCGCATGCACAGCATTCTGAAATAGAAGGGTGAGCAGCCAGACGTCATGGTACACACCGGTACCAATGATGTACAAAGAAAGAGAGAGGAGCGTTTGAAGAGTGAGTATAGAGAGCTTGATAGGAAGTTAAAAAGCAGGACCTCGAGGGTGGTAATCTCAGGATTGCTACCTGTGCCATGTGCCAGTGAGGGTAAGAATAGGATGCTCTGGAGGATGTACACGTGGCTGAGGAACTGGTGTAGGGGGCAGGGTTTCAAATTTCAGGTTCACTGGGACCTCTTCTGGGGCAGGTGGGACCTGTACAAGAGAGACGGGTTACACCTGAACTACAGGGGGGACCAATATCCTTGAAGGGAGGTTTGTTATCTTCATCTAGGTTTCCAGGGGGATGGGAACCAGAGCGAGAGTAGATAGTGGAACGGGAGTGAAAATAAATTATGTTAAAGTGTCATGCAAAGTCACAAATAGAAGGGTTGTGTGTGGTGGTAATAATCTTCTGAGGTGTGTCTATTTCAATGTGAGGAGTATTGTGGGGAAGGCTGACGAGCTGAGGGCATGGATTGACATGTGGAATTATGACACTGTAGTCATTAATGAAACTTGGCTACAGGAGGGGCAGGACTGGCAGCTTAATGTTCCAGGGTTCCAATGTTTCAGACGTGATAGAGGTAGAGGAATGAAGGTTGGGGGGGGTGGAGTGGCATTGCTAGTCAGGGAAAATGTTACAGCAGTGCTCAGGCAGGACAGGTTAGAGGGCTTGTCTAATGAGGCCACATGGGTGGAGCTGAGGAACAGGAAAGGTATGACCACATTAATGTGGTTGTATTATAGACCACCCAATAGTCAGTGAGAATTGGAGGAGCAAATCTGCAGAGAGGTAGCAGACAACTGCAGGAAACAAAGTTGTGACAGTAGGGGATTTTAATTTTCCGCATATTGATTGGGACTCCCATACAGTTAAAGGTTAGAGTTTGTAAAATGTGTTCAGGGAAGTTTTCTAAATCAATATATAGAGGTACCGACTAGAGAGGATGCAATATTAGATCTTCTAATAGGAAACGAGTTTGGACAGGTGACGGAAGTGTGTGTAGGGGAACACTTTGGTTGCAGTGATCATAACACCATTTGTTTCAGCTTGATCATGGATAAAGATAGATCTGGTCCTCGGGTTGAGGTTCTAAACTGGAAAAAGACCAAATTTGCAGAACTGAGAAAAGATCTAAAAAGCGTGGATTGGGACAGGTTGTTCTCTGGCAAGGATGTTGTTGGTAAGTGGGAGGCCTTCAAAGGAGAAATTTTGAGAGTGCAGAGTTTGGATGTTCCTGTCAGGATTAAAGGCAAAGTGAGTAAGAATAAGGAACTTTGCTTCTCTAGGGATATTGGAACTCTGATAAAGAAGGAGAGAGATGTATGACATGTATAGGAAACAGGGAGCAAACTAGGTACTTGAGGAGTATAAAAAGTGCAAAAAAATACTTAAGAAAGAAATCAGGAGGGCTAAAAGACAACATGAGGTAGCTTTGACAGTCAGGGTGAAGGATAATCCAAAGAACTTCTACAGGTATATTAAGAACAAAAGGATAGTAAGGGATAAAATTGGTCCTCTTGAAGATCAGAGTGGTCAATTATGTATGGAACCAAAAGAAATGGGGGAGATCTTAAATTGTATTTTTGCGTCTGTATTTACTAAGGAAACTGGCATGGAGTCAACGGAAATGAGGCAAACAAGTAGTGAGGTCATGGAACCTATACAGATTGAAGAAGAGGAGGTGCTTGTTGTCTTGAGGCAATCAGAGTAGATAAATCCCCAGGACCTGACAAGGTATTCCCTCGGACCTTGAAGGAGACTAGAATTGAAATTGCAGGGGCCCTGGAAGATATATTTAAAATGTTGGTATCTACGGGTGAAGTGCCGGAGGATTGGAGGATAGCTCATGTTGTTCCATTGTTAAAAAAATGGCTCAAAAAGTAATCCAGAAAATTATAGGCCGGTAAGTTTGACGTCTGTAGTAGGTAAATTATTGGAAGGAGTACTTACAGATAGGATCTACGAGTACTTGGATGGACAGGGACTTATTAGGGGGAGTCAACATGGCTTTGTGCATGGTAGGTCATGTTTAACAAATCTATTAGAGTTTTGAGGAGGTGACCAGGAAAGTGGATGAAGGGGAGGCAGTGGAAGTTGTCTACATGGACTTCAGTAAGGCCTTTGACAAGGTCCCGCATGGGAGGTTAGTTAGGTAGATTCAGTCACTAGGTATACATGGTGAGGTAGTAAATTGGATTAGACATTGGTTCAATGGGAGAAGTCAGAGTGGTAGTGGAGGATTGCTTCTCTGAGTGGAGGACTGTGACTAGTGGCGTGCCACAGGGATCAGTGCTGGGTCCATTGTTATTTGTCATCTATATCAATGATCTGGATGATAATGGGGTAAATTGGATCAGCAAAATTGCTGATGATACAAAGATTGGAGGTGTAGTGGACAGCGAGGAAGGCGTTCAAAGCTTACAAAGGGATCTGGACCAACTGGAAAAATGGGCTAAAAAATGGCAGATAGAGTTTAACACAGACAAGTGTGAGGTATTGCACTTTGGAAGGAAAAACCAAGGTAGAACATACAAGGTAAATGGTAGGACTCTGAGGAGTGAGGTAGAATAGAGGGATCTAGGAATACAGATACAAAATTCTAAAAGTGGCGTCACAGGTAGATAGGGTCATAAAGAGAGGTTTTGGTACATTGGCCTTTATAAATCAAAGTATTGAGTATAAGAATTGGAATGTTATGGTGAGGTTGTATAAGGCATTGGTGAGGCCGAATTTGGAGTACTGTGTACAGTTTTGGCCTCTGAATTACAGGAAGGATATTAATAAGGTTGAAAGAGTGCAGAGAAGGTTTACAAGGATGTTGCTGGGACTTGAGAAACTGAGTTACAGAGAAAGGTTGAATATGTTAGGACTTTATTCCCTGGAGTGTAGAAGAATGAGGGGAGATTTGATAGAGGTATATAAAATTATGATGGGTATAGACAGAGTGAATGCAAGCAGGCTTTTTCCACTGAGGCTAGGGAAGAAAAAATCCAGAGGACATGGGTTAAGGGTGAAGGGGATAAAGTTTAAAGGGAACATTAGGGGGGCTTCTTCACACAGAGAGTGGTGGGAGTGTGGAATGAGCTGCCAGATGAAGTTGTAAATGCAGGCTCACTTTTAACATTTAAGAAAAACTTGGACACAGGTACATGGATGAGGGGTGTATGGAGGGATGTGGGCCAGGTACAGGTCAGTGGGACTAGGCAGAAAAATGGTTTGGCGCAGCCAAGAAGGGCCAAAAGGCCTGTTTCTATGCTGTAATGTTATATGGTTCCACTCTAGCTTCTTGCTGTAAGGGACCCACATTATCTATAGAAGAGTTCACAGTTTGATTTAATATTCTTACTAGATTATTCTTATATTTCACCTTCCCAGCCCAAATTTGCTACATTTTCTTGTTTATTGCACCTTTGGCAATTTCTTTTCTCCTAAGACTTGTACTTAACTTTTCTTGTTAGTCACATTCACACCATTTTTCAACTGGATTTTTATGCCTAAAAGGATGAATTATTTCTCTAAATATCTCTGCTTGCTTAGCTCAGCTCTTATAAAAGAGCATTCTGTAATATTTAAATCCCAAATCTGATAATTTAAAAGAATCTCATCTCTATAATACCCTTTAGATCAGACCAATTTAGTTCTATTTGCAGAGTTAATCTTGTCACAAATTCTTCACGCATTCCAATAAGGAGCCTTCAATTTTGTGATCTCATCTTTCTTTCCCTGTTCTGACCAAGATACAATCTGTTGTTTGTATGGGTTGTCTCCGACTCACATTGCTCTATATTTTTGTGTTATGCTTCCTTCTCAACCTTCTAAATTTCATGTCACCCAACCCTCCCTATGTTGCCCTTAAGGCACTTATTTAGCTTTATTACATTTTCACTTTAGTAATTTGTTTGCAATTATTTTTTAGTTAAAGTTAAGTTTGTTGAAGGTAAATTCATAGTCTGTGATGTATTGCGGCATGTGATGACGTCACACCCGGTTTCGTCGTGTCTTGTGGGTAAATACCGGTTTGGAGAAACGGGAAGGCGGGGGCTTGCGTGTGCAGGATCAGCGCGAGAGAAGTTCCATTTCTACACACTAAGAAACATCATAGAAGCAACGCCGTAAGTTCATGACAGTCGATATGTTGAAGTAAAAATGTTAACGCTGTTTCTGTTAAAAGAAATGATGGTTGATAAAATTTATTTTCTTGTGCTATTGTAAGTGTTGCTGGAAAGTTTGTGTTGAAGTGTACTTAAAGCTATTAATGGCGTAGGTAGATTCTGACTGTACTACTTTAATGAGACTTTAATGTAATATAGTTTGTTGTAGTTTTACTTTTACAAGTATTTATAACGTAAATGTGATGCCAAGAAGGAAAGAGATACTGTATATATTTTGTATTGTTTTATCAACAGTTTTCACCATATGTTAATATGGAAGAGCGAACAGTAAATGGTTAATCTTACTGCGATCCTGTCTTCATTGACTTTGGTTTAACTTGGTGTTAGTTCAGAGTTTCTACACCCTGCACGAGAACACTACACTCCCCTTCTACTGCTTCGTTTAAGGCACAATTATACAATTTGCTAGATCACTGATTACAGCTCGGTTCAGATGAAGCCTGGCCAGCAGAATAGCTCTTTCTTTCCCCACCCCTGGTGCAGATGTCTCACAAGTTGGAACACAAAGTCAGCTAAGTTACTGGCCTAATAGCTTGAGTGTAAATTCAGAAAAATAGAATATTTTTGTTTTGGACTCCAATTGTTCAAATGCTCTTAGCAGAACCTTTTCATTCCTAGCAATGTCACTGGTTCCCAAATGGATCTTGACAATTGTTTCCCCTTCCTGTCCTGGTATCAAACAGGCTACACAGCATTTGGGACCTCAAGCACACTCTGCAGCAGACAAACTTTCACTAGAAAATTCTTACTTGCATGTTGAATGATTCCCAGGTACCACAGTGTTGTTCATCCTCCCCGCAGACTTTGCTCTCATCTGTACCGGCTTTAAGAATTTTGTACCGTTGGATAAGTGCAAGGCCAAGTTGCTCAGGATCCCCACATTTGGCTCACTTGTGATCACACCAAACCAACCTTGAACACCAATGCTGCTCCACATAATCTGATGTGTGTGACTGCCTCTTGGATTGTTGTATCCAGGTAACTCTCCTCACCTCTGATGCATCATAATATCTCAATCTCAGGCTTACTCCCCCTCAATTACTGGAAATGTGGTCACATTTAACTGCAGTGCTTTTCTATCAGTTCATGCATCACAGATGCAAGACCCAAGTTTTTTTTTATTAAAAAGTACTGTTAACAGGCTTTTTCTACCTGTTAACTACAATAATTGAAGGCACCAAAGAGCTTCCCAAGCCTAGAAATATGGGATGTCACTCCTTTCCCTAGGACCATCAGGCAAAGAAATATAGATTAGCCAGCATCAACAGTCTTTGTCAATGCTAAGGAACTGAGATTAAAGTGGGAATGGTAGAGTTGGGGGGGGGGGGGGGTACAACCATTTTCAGTCTGCAGTGAATTCAAAATTCTCAGTGGAAGTTTTAGTTGAAATCAGATGGAAGGTACACAAATTCAATCACAATGCTAGAGGCATATAAGGAATGAGTTAATTACTTAACCAGTGGACACACCTCACAAAAACAGAGAGAACAAATCAGGACCCTAACCATTCCCACCTCACTATGGTAACCAATGAAACAATCAGATAATCCTCCTAACATGAAACATATCACACTAGACTCCAAAGCTAACTGGTGGATGAACTGAGAACTGAGCTTACTTATAAATTCCATGGCCGTGCATCTTGCCTTCTTTCCAGTGGCCCTGATAGTGGTTGTTCTTCTTGAGTGCTTTGCAGGTCACAATCAACTCTCCATACCTGATAAGAAAGAAATACATTTAAAACTTCGTACTCATCAAGAAGTTTGTCCCAAATGGGAAGGGAACACTGCTCCACTTTGCAACACCTACGCTTTATAGACTTTAGAGTCCCTTCTATTGCACTCAGTCTAAACCACATTCTGCAGGGCAACAGCAGGGCCATCATTCTCAATATTAGCACAGTATATCACTTGTACTACGCATTCCTCAGGGACATGACCAATGTAGTGTTAACAACCAAGCCCCTTTAAACAGAAACAAAAATCAAAAAGAAAATGTGGACGCTTGGAGTCTGAAATCAGAACAGAAAACGTTGGAAATACTCAGCAGGTCAGACTGCAACTATAAGAAGATAAACAGAGTTATTGTTTCAGGTTTGAAAATCCTTTACAGAAGATTGCAAGCTGCAAGGCAGCTGACAGTACAACTGGCAAATAATAAAATTGCCCAAGACAGCAGGTATAATTTCACAGTAGCACCATTACTTGTATCAGAGGAGGCAGAACTTCAGTTTAACATTTCTTTCAAAGAACTGCTACTCCAATTGTACGGCACCAAAAGAAAAACTTGCTATTTGAGCTCCAATTTCTTTACAGCTGCCATCAAGTTTGAAAATGCTGTGACAAGGTGTCAGTACTTGTGATCACTTATCTCTGCTCCTATTCAATAATCCATACAAGCGAACACACTCTGAAAACAAAGGGAAGGACAGCGCTGGCTGTTATTTTTCATCTTGCTCTTATCTACTGCCCTGCAGTTGCTGTGCCAGATGAGATCAGTAAACTCTACCGTCACACAGAATTTTACGATACTTACCCATCCTCCAAACCATTTTTGAAATCGCCAGAATAGAATCTCTTATCAGGCCACCGCAATACACCCCTGGAATTAAAGGAACAAGGTTAGAAAGTGCTGAGAATCAAACCAAAGTCTCAGTTGTGGTAATTACAATTTCTTCCCTGATCATTTTAAAGTTTTTTCTCCCAAAGCCAACAGTTAGGATCTTTACAAATCAATCCTCAGGACTTGAAATGACACACTTGCAAAGACATGCCCTCCTTATCATGCCCAATGCACGTGTGTGTAAATGTGTATATATATCCACATACATACACACAGTAACACACAAGGCACATTGATAGTGTATGCACATTCTTTACATTTATGTGTGCATACACACAAGTAGGTGCATACAAGCAAAACATGAAAATCTTTGCATTTACTGTAGACCCTCAGTATTGTGCCAATACTAACTTGCCATGTGGTCTTCCAGCCAACCAACGACCTTCGTAGGTTGCCTCCTTCAGCCGTGGGTCCTTGTAGAAGGTGTAACTGGCAGTGCGAGAAATTGGAGGTTCTACTCTCATGACACCACCCAGTCCAAGAGCCATGTTATCTGAAGCTCCACTCAATGCCTGATCTACAGCTTGGTTAATTGCTCTTAGCCACTTTGTCTGCAATGGGATTACAATGAAACATTTTACAATTTAACATTAGACAGTCTGAACACCCACCTATATCAACCACTTTACTTGGTTTCTTTGCTCCTGTGGACAACTCAACTCTTCTTTCTAGTCTACATTAACAGAACTCAAGTTGGCAAGAGCCCGTTTGCAATTCATGATCTCAGATGATCTTTAACCTCTGCACACTATACCAGAATCTCTCAAATCCCTTGATGTTTGAAAATTAATCGGCCTCCGTTTGGAATGAACATGACTAATCATCTGCAGCCCTGTTGCTGAGAATTTCAAAAAGTTCACCAACTTCCATTCAAAGTAAATTTATTATCAAAGTACCTGTACGACACCAGATACAACTGTGAGATCCATTTCTTCGTGGGTATACTCGGTAATTCCAAAAGCCATAATAGAATCAATGAAAGACTGCACAGAGTGGACAAGCAACCAGTGTGCAAAAGACAACAAACTGTGCAAATATGAAAGAGAATGAGTGAATGAGGGAATCATGAGATCAAGAGTTCTTGAAAGTGAATCTATAAGTTGTAGCAACAGTTCAGTGATGGGGTGAGTGAAGTTATCTCTTCAAGAGACAACTGTTCCTGAACCTGGTAGAGAGAGTACTGAGGCTTATGTACCTCCTTCCTGATGACTGCAGCAAGAAGGGAGCACACCTTTTGGGTGATGGAGTGGGGGGGGGGGGGCAATCATGGATGTTGCTTTCCTGCAACAGCAGGAGATAGGAAGTGGGGAGTGAAGATTTCCCATTTGAGTCCTAAACAGGCATCCCCTTTTACTGCCTGGCCCTAAACTCCTTAGTTAGCAGAAACAGCCTTGCAGCATCTAAATTAAAGGCCTTTAGTGCTTAAAGAACATCACTGAAACTTCAAAAATTTTGCAGAGTGAACACAGTTGTAATTTTCTCACACAGCAAATCTGTAAGAACTCTATGGAAAATTCTTGGCAAGGAACCCAAAATCTGGGCACAATATTCCAGCAGTGTCTCACCAAGGCTCTGTACAGGACTTCCTCACTCCTGTAATCAAACCCTGCATGATAAAGGCTGACACACCACATGTCCTCCTTGCTGCTGGCTGCATTTTACACTTGTCTTCAGCAACTGACAGATCCCTTTGAACATCAACACTCCCCACTCTCTCTCCATTTAACACATACTCTGCTTCTTTGCTGTGTACACCAAAATGGACAACCTTAAACTTCTTCCATATTAGTGGGCATCAGTGCCCACTCAGTCTACCATTCCCCAATGAAATCACTGACTGCTGAAGCCCATTTGGTGGACTACTTCCCATCAAGTTCAAAGTGGCCATCAGAAAACAACTCTTTCAAAGCCAGGAAGTTTGGATGAATTTGAACGATGCTCACTTTACCTTCTCCTGTGGAGACGCCGCAGTGAGGATGAACTGTTCTTCAGGTGTAGTTATCTTCAGGGAATTCCTACACACAAAAGTATAAACAGATAACTGCTGGGGGCCAGGGGCAATTTTGTTATTTAGAGGTTAGTGACCTGGAGTGTTAAGTAACAAGACACCAATACCAGTATTTTCAAGCAGTATCACTTATACCCATCAACTTTCTAATATCTGCATCACTGCCTTACATGCCAATCTTTGCCTTAGCAAAAATATGCATGAGAGGAAGCAACCACCCTCCATAAATGTGATAAATATGCCCATTAAGCTCATATTTATCTTATTTCCATTACTTCTTTACTCCTCAGTTTACTGCAAATGAAGTGGGTGGATTACTGTACCCTCAGATCTCTGGTGTGCCCAGATTAGATATCAATGAACATTAAAAAGGATATTGGTGGTTTCCTTTCAATATAAAGATACCTTTCCAGAAGGAAAATAAAATAAAGCACCTTAAATAAGTTGTTTTCAAACAGCTCAGAGCCATCAACAACTCATGACAAACAATCATTGCCCAAATCTAAGAAACTACTTAACTTTTGAGGCTGAAAAAAAAATGACAGAAGAAACCCTAGAGGATGCTTGAACTGATTAATGTAGAGAAAATCCCAATAAATCACTGTTAGAATATTTCTTACATGAAAATGCCTACAAGGGATACAATCATTCTATACTCACGGGTTGCTGCTTTCTTCAAGTTGCGGTTCTATCCAGAGCGTGGTGAGGGGGAATATATGGTGAGTGGAAAACTGAGAATCAAAGAAAGAGAATGAAACTCACATTAGATGATGCTCATGGGAAGTAAAAAGCTTCAGGCACAATCAACTCCAATTAATCTGCAAAAACCACCAAGAGTTAAAATATGAGACTCATCTAGAACGATGGAAAGAGGAACAAGTACAAGCGCATATCAGCTAGACAGTAACCCTTCTGTTGTGTTGGCAAGACATTGTGGGAAACGGGCTTCAGTTTGCGTCACCTACATCTTTCATCACTGACCCAGAAATCACAAAGAAGATGAAATAAAAATTTTCCACTTCCCACAAAATTGATCTCTTAATAAATGGTCTTGGAGAGTACACAGATGATTACTGAGGAAGGTGGGGTGGGTAAGAGAACACCAAGCCAGGCTGAAAACAGAGGGAGGAGGCCCCTCCACCCACTGTTTTGTTTGCAAATGTGCAGTCACTGCAGAACAAAAATCGAGGAAGTGAGGGCAAGACTGCTGTGCTGGAGGTAAATGAAAGATTGTTGTGTTCTATGTCAGAGCAACATGTGGCTTACAAGAGGTCCAGCTACGATCTCCAGAAGGCTGCCTCACAGGTGAAGTGGTAACTCGGGACTAAACTTGAATCAACGAAGGATGCTCAACAGTTGTGGCAGAGCTTGAATATTGCCACCTCTCAAAATTAAATCAAGCAACATAAGGGCTTTGCTTCCAGATGAGATTAATCCTTTCTATGCTCACTTTGACCATCAAAACATGGACGAACCATCACAAATTCCCACAGTCCCTGATGATCCTATGATTATTGAGGCCAATACACGATCAGCCTTCAGGAAGGTGAACCCATGAAAAGCATCCGGACCAGATTGGGTACCTGACCAAGTACTAAAGACCTGTGCTGATCAACTGGCTGGGGTGTTCACAGAGATCTTTAACCTCTCACTTCAGCAGTGTGAGGTACCCACCTGCTTCAAGCATATCAGAGCCCAAGATGAACATGGTAACTTGTCTCAGTAACTAATGTCTCAAAACACTTCATCACTGTGGATGTTAGTGCTACTAACATCCACAGTGATGAAGTGTTTTGAGACATTAGTGATGAAACATATCAACTCCTGCCTGAGAAGTGACTTCAATCCACTCCAATTTGCCTATTGGTGCAAAAGGACCACAGCAGATGCCAGCTCACTGGCTCTTCACTCAATCCTGGAATACCTGGACAGCAAAGATGCATACATCAGCATGTTCTTTATCAACTGCAGCTCAGCATTCAGTACTATCATCCCCACAAAACTGATAAATAAGCTCCGACCTTGGCCTTAATACCTACTTGAGCAAATGGATTTTCGATTTCCTCACTTGCAGACCTCAGTCAGTTTGGACTGGAAACATCTCCTCAATCTCCATCAGCACAGTTGTTCCAAGGCTATGTGCTTAGCCACTTGCTCCACTCACTTTACACTGATGATTGTGTGGCTATGCACAGCTCCAGTGCCATCATCACGTTCGCTGATGACGCCACTGTTGCTGGCCGAAACAAAGGTGGTGATGAATCAGCATTTAG
Organism: Hypanus sabinus; assembly: GCF_030144855.1. Classification (NCBI taxonomy): domain Eukaryota; kingdom Metazoa; phylum Chordata; class Chondrichthyes; order Myliobatiformes; family Dasyatidae; genus Hypanus; species Hypanus sabinus. The sequence continues at coordinate 56,937,999 of NC_082709.1, read as the reverse complement.
GAAAGAAATTGAAAATCTGGCTGGCTGGAGCCACAAAAGCAACCTCTTACTCAGTGTCAGCAAGACCAAGGAACTAATTATTGGCCAGGAGGAAACTAGAGGTCCATAAACCAATCCTCCGATTTCCCCAATGTAATGGAGAGGCACTGCAATGTTAAATTCCTGGGTGTTATTATTTCGGAAGACTCATCCTTAGCCCAATGTGCAAGTGCAATTATGAAGAAAGCAAGGCAGTACCTCTACTTACTTAGGAGTTTGTGAAGATTTGGCATGACATCTAAAACTTTGACAAACTTCTATAGATTCCTAGTGGACTGGCTGCATCTCAGCCTGGTATGGAAATACCAATGCCCTTTGAACTGAAATTCCTACAAAAAAAAAGGTAGATATGGCCCAGTCCATCCTGGGTAAAGCCCTCCCTACCAGGGAGCACTTTTACATGGAGCGCTGTCACAGGATAGCAGCATCCATCAGAGATCCCCACCGCCCATGCTGCTAAGTACAAGAGCCTCAGTACTCGCACCACCAGGTTCAGAACAGTTACTACCCCTGAACCATCAAGCTCTTGAACCAAAGGGGATAACTTCACTCAATTTCTTTCACACCCCATCATTGAAATGTTCCCACAGCCTATGGACTTACTTTCAAGGACTCTTCATCTCATGCTCTCGAAATGTATTGTTTATTTATTATTTATTCATTTTCATATTTGCACACTGGTTAAACACCCAGTTGGTGCAGTGTTTCATTGATTCTATTATGGACTTATTAAGCATGCTGGCAAGAAAAATGAATCTCAGGTTTGTATATGGTGACATACGTACTTGGATAATAAATTTACTTAGAACTTTTAAATTTAAGACAAAAGGAGACCATTTAACCTATCATGGTTAAACAAGATCTATCTAAACTAACTACACTTAGTTCTTGACCTTAGACATACTGAAATTTTAAAGTCTTCTGATCATTTCCACCTCAATTAAAGCTTCAAGTTCTAGAACTTCTTCATAATTTGGATGCAAAAAGCCATTCAACTCTTCCGCTATCATTCTTTTTGCTAACAATGACAAACATTTTACAGTTTTAACCCCTCAGTTAAGGGCCATTCAGTTATATCTACTTTTTAGTTTGCTCCATTTTTATATACCTTGATTGTAACAGAAGAGGGCAGTTGCATTTGCAAGTCTATTGACGGCCAGAAATCATCAAAAAGTGGGGAATATCACAGGAGGTGGGAATAAGGGGACAAATGAAGTCAGTAAATGAAAGTAGTGATGTGAAAGGAATCCGGTCCAGTGGAGCCCCAGTTAAAAACTGGAATACAAACAGGATGTAATCAAAGTTAACTCAATATTGAAGACATCACAGCTTAAAACTCAGCTTTCTTATTAACACAGAGAGGCCTGAAGTTAAGTGAACTAATCTGTGACAAGACCAAAAACTGGTACATTCAATTGCAGCTTGTCAAGCAAAGATGTTCCAAATTCACAAGTGGTGACACCTCACTGAAGAGATTTTCATTGTAATATGTTTCTTTTGCTCTGCAATCATGTATCACCTGCATCACTGGAACAGAGGTTGATTGACTGGAGTCACCTGTTCAACCTCAAGCTTGTTTCACAGTTCAGATACATCATAGTTGATCTCACCATCATTTTCAGACACCATTTCAAAAGCCTCAACATGTAGGCACAAAACTCATTACTTAAGTTCCCAAGAATTTAAAATGGATCCAGCAGCCACAACCATTTGGGTAAATTCCAAATCTACTACCCTTGAGATTAACAACTAAGTTTATGCAAGCTGAAATGTTTAGCCCTACTAGTCTTGACATCATTCCTCTAAACATTTGTGAGAAATCTTTTCCCAAACCACCCATTTCCAAGGCCAATATGTCTTTCCCCAAGATCTGAAATCAGTCATGGTCTTCTAGATGGGGTCTGGACACAAAGAGCCCTTCTGGTAACACAGCGGCACACTCTGTTGCAGTGGCCTCTCCAGGTCCAACCAATGTAATTGTTTGCCCTTTACATCTTTACTTTGATCACAAGGCACTACTGGATTTTGAGAACACTCACTTCCAAGCTGCTGAACAGCTATGCAGCTTCACAGCACGAGCTTGTTGAGTACTATGTTGTCACCTACAACAGCAAGACAGGGAAGGTGGTGCAGTCCAATAAATGGTACAAATGATTGTTTTGGACTTCTTTTCATGATTGCAAGACCCTGTTGGATATTGGGAATGTAGAATACTGCAAGTCTGCTTCATAGGTGACCGACGGCGGGGGAGCTGTCTGACCTCGGTTGCTGTACTGACCCTGCCCTCATGACGCAGCATCACCTGTTGCAGACGCCCAGGTGCTTGCACACCAGAGGCAGTATGGGAGAGTATAAAGGCACAGTGGAGTCCAAGCTGGATTAGGGGATTGTCCTTTCCATGGATGCTGCTCTCCAGTGTTTGCTCGGCAGAAGACAAGCTGAGTTATATTTGCCTGCCATTACATTAGCACATGAGGAACTAATTTGCACTTGTTCTTGTAGAAATATGGCTCCAGGACAACATCCCATGCACCAATCTGCAGGCCATGACACTTGGGGAGTTGGCTAATAATATTACTTATTTCAGACTGTATGTTGTGCTATTGATGTGTTGTGTTTGTTTGCATGTGCTGTGTTTTGCATCTTGGCCCCAGAGGAACACTTTCATTTAGCTGTACAGTTGAATGACAATTAAACTTGATCACATTCCATTACAATAAGGCCACTGGTGATTAATATGGGCATTAAACGCAACTTAACTGATTTTTGTGTTTGGCCAACTAATAGTTCTAGTCTTACATTAGAAAAACATATTGACTTATTTTTCTTGGATTCAAGGTGCTTCTTCATCATATCCTGGTTCTGATCCAGGACTCAGCAATGGCATTTGGGTAGCTTGGCCACCAGTTGTTGTTGCCTCTTACAGGATGGCCAGCAGCGAAGCACAAAAGGGAATAGCCATTTCTGACCGATGTCACCTGCAAGTACTGCAGTTCAGCACTACAACTGTAATCAATATTCCAGGTAGACTATTTTAAGTAAATTGAACAAAGAAAATAACTATCCTTCTTCAGAAAGAGTTAGACAAAAGTAAACTGTACTCGGGCTCTAAAAGGCAACAAAGATTCAGCAGGCTGATCAGCTCACATCTGTGTTGGGACAGGAAATGAGAAAGGAGGACTCAGCTGAGAACTTTAATTGACGTCATTTTGTATTTCATTTTTATGTTTGTACTTTATCCCGTTGTAAAGAATTTTCCATACAATGTAGTGCAAAGTGATCTATAAATAAGTTATTATTATACAAATGTATTCCAAGTTCAGTATGATCATACTGTCTTCTCTACACAGAGAAATGATGAAATGACTGGGGACATCTTCCCACCAGTGAATGTTCAAACCATTGCCATTCCCAACACGAATGAAGAGCTAATCTGCTCCCTTTACTGACCTTTCGCATTCGCATCAGATAGACTGACCTGAGCATGGACAAGTGCATCATTGAAAAGGATAAACCAGTTGATGGAGAATCTACCAGCATGTTGCAGTGTCAAGCCCCGGTTACTGCTCTCACAGATGAGTCGACGTTCTGGTTTTCTCAGAGAATCCTTGGCAAAAAAGATTTTAAAAATGCGATTGATTCTACAGTCAAGTGTATTCATATCAGCAGTTATCTCAACATAGCCAAGAGCAAAAATTGACTAATTACATCTCACACTAACATGATGCAGTGAAATGGGAATCATGGCCAATATCAGCTTGATGTTTGCCTGGGCATCTGGCCACCATTGTTAAAATGCTCTTTTTGTAATAAGGCGATTAACACCAAACATCGTAGTCAATCCAATTCAGTGATTGATTCTATTGAGAGACTACAGTCCAGAAAAGTTAACAAATGACTTCAGATTTTCAGCTTCTTGCTTTTTAAAAAAAAACAATACTTTCTGCTACCATTAAGTTCCTATTAAACAGTGTTATTCTTGCCTTCATACTCCAGAATAATATTCACCAACTACAGCATTTCACTTCACTCTGCATAACAGACCTCCCAGTAGTTGTCCTTGGATAAGATTTATAAACAGAAAACCCTTCTCCCACCCCAAACCAGCTGCGAAACAAGCAATCAAGAATGCCAAGAGTAGAGGGATCCAAAAGTTGAAACAATTCTCTGAAAGCAAAATAAAAGGACACAACTATGAAAAGATTAGTAAGGGAAAAGAATATAAGGAAATAATTATAAACTTGCACAAGGCAATGATGAGGCCAAAGTCAAAATGCAGTGGATAGGAAATGTGGCGACCCACTTTCTACTCAGGCGAACCAGCTCACAAAATGACGTGAGCATTGGCAGAGAGGCCAGCCCCAAAATGGCACTGGGCCGCCTTCTTCACCAGTAAGGGGAGAAAGCCCACTTTTGTAATGCACCTCTGAGGTCATTTCCGCCCGGACAGGGTGGGAATGGAGCTGCGGAAAGGACAGTGCCGTGAAGTTTGAATAAACTAGTCTGGAGTGCAACTTACAGACTGTGTGTCGTTATTTCTAGCTGTTTGTAGCACCTCGCTACAGAAAGTTATATTTTGTTTGGTTCAGCAGCCAGCCATTCTCCCTTTCCACACTGGGGCACTGATTCACGATCAACTGATGTGGTTCACTGAAAAATCTGTTATAATTGACTGTAATCTCTAAAGATAGGCCAGTTAAAATTTTCTTGGTATATTAATAGAAGTAACATCCAAAGATCCAGAAAAATCTACAAGTCCAGCACTAAGTCCCAGGTGTGCTGGATTATTAGAGTTTTATGTTACTGGATTATTACCTACCATATAATAATAAAACAATTAAAGATTAACCAATTACCAAATCCCACTTTTGACATGTCACCTCTGGTAAATTCAACTGGACTAGCCACACGAATGCTATAGCTATAAGAACATGTCAAAGCCTTTGATACAAGTCCTGCTGTGAGTGACCCACCTCCTGATACCAAGCCCTTTCCACCATCTACAGGCCGCAAGTCAGGAGCACAAGGAAATACTCACCACTTGCCCAGACAGCAGCAGCTCCAACAACTCTCAAAAAGCTTAAAATCACTTGTGGCGAAGCAGCTCCTTTGAGTATACCCATCAACCACCCTGAACACTCACCCTCTCTCCAAAACAGCAGTATGCACCATCTACAAAGTGCTTTGCACTTGCTGGACCTGGCTGCTCTGGTAGTACTTCTCAGACAGGACCTCTTCCACAAGGACAAGGGCAATAAGAGCGCAGAACACCACCATGTGCAGGTTTCCTCAAGGCAAACAGTGTCTTGCCTTGAAAATATAATCTCTGGTTCTTCCCAATCACTGCATTAAAACAGCTGAACTTCCGAACTGTTCCATAGATCTAAATAGAATAATCGTGACGGGTGGATGCTGCAACTATTTGGTCTTGCTTAAACAAATGGATTCAAACTCAGTAGTTCCTTCAAAACCCACTTTATTGTTAATACAGAGAAGAAATAGAGAGTTACGAGAAACGTGTTATATTGTACACTACCTACACCACTAATAGGTAGGGCTAACTCAATCAACCCCTAGTAGTCTACACCGCCGAATATACTTAGCAATGTCTGCGTGATCTGTGAAGCAGGCGATCGACTGTGGACTGGCTAGGGTGGAGATTCTTGGCGCTGGTTCAGTGCTCGGCCCACAGGTGGGACCCAAGCAAGTGGTCTGCCCAAGAAGGGACTTGCCCACTTTTATAGCACTATTGCCACCTCCCAGTCCAGCTAGAAAGGGCTAGGCATCCAATCCGATGTTTACATGACCCCAACTTAGCCAATCCAAGCCCCATTCACGTATTAAGCCAACATACATCCTCCACACCTGCAAGTACCAAGGTCAATGTGATCTTCAACAATCGGCCTCTGCCTCCCCAGGGACAATGCACCCTATTAAGCTTACAACCAATGTAAAAAAAACATTTTTAGAGACAAGGTATTTGATTGCTTTTATGCAAATCAGCACTTTTAGCTTGCTTTCAGGCATGTTTTCCGGTAGACCAGAGGCATATATTGTTCTCCCCCTATTTAGTATCAAGGGTCAATCTACCCAACAACATAACAGGCCCACAAATTCCTAATTGTTAACCATTTTGTTACCGTATCCATTTTCATACCCACTCACTCTACCCATACACTTACCTATACACTACCCAACAGCACTTTGTCACTGGAAAAACTGCAGCCATTCAGGGCAGTGGTTCCAAAACCACCAGAGGACAACAGGAACAAAAGCAAATTGTAGCTTTGCCAGTAAATGAATAGAGATTTAAAAATATCTAGGAGTATATACACTGAAGTAGAAGGAACTGAGAAGTTAGCAAGAGTTTCAACTTATTTTGATGCATCAGGGAAAAGTACCCTGATTTTTGGTTACCCAGCAAGAAGCAATTATCATATTAAAAATAAGCAACAGATTGCTAAAATGTAAGAAGAATGATTCTCAATAAGGAATGGAAACAGTCCTAGGTATGATTTTTTCAGGAAGCAGGGAAACTAGGAGGTGTGGAGATGTTCAAGGGTTTCAAGTCAGAATATTTTTGGTCAGTAATAAGTGAAATAGGAAATTGCACTGCAACACACACACACACACACACACACCCCCACAGGAAGAAAGCAGAACAATTCTGTAAACATATTTTAGAAATAGAGTGAAAATGAAGGCCCTAATTACCCTAAATATGGGCAGAACAAAACAAAGAATTAAAGTAGAAAATGGGGATTTCTGATATTTCCCAGATCAACACATTTTCAATCCATTGTTGGTATCAGTGTTACAAGCTAAAATCATATCTAATGTGAGGGTTCGTATAATTATTGAAAATGGTTAAAAGCAAAGTATTAAAATAGAAGGTTAATGCCAGTCAACTAAAATGTGATCAAGTCCAAGATTGTGATCCAAGGTGAATGAATACTGTGAAGCCTTCCAAGAGGTAATGTTCAGGAATAGATGAGGTACAGTGAGGAAGTGACAAGGGATTGAAAGATACAGCACCTTAGATCACTAAAGTATGTTGATTAGAATGAGATAGATGACAAAGACAGACATTATTAGCAGGTGCCATAAAAGGAAACATTTACAAAAAAAAAGTTTTAAAGGAAAAATGCAGACAATTAGAGAAGAGAAAGGAACTATTTGGCAGAGGTCGAGGATGCTACTATGTGTCCATCTTCAGCAGGGAAGTTACAAACAATGTATTAGTGAAAGAACAAGTCCTGTATGCAATAACAACAGATGTGCAGTGCAGTGGTGCAGCTGCTGCCTCACATCTCTAGCAGTCCAGATCCATTTTAACCTTTGGCACTCCCTGTGCAAAGCTTCCCGTGAGGGTGCGAGTTTCTCCCTCGGGTCTTCAGTTCCCTCCCACATCCCAAAAATTGTGTTGGTTAGCTCATCCCCCATAGTTTGTAGATGCAGGATAGAATCAGACAAAGTGAATGACAGCATAGGGAGAACAGGGAAATTTAGTGGGAGAATGGGAATGCTCTATGAACTTTAGAGAATGACTGGCCTCTATATGCAAGAAAATAAAAGCAAAAACCGCTTTAAACTTTATGCCAATACAAGATGTAAAAAGGCCCTTTGTGGGATTCATTTTCTGTGGGGATGCAGCACAAGAATTAAGTCACTTTGGATCTTCCTTGCATTCAGGCATTATTGTAGGGGACAGCAGAATTGCAAATTATATACAATTTTTAAAAAATGGACTTCAGGCCAGGTGGATATTTTAGAAGATCATACTTCATACAGTGGCATATTAATATCCAAAGAAACACCAAATTAGCAAATGACAGCCCAAATAAGCTTGTAAAAGGCAAAACAGTCTAATAAATGAGAAAGCAGGAGAAAGTTAGAGAATTGTTGAACGGTGTTTTGTGTACAAATTTGAAGGTATGTGATAATGTCAGATAATGAATGCTGGGGTGGGGCTGGGAAATAAAATAAAGCACAAAAATTTAAAGGGTGTTTAAAATTTAAAGGGTTCCCATTGTTCTTTTGTTCTCTTCAGTACAAGTTGAATATAATTTCACTTTAGATTTCCCATATATTCCCAGGTCAAACACCAGAGGGAAAAATAATCACATTGAAGTCCTTCTTGTGCTGGATTGGCCTAATGCATAGCAGAAATGATAACTAGTTTCAGGGAAGAGAACATGCAGAAAAGGTAGCCATTGTGGCTTTTACCAACTTCCTGACATTTGTTGGAAAGTCTTGTAAATATCAGGTTAAACAAGACCAGATATCTAGTCATGAAACCAAATCCCCACTGTCGAAGCTGCTGCGAGAGGAAATAAAATTTAAGGGCATTTATGCTTGCTTAAAACAATTATCATTATATACGTGTATAAGCAGTTCCTAAACACAAGATTAAATAAATCATAGAAAACCTACAGCACAATACAGGCCCTTCGACCCACAATGCTGTGCCGATCATGTACTTACTTTAGAAATTACCTAGGGTTCCCCATAGCCCTCTATTTTTCTGAGCTCCATGGACCTATCCAGGAGTCTCTTAAAAGACCCTATCGTATCCGCCTCCATAACCGTCACTGGCAGCCTATTCCACGCACTCACCACTCTCTGCGCAAAAAAAAACCTACCCCAGACATCTCCTCTGTTCCCTACTTCCAAGCACCTTAAAACTGTGCCCTCTCATGTTGGCCATTTCATCCCTGGGAAAAAGCCTCTAACTATCCACACTATCAATGCTTCTTATCACCTTATATACCTTTATCAGGTCACCTCTCATCCTGCATCACTCCAAGGAGAAAAGGCCGAATTCACTCAACCTATTCTCATAAGGCATGCTCCCCAATCCAGGCAACATCCTTGTAAATCTCCTCTGTACCCTTTCTATGGTTTCCACATCCTTCCTGTAGTGAGGTGACCAGAACTAAGCACAGTACTCCAAGTGGGGTCTAACCAGGGTCCTAAATAGCTGCAACATTACCTCTCATCTCTTGAACTCAATCCCATGGTTGATGAAGGCCAATGCACTGTACACCTTCTTAACCGCACAGTCAACCTGCGTAGCAGCTTTGAGTGTCCTATGGACTCAGACCCTAAGGTCCCTCTGATCCTCCACAATGCCAAGAGTCTTACCATTACTGCTATATTCTGCCATCATATTTGACCTGCTGTTGTAAAAATCACTCGCTTACAAGAGCAGACCATGTATTAATAATCTGAACAGGTGAATGGAAACTCACTTCTCCAGTAGCTTTACCAATTAGACTTTTGGATCAAGCGGGCTGATAGACTTTGGGAGCAATGAATGATACCTCTTCAACATTTTTGAATAGCTGCTGCTGCATTTTTTCCCCAGTAATATTGTTCCAATAGGAAGTTTGGGTGAATCAGGTTAGTTTTGGTTTGCACAGCAAGACATTACTACCAATCATTGTAACATCCTCGCATTTCATTACAATATAGTTATTTTTAAACAAAGAACGGTGTTGAAGCTGAAGACACTTTCTTCCAACATTCTGGTAGCAATGGAAAATCTTCTGGTAGAATAACCAGAACTGAGTCCAGTCCTCTAGCTTTAAATAAAGCTCTGGTTAAGCTTTAAATAGCTGCTTTTGTACTCAATTCCTCATGAAATCCATGTGCTTTGACCACATCTGTCACAATATCAATGCATTTTAATCCCAAAGTTCCTCTGTTCCTACATTCTTTGTAACCAGAACTGTTAATCTTTAATCCATTTTTAAAAATCCTGTCTGACACCAATTCTCCTATTCTATAAGCCTCAATTTTGTTAAGATGCTCTTTATATACTACTTTATCAAATGCTTAAAAATCCAATAAACATCTACTGTTTAATATTTGATCCTTTCCATCACACTGGCAGTTCCCTCATGTTGAGGGAAGATAGGAAGATCAATTTCAACCTATTTCATTTAGTAGTTAAATCCACTGAGTCATTGAGCATGGAAACTGGCTCCTTGGCATAACTCATCATGAGAGTTTTTTTTAAAAAAACATTAATCCCATTTTCCTGCATTCACCCACATCTCTATTTCTTTCCTACCCATACAATAGTCCAAATGTTTCTTAAGTGCTGCGATTATACATGCTTCAACCACCTTCTGGGGCAACTTATTCCACATACACACTACTCTGTATCTAAAAAGACATGCCTTCATCACCATATTCTGCTTCCCATCACAAAGCCAACTTTGAGTCCACTTTGCTAAAACACCTCGATCTCATATGCCCCAAATCTGACCCATTCAAAAGCCTTGCTCAAGTTCATGTACACCATCTGACCCAGTCCCCACCTTTCTAGGTGATTATAAACCTATCCTCAAGAATGTTTCCCTACACTGGCACAAAGTTCACGGGCCTGCAGGCTCCTGCCTCATCTCTGTCACCCTTCATTAATTACTCTCCATTCTTCGCCACTGTTAGTGTGCAAGAAATGCAAACTGGACAACACACCCATTCCAAGCACGTGTAGGATATACCAAGTCCCTGCCTTTAGCATGAGAGGAGACTGGAGTACCTGGAGAAAACCCAAGCTCGGTGTTGTAATGTTCTATGGTTTAAGTGATCAACATGCACCCATCACACTGACAGCACCAGAGTTCAGGGTTCAGAGTTCAACAGTTTTTTTTAAAAGTGTGTTCTTTGGAGCTTCTTTGGTTTGTGGCTGCCTGAAGGAGACAAGTCTCAAGCTTGTATAGTGTACACATACTTTTCAAAGTGCGTTTATTATCACTTTGATCCCAGGTTTCTGGAAGAAAGAAAGCACTGGTAATCTCTGTACCAGCCTGTACCCCCCCCCCCCGCCTTTTGTCATGACATTTTAAGTTAATATTGTTAACCATTTAGGGACTGCCCCCATCCTTGCCTTCTAAGTACTATTTGGTCTCTGGGCATAGATCATCTTTGCCCTAATGAGTCCCAACCCATCTCTGACAGAACAAGAAAAACAACAGGAGGATGAACCTTTATTTGTTTCCGCGTCAGTATGGCCCAAGTCGTCTGTTAATTTACCGGAGGTCAGGAGTCAGATACTTTTCTGCAGCATCACTCACTTGATAAACTGCCTATATTATAAGCAAGTTTCATGCACCATTCTCCCACTCCACCTCAACTCAATTCCACCATCAATATCCCAATGGTCCCTTTAGATTTAGAAACTCTCCCCAGCCACAGAGCAGGAGTTGCTTCCTGGTTAGTGAGCAGGTTTCTGAGCCTAGCTTTGTCTTCGTAAGGTTGATTCTTACAGCTAAAAGAAGAGGTGGTAGACAGATTCACTCCTCAACCATCGTGGCTGGGGCTGACCCAAATCCAGAGAGCCAACAAAAACTCCCTTAAAGACTCAAGTGCTTGCTATGACACAAGTTTTATCCTGTGAAAGTTAAGATGGGAAGGTTACACAAAGTATTCCTATTTCAAAAGCCATTTTTTTTTAAGCAAAGACTTTAGTGAATCAAACCATAGCAACCATAGACACCTTCAGAATGCACTACAGTGCAGTGAGTGTTACCAAACACAAGCATGTAAATGGAGCAACTGAATGGAGTGCAACTAATTTATTTGGTAGCAGTCAGCAAGGGAAGGGTCACCACAATGGAATCACTTGCAGAACAAACTAAATCTAGAACAGGGGTATTGCATTTTGATAAAGCACACATCCATTTCAGGCCACACATTAAATACATACTTACACTCAGGGCAGGAATATATCTCGTCAGAAAACCCTAAAAAGAGTTAAACCCATATTAACCCTTCCACTGCTGAGCAAGGAAACATGCAATACGTTTCAAACAAACAGAATCTGCAAACTTTAAACAGAGGTCTTTACACTCCAGCTTCATTTTACATTGAACAGAAGCACTGATGAGTCACTGCCATCTTTTGCTATGTGCTACTTCATGGGGTGATATATACCAAACAAATGCCATTAGCTTCTGTTTGTGCCCCTTCCTATGCACAACACCATTAAATAAAGAAAAAAAAGATTTTACAGCATAGTAAAGTGCTCCCCTTGCAAGTGCCATTGGTAGTTTGACAAGCTAAGCTTTAATGTCACCACGGAGCAGATATACCCAATGTAAAGAGAAAATTCACATCATACACTGGACTTCTGCCAGTTGTAGGTCAATCAATTGATTCAGATTTGACACATCACAACAGACGAGCTCCAGGAGAACTCTGATTAGAAACCACAACACTGCTCCGGCAGCACTTCCACTGGCATTGCAAAGGAAGAGCAAACATGGCACACATGTTCAAATACACACAGTTAGAATATTAGAGGAAAGCAGCAGAGAAGGCAGGGGTGGCAACAAAAAAAAGTTGCAGTAAAAAAACAAGAAAATTGTAGATGCTGGAGATCCAAAGCAACACACACAAGATGCTGGAGGAACTCAGCAGGCCAGGCAGCGTCTATGGAAAAGAGAAACTAAGCAGCAGATTTGTCCTCCAACAAAAGGATTAATTAAGCAGCATCCAATTCATTAAATGGCATCAGGGGCATTCTACAAAAGGCAAAGGCTTCTAATCCAAAATACAGTAGTCAACCTCAGTAGTATTAAGCGTACCGTCATTTTCCCTGGAAAAGTCTTCCAAAAGCTGTATGTGTATTCTGCCTCCTTCTGTTTCTTCTTCAAGTGTAGACCAAGAGCTTCACACTGGCAGCTGACTTCCTGCAATTTGTGGTATTCCTTGGAGGTCTGCCACAGTTTAACAACAGAATTGAATTATCCCATTCAGATCTGCTTCTCCTCTCTTTCATTACAGTGACAAAGCTGATCGAATGGTATTCTGCAGCTGCCAAGGATTCCGTCAGGTTCTCTCACACCAGATGCAGAATACACCTTTCAGCAGCATATTGATGGAATATTTGGGAGAAGAAAAATTTTCAACCCACAAGGTGCGCAACAGTTTTCAACCCTATGTTACGTGTCAATGCAAAAATTTATAGATCATTTTTGGATTTGGGCATTTTTAGCAAGATTAATACTTATTGCTTAAACTCAAATAGATCTTCAATTAGATAATTTCAGAGGGTAATGAAGAGTTAACACTTATTGATAGCCTTCTAAAATATAGTACAACTCTTTTAAGATGTGTGAGGCATGGGTCAACCTTTAATACCAAGGTTCTAAATGGAACTAATATTTACCCAAATTCTATCTTAGATGATGTTAACACATGCTGGTTACCTCTAAAACCCTGACATAGCAAAATTGCATAATTATTACCTGGTAATATCCTGGTCACCATGATCACCACTAAAGCAACACACACAAAATGCTGGTGGAATGCAGTGGGCCAGGCAGCATCTATAGGAAGAAATACAGACGTTCCTGACGAAGGGTCTCAGCCCGAAACGTCGTCTGTATTTCTTCCTATAGATGCTGCCTGGCTCGCTGCACTCCACCAGCATTTTTGTATGTGTTGCTTTAATTTCCAGCATCTGCAGATTTCCTCGTGTTTGCATGATCATCACTAACTTTTATTTGCAAATAGTGTTATTTTTGCAACACAATTTAAGTTTCCCAGTAGGTATGGTAGGAGCTGATCACAGTCAATGACCCAGAACTGAGGGTGTTAGACTATTGTTCACAACATTGCCATACCTTCCAAATGACCGATGAGCTTCAGGTAAAGAAGGCTCATGGCTACCTTACATGAAACGGAACCTTTGGAACACTTCAACTTTCACACAGAGCTCCAAAACTCTGTACGAGTGACCAACTTCACCTCATTACCTCAAAACAAGATAATGTTTAATCTGCTGGTTCAAATCCAAAAATCAGGCTCCTCTCCAGCATCAATTTATAACTCTTTACTACTATGTTATCTGGACAACTATAATGAAGGCTTTATTCAAGATCAGCTGATGTCATCAGATACCCATTTCAGTCTTGGAGAAACTTATGATCTGGATTTCATGACTCAGTGAATTAGGCCCCATGATAGAGCAAGAAATACAGAAGGACATTGCACGTGTGAACTTCTACTTACCACTTCAAAACAGGTTGCAAGCTTCAGCAGCAAACGTGCATATTCATGCAATTGCCTGGTAGGTATGTAGAAGAGAATATGCAAGAGGTCAGCAGCTGAAACATTCTCATCTGTCACTTCCGACAACTGCTGGAGGGTCTGAAGATTTCTGCTGAAGAGCTCCCTACGCAAGACAATAATTTGTGAGTGGGCTGTAACACATTGTGAGCTTTACTTTAAAAAATACTATTAACATGTTACTCAACCAAAGAAATGCACAGTGAAGAGGCATCTCATTGGTGCCCACGAGAAGGTGCCTTCTATACGCAGGACACTCACTGGAAGCCTACACCAACATTTCCTTCCTCCAAAAGCATCACCAAGCAGGACAAGAAGTTCAATGTTCCAGAAATGGTGTCACCTCTCAAGTACCCCCCACATGACCTTTTGACCTCATCATTGGACCACTGTCTCTATTGCTACTGCATCAAAATACAAGAACTTTCCAATTGCCAGTACTGAAAGAATCCCTTCAATGGTGGAGAAGGCCTATTTACCATCTTCTAAGGGCAACTAGGAAATAAATGTAAGCTTATCATCTTTGCCCATACACAAGGAGATGAGATGTTCAGAATTGATACAAGGAAATAGAACTGGTTTGGAATAGACCCAGTGGGAAAAGTCACAGCGATTACATTATCAAAGAGAAAGCACAATTAAGACAAATATTTTAATATCCATGAGTGTAAGATGCCAATTAGAAAATTGTTTTAAAGCCTGCAGGATAGTGCAGAGCTCTGAGAGAAAACAGTCATGTTTACATCTCACAGAACATATATTCTCATGACTCTTCAATGTATCACCATCACCACTGGAGGTGATGCAGAGGAGGTCGATTCCAGAGATGAGGCGGTTAAGCTGAGGAGAGATAGAGTGACCTGGGACGATACCTGCTAGAATTCAGAAGAATGATAGGGCAACTTACAGGAACATATAGAATTATGAAAGGGATAGACAGGCTCAAGAAAGTCATTGCTACTGAAAGTGAGTCAAGAACCAGGAGACATAGCCTTTAGATTCAGGGCAATAGATTTAGGACAGAGATGAGGAGAAACTACTTTTCCCCAGAGAGCAGCAAATCCGAAGAATTTCTCTGCCCAAGGAAGTAGTGGAGGGTACCTCATTAAATATGGTTTTAGACAGATAGATTTATGCATTATAGGGGAATTCAGATTTATGGGGAAAAGGCAGGTAGGTGGAGCTGTGTTCATAGCCAGATCAGCCAACGCCTGCTCCAACTTCATATGTTCTTATGTATCTCTACCCTCATTCTCTTACCATTGCTCCCTCACCAGAAATCAATTTAATTTTAGCGATTATTCCATGATTGAACAAATTTCCCTTTACTCTTCTTATCCATAACTGGCTTGTCTAAGCTTTTCAGTAGTAAGCCAATTTTTCTGCACACTATCTTAATGTAACACAAGAGTATGCACTCATGGAAGCAATGATTCTAAAGCTCAGAAACATCCAGAGCCCGTGAATTTAATTGAAAATAAATAATGTTTTACTTATTTAAACAACTTGCTCATTTTTCTCTGGTGTTTACCACTCCCTTCAGACAATTAAGGAAAAGGTGGACTGAAAGTGATAAACTATCCATCCAGCTCACTACAGACAGATCTGCTGTAAACTATCTGTTTCCATCTATCTATTTGAAGCAGCATCCTTTACAGAAGATTATGAGGACTTGTGCTGCTGGATAATATGGCCTTAGGGATACAAGATCAGATATACTTACACTGTTGGTTTGGCTAATGCTTGAAAACCACCAACTACCACAAAGTTCCCCACCGAACTGGAGTACCTGAAACCAGAGAGAAGCACAATCATAAGAACTAATAGTACACAAGTGAACAGACACCTCCAATCAAAGATAGAACTGAGGTATTGGCACCTACAATATCTGACAACACTCAAGGGTTCTGGAAGTATGTGATAGTCTTAAAGTGTGCAGAAAGCATTTCAGTGGGTGTCCGCCTCTGGCAGGAATCTGGGAGGCAAATTAGGCCACCCAACAAGCTGCTTGTCCTATCAAGCTGGATTATACAAGATAAACATTGGAGGAGAATGGTGTTACAAACTAAAACATTGCAGTCAGGTTGAGAAAAGTAAAAGGGATCATTAAGTCAGTTGGGACATCACATCTATTTGACTCTCACTATCTGACAGTCATATTTTGGGAAGAAAATTAATTGGAAATACTCAAACATGAAGGCACAAACTTGGAATACAGCATGTGGAGAGGAGATAGAATCAGAGTGAAGATCCAATGGGTATAGATGAAGTGTGCAAAGCTACAGCAAGCCTACCAAAGAATTACATACCTTCAGAAATGATGTGTCAAGTTATATTATTGCTGGGGTTAGCCAAAGTATCTGGCAACTGAAACACTGAATATGGAGGGGTGAAGTAGAACATGCAGTCAAGGATTTAGTGCTCCGATCCATAGATTACATACACCTGGGAGATGAAGCTCTGATGGGCACCAAACTAATGTACATGTACTTTAGACTGACAACTAGTGAGGAGACAGGGTGTCAATTGGCTTTGGCATCACAGCATCAGGAAAGGAAAAATGGGACTGACAGGATATAAGGCAAGGATAGAGCTATTCAGCTCAGCCCTCATTTCCACACAAAACCAAGGATTCCACAAGTTATAATGGAGGATGACTCATGTCTGGACCACTGAATGACATCACATTAAGAAATGGAAGTAGCAGAAAACTTGTTTTTTTTTTTAAAAAAGTCATAGCCAGCATAGTAACACCAAGTAATGGCCAATAAAATGAGATTGCCAGAACAAAACAGGCAAAATCAAACTAGGGATTCTGTACTGATCACAGATCTCCAGTCACAGACACTATGTGACCAATTTGAGACCAGAAACAATTCATCACAACATGCTTGGAAATTATGCATTCCCGACTCCCCCCACCAACACCCCCAGATCCTCCAGTCCAAACATGTGTGCCAACTGCCTTACATTTTTTTTAAAAAAAGATATCATGCTGTGCTAGGAACCTCTGCTAAATCGGAAGCCTGGCACAAATCCCTGACTTTTGCCCACACTCTTGCAGCAATGAATTGGCCAGAGCTTGGGACAGAGGAACTGCCCGTGAAGGGCAAGATGAGTATTGCAACCACTGAATATCACCATCACTGGGACAGGTCACAGGACCTCCCACCACTGGTAATAATGCAACTCTAAATGCTACAATGATACCATGGGAATGTAGCTCAAAGGATGAGGTACCAACATCCCGGTTAACATAGTAAACTTTTGTACCATTTCCCCTTTCAATGGGATATCAAGTAAATCTTTTCTAATTTGTATCCCTTGCAAATATTGGCAGTACTCTAATAGTAACAGGGTTGTGTACTTGCTCTTTGAAAGTGTCCAGGAAGACCTTTGAATTCTCCAACATGACAAGTGTTTTGACATCTTTTGAACTGTGAAGAAATTTATTCAAGGTGAAACTGTGTTGGCCAATCAGGTAGCAGAGTTTACTAAATTTACTAGCAGCAGCCTGTAGTAATTGACTCAGTGTTGATCCCAAAGCAGAAGCCAAATTATCTGTGAGGGGAAAAAAAAGTTGATAAATCAGTAATATTAACAATTTGCATTACAAAAATCAAGATTATCAGCGCATCACAAGATCCTCATTCACGCTTCACAGTTTTTAATCTCACACATATATTGAAGGGTGACCCTGCAATGGTACTTCAGTCCACAAAGGATTTGTGGAAAATTAGATGAATGGGCTTCCAATTCCAAAAGCTACGAGACAGTACAATGTTCCCAACAGATGAGCAACATCCAACTTATTTTCTTAGACCAAAAGATACTTTATTTTTAAATAAGTTCCTCAAGAACTCTCAAAACATAAGTTACCTCAATCTTTTAGCTATGTTCAATGCATTACCCTACCCAGAACCTGGTTTCTTCAAAGAGTTTCTAGAGCTTCAATATCTCAATGCCAAATACAATAGGAATTTACTTAAGTTAGTTAAGGCAATGGTATTGTTAAGTCTCCATGACATTCCCATTTCTTCACATATAGTATCAAGTCACTATAGATTATAGGGATATTTTCTGGCTTATTTGTTATTTAATGCTTTGGCACAGTACCAATGGGCTCAGCTCTATCGTAGTATAACACCAGGTTGCAACATTAGTGGTGCATGTTTATTGGGATATAGTTACAGTTGGTGCACATCTGACCAAGTGTAATACCAATGAGCACATTTCACTGTGTAATATTGCAAGAACAATTTCTACCACCATACAGTATAACAATTCAGTCCTAAAGGCTAACATTTTTCATCTCACACTATTGTCTACAATCATTTTAATTCTGAGAACATCCCATCTCTCATCATGTCATTGATTAGATTTCCAGTTTAGATCAATATCCTAAAAGTATTATCATCTTGCTGCATAAAATGTTAGAGTGAACAAGCAGTCAAAAAGTATAACTTTACATACCTAAACCCAGCAGAGGTCTGAGAATCTGATTTTTCATATCATTTAGCTTAGAGTGGAATTTCCTCTCTGATGATGCCAATTCATGTAAGCTGGCGATATAACCCATGACATTCCTATCTGCAAGAGCAAGGCACCTCTGCCCTCCAGCAAACAGACTGTTTATGTAGCCAAGCTGAAATCAGAGTACAGCATTACCACCATGCCAGGAAAACAACAGAACATTACAGTAAGGTAAACATCGAAACTTCGGACAGGACTTTAAGAATATTTGTCAACATCACACCAGGAACAAGAAAAAGAGCTTAAAAGCACACACACACACTCACACACTCCTAAGATTCATTCAGTTCTCAAAGAGGTAAAGAAAGTATTCTCCTTCATTTCATTCAGGGCACCAAGCTAGAAAAGAGTGCATACAAAGTGCCATTCACATTATTGAAATACTTCAGGTTTTTTCCCCTCCTGTTGGCACATTTTATTATAATTGTGTTTGCAATGTGCAAAGTAAGACTCTACAAGCAGTATATTGGGATAACTAAATTACAGAAGGATTCAGCATCAGGATACCAGATGAAGTTGCACAAAAGGAACTGCTCCTCTCAGGTGGTTATTCATGACATGTTGCATACCTGAAAATCTTATCACTTTCATTTTTGTAACTCAGAACAACACATGTAACACTCACCATCATACATACACAGCAACTTCCCATTAGTGTTATCAGTTGACAAACAAAATTCACTCCCAATAATTTCACAACACTAATCTACTGCATGATCAGAATTCTGTAACTACGTCAACACCCATAAACCTCCTGAACATTGCAGTGGTATACAGTTACATAATAAGTATACTTACCAACTGCATAAACAGGAACCCATAAGAGTTTTAGAAAAGAGAGCAACTTTAAACATTTGCCTGTTCTTTATTAACTTTGTCTATAATCTCAAACTTCTGAGACAAGGTTTGCTTTAACACCAATCATTCTGACATAAGCTTACATTGTTGTGAGAGTTTAAAAAAAATCAATTTAAAATACTGCAATTCTCTCAATCAGATAGACTAACTTTTCTTCTGTAACTATACATATTGAATAAGAGGCAAGTGATTAAACAGTTATATCTTAAATAAACTCAACTAACATTCAACAAAACTTCATATTGGATAAATTAAAATTACCACCCAATGATTTAGGATACAGACCCAGATATTTTCAGTGAACTAAGCATACTATCAACACCAAACTCTTTTTTTGTAATTTATTTTTTTATTGAAGTTCATCTTCAAGTATTACATAAGATGTATTTCAGACATTGTACCTATATATCATATAATAATATATATCACAAATCTCCACAAAGTATTTATCTGAGGTACACGCTTATAGAAAAGAGTGGAAAGAAAAAAACAAGCAAAATGAAAGAACTATGTACAAGTAGGGAGTGATTTTTTTTTACAACATATTCATTGATTTGTGAGAATAAAATCAGGCCTATGAGGCATTATGTAGTTAAACCATTTTTCCCAGTATGAATCAAATTGTTCCAAATTGGATAAAATTCTCTTACGTTTGATTGGATTTAATAGCCCATTGACATTAAAAGAAATGAATTTTGCCTTGTCCTTAGCCATCTGTATTTATCTGTCATTGAAATTAGAATAAAACTTAATCAATCTGCTCCCTGAACAAATAAAAATCAAGAAACACAAATAATAACAAAAATGGCAACGAACGTATGATTCCAAAGCTGAGGTCTCTAGTAGATGACCCTGCGTTGAGCTAGAGGAAATGTCTAGCTGTGGGGGATAACCCCTCCTACTTTTGAGTTGAGGGCCCCCATTGCAGTATTCATAAAAGTCAGTGAACAAATCCATTACACAGAAAAGATTTCCCTGTGTACTCCTATATACATATATGTAACACACACACACACACACACACACACACACACACATATATATATATATAAATATACACACACAAGCATACATATATATTATATATATTTATTCTCATTTTGGTGGGGAAAAAGGAGTAAGTGAGTGAATAAAGAATAACAACTAAGTAATATAAAATCCACATTATAATAAGTATTTCTCGAGATAGGTATATCACCGTGTACTTTTGCTTCCATTTAGCTTCTCAACATTTTTAAAGTTAGCCAAACCTTATGGCTCTTCTGAAGGGGGTGAGGACTGTCTTTGGGAAACTTCCAGTCTCTTCCTGATATATTTCTCTCGGCCTCCTCCCATCTCCTGCCTTCTCGATTCTCGCATTATTTCCCAAGCGGAGCGGGATAATTCTTCAGTCAGGCTTTCACTCGTTTTGGTCACGCTTGACGGGCAACCCTCAGGCCTTCATGTCTGTAGTTGCCTCTTCCACTGTCTGGTACAACCGTGTCCCATTGTCATAAAACACTCGAAGTTTAGCAGGGTACGGAGTTTGAAATCTAATCCTTTTTTGCTTTAGTACTCGCTTTACTTCAGAGTATTCTTTACGTTTCTGCAGGACCGCGGGGGGGGGGGGGAGGGGTAATCTTGGTCGAAATATATTAATTTATCGTCGATAAACACTTTCTTCTTACCCCAGGCCCTTCATAGAATCTCCGCCTTGGTGCTGTACCGAAGGAATTTAATTATTATTGAGCGTGGCTTTCTATCCTGGGTAGGTTTTGGGACTAATGCGTGGTGGGCTCTTTCGACTTTCAGCTTCATAGCCGGGGGAAGTAACTTTCCGACAAATTCCGTCATAGACGAGTCCTCCACTCCTTCAGGAACGCTGTAGATTCTGATATTTTTCCACCGTGATCTTCCCTCCAAGTCAAGTAGTTTACCTTCTTGGTGATGTAATATTTTTATTGTCTTACTCAGTATCCATTCCACGTTTTGAACCCGATCTTCCACCTTCTCAATTCGAGTCTCTGTCACCGCTATTTTTTGATTGACACTGGCGAGCTCTGACTTAATATTATAGAGCTGCTGCTTTATTTCTTTCTGGACCTCCGTTATTGCTTTCAGGATTTCGAAGATATTCGCCGCTTCGCCTGAACGAGGCCCAGTGGCCGCCTCACTAGCACGCGATCGGGTAGGAGAGTCGCCCGCTGCACTCCTCTCTGCGCAGGCTCTGCAGTGTCACATTATTATTTCCATTCCTTTTCCCCATTCTTGCCCCTCTTTTCAGTTCAAATATTTTTCAAAAAATACTATATTTGATGGGTTAACAGGGCTTAATACGTGTTTTTCCAGAGGAGCTAGTGACTTAAGCTGCCATTCTCAACGATGACATCACCCCCAGAAACCTCAACACCAAACTCTTTTAAATCAAGAAACTCTTCTGCTCCTTCAACACATAATACAATAAATTATAGTTTAATTAAGAACATCCAAGTAGATTTAAAAAAATGAACTTAACAGCAACAAAAAATAAGGAAGAAATCTTGATTCATAATTTAATGTATAACAAAGTTATGAGTCAAAATATCTATATGAAAGATAAAGGCTTGGGGACAACAACTATACTCAAACAAAAATAGAAACACTTATGGTTTTTCAAAGAGGAAACTATTGCAATGCTTCAAAACGCTTTCCTCAAAACATAGCAAGTGATCAGGGCAAATCCTGCTCAGAGACAGTCATCAATCCAATACAATGCACAAACATCTTTAATACAACCAAAAATTATGCAGCTTCTAAAATATTTAAATAGTTCTATGGCTCTAACTACTTTGAAAGGTGATTAATATCCTACATCGAGTTGAGAGACTTCCATTCTCCCACCACTAGTGACATAATAACTATGACATGATCCACTAAATGCCAATAAAAGGCTGGTAGTTTCCAAAAGTGGCTGCAGCTGTGGTTGTATAGACATTTCATTGGTGAACTGCAGAGAAGCAATCACTTAAGGTCAGAAGTAAGCATGCTTATTTGCTCTTGATGTGTATTTTTGTTGAGAGCATCACCCAACCAGCTGGTCATAATCTTTCAGGACTGAAGCAGCTATTTTTATTTAACATATGATTGGAGTGAAAGAATCAATTATCATTATGAGTTTAAATAGCTAAAGAGGACAAAGTGAAATCGGAAACAAATCTGGAAGTGAAAAGGAACAGTTTTGAGCAATAAGTACTTGAGAGTAAGAATGCGGAATATGTAAACAAGTTGTTTAGAGTTAGAATTATAGAAAAGTACAGACAGAAACAGGCCATTTGGCCCATCTAGTCTGTGCTGAGCCATTTCAAATGCCTGTTCCCATTGACCCACACTAGGGCCATAGCCCTCTATAACCCTACTATCCAAACGTCTCTTGAACTATGAAGCAGTACATCCATAGTCAAAGCCAGATCTGATTAAAGCAATATACATTTGTTCAAGTGATTGCCTACTCGCACCCCAATCACACTCAACTAAGCACCTTATCACATTAAGGGCTTTTTTACACTGCTGAAGAATTTTATTCACATGCACCATCCATGTTAGCTTTGTGTCCATCCACATGCCTGGAAACCTTACTACTGATTATTGATTAAGATTTTTTACCATATAATTGTGGGTGTAATGTTCTTCCAACTATCCCTTCCCCTATTTTATACTACTTTCTCTACAAGTACTTTTTTAAAGACATTGGTAGCATTTTTTTCTCTAATGCAAGAAGACTTCCATTAAATTTCTGAATCAATTGCCATCTTTCATTAACCTTTCACAATATACGCATATTTATTTATGCCGTTTCCCCTTGCTTCCTGTTTGTTTGTTTTGCCACTATTGATGAACTATTAACCCCAACTGATTGACTTTAACCTAATTCAGTTTTATTTTAACATGTTTATCTTTTGTCACCTGGAGCATATTAACTTTGAAAGGAAGTATACCCAGTCAATAACTATCATTTATAAGAAGGTCTTCCTTTAACCCTTTGCCCTTTCAATTCTCTATTCCATCTTGGTTGGATGCCATTTCACTGAAATGAAGTCTCCTGTGGTCTCTCTAGATAGGTGTCAGTCATTTTCCCTGGTAAATTACTTTACAATGGTATAGTAACTAAGTTCATTTTAAAATTGGATTTCTACTTTAAAATCTTCACTTATAACTGATATTCAATCACTTTAGTTTTTGAGTAAGAGCATTATAGTAAAATAATGTAATTTACTGAAAAATGAGGTAATGGGGATTTGTAAAATGAAACAATGACAACAGAATTTGGCTTGTAGTGTTGACTATGTCAGACTTGCCCACTCCACTTTCCAACTGTCCCAGTTAAAAGTCCAATCTAGCCTCAAACGAATGTTGAGTTTTTCCAATTTAATCTGGCCCACTCACACATCTGAAATAGACATAAGCATCTAGCAGGCTTTCCCAGTGCAGCACTGAGCAAAAGCAAAACCAGCTGGCCTTTTCCTTCATGTACCAGTTTCTAAATGCAAACTGGCTCCGCTGATTCCAACATTAGAAATGTGAGAGAACCTCAAAATGTACTTCCTTTCCTTTTAAAAAGTTAATTTGTTTTAAAACTTGCATTCAATTAGCATGACTTTCTTTTGACCAAAGTATGAGGTTCACTATTTCTAATCTCTTTGAATAATAAATAATATTAGTTTCACTTGCCTCTTTGCATGCTGACAGAAGCACAGGTTGCTTGGTGTAAGGCAGACTGCAGTTAGTGTCCTTGGTGTCATGTACAACTTGCTGTCCACTGTAGTACACGTTGGGCTGGAAAAATTCCCCATCAGCCAAAAAGAGTGTATGTCCCTGTCCTGCCGCCACATCCCACACGTGCAGACCTTCAGGAAGCTGCAGCAGAAATGCATTTGTGATGTTGGGTGCCATGGTTTATTCAGTAATCAATAATCAGAATCTATTTCATTCTTCCAAAATGGTTGGGATTTCTGTATCCAGACACAAATGTTTCTCAGCAGCATCACCTCCATCAAATCTATTTAAAGCTTCCTTCCTCCTTAAGCTGATCTCGATGTCAAATTCCATGAGTTACAAAGAGAATGTTTTTAAACTTTCACAAGGTGAAAGGCAGGAGAACAGCCACTCAGCATTCCCAATGGAGTACTGGAAAAGTTCTCAGCAGCTCGCTAGTGAAGTTATGAGGGGTACAGACAGGGTAGGCCATGGGTATTTTTGCCCCTTGCAGAAATGAATGAAACTAGAGAACACAGACTTAGATAATGGAAAAGAGATCTAGAGGGGATCTGATGAGAGTGGTGAGGAACTGGAAGGCATTGCCTAAGGGAGTGGTGGAAGGAGAGTCACTGACAGCATTTAGGAAGTGTCTGGACAAGCACTTGAAATGCCTAGACATTAAAAACTATGGACCCACAGCTGATGGATGGGATTAGTAGTGTAGGTAAGAGGAAGGATACAGAGTGTATTTTTTTGGATTATTTGGCAATTGAAGGATGAGGTTTGGACAACTGAAGCTATGAATATGTCCATGTCTTTTCTCTCTTAGAAGATGGGTATGTTCAGGCTTCTGAGTTTAGAATTGAGACTAAAGTCTTAAGTCATTTTGGTGAGCAGCTGAGGGAATGCTGAACTCACAGAGAGACTGTTTATCAGATGTGGTGTCAGACTACCACCATATCTGGCCTTAAAAGATTCTGCCCAATGCTAATTCCTCAGCTAACCAGTTTATACATCACTTAGTTTACAATCCATTCAGTGGGAGCTTAAATTTGAAATTAGTCTAAAAATACAAAGCTGATACCAACGATGTTGAACTTCCAATAAAAAAAAACTTGTTTTTAATCTTCAGAGAACCTTGTTTTATGTTTTATCCAGTGCCTAAATCTCCTAGCAGGAGATCCTCTACAGCACTGGCACATTCACAAAACCTTCCCACAAGTTTGTTTACATGTTCCTGAGGAGTTTTGTTTTGTAAAGTTAAAACCAACCAGGTCAAAGATGTTTCCACAACTTGTGCAGATTGTCAATGCAAATAATCTTTTTAAAATGAGCCTTGAAGTTGAAAACAAGTATTCAGTTAAACTCCTGACCAATTAATACACCTTCATGCTTAACAGTTCTTGCCTCACTAATCTCCTCAAGTATCATCATATTCTGGAATAAACTCTTCCCTGGATACTTATTTGGGTTGAGTCTTTAAACCACTCTTGTATTTCCCAGAGTAATAAGACAATGGAAGTAAGTTCCCTTTCAATGTGCTCCTGATTTTTCTTTTGTTAAGGAGATGATTTTGTTGAGTGAAATTTCATGGATATCAGCAGTTAATCCTCTGGGAACACGGTGATCAGCTTTGGAACCTTGGTCAATTCTGACACGTGAGAGCAGGAGCAAAGTCTGATCTTCCTTCCCCAACGTCTGCACATGAACTTTCCAGCTGAGGAAATATAACTCTGACTGATATTCCTTTCCCTTGTCCAATATCTATTAAAGTCAACTGATTCAAAACGGTCTAATGCTTATTTCAGGGCCTTTTGTGGTCTCTTTCTAACTTGCTTCTTGTGTATTGGACCAAGTGATCCTCAAAGTAGGAGGACGATGGTTTACCTGGTTCACCCATGTTAGTGGTTTCTATGCATAGCTTTAGAACTGAGTATTTTTAAAATTGTATTAAAGTTAGGTATCCTGTACCTTGACAAGGCGAGGGACAACAGTTGGTGACTCTGTGTGGCCAAGTTGTCCAAAGGTATTACTGCCCCATGAATAGACCTGTGGGAAGAAATTTGGAGTCAACAGATACATCAATTTTATCCATTATGTGCTTGTACCACTATATATGATAAATTAGCTTTCGAAAGGGGAGGCCATTGAGATCTGTGCTCCTGAAACCAATGAAACCAACGCTCCCACCTCGGTTACTCAGACCACATCTTTGTTATTCTAATCCCAGCATACAGACCACTCATCAGGCGCTCCAGACAAGCAGGTGAAAACCTGGCCAGCAGGAGCCATCTCTGCTCAAGACTGCTTTGAGCACACTGACTGGCACATGTTCAGGGAGGCTGCAACCGATGGTGACTCTGCCAACTTAGAGGAGTACACAGCATCAGTGACTAGCTACATCAGCAAGTGCATGGATGACGTCATTGCCCAAGACCATCAATACATGCTCTAACCAGAAGCCATGGATGACCACGGAGGTGCGTGCGCTGCTGAGGACCTGTGACTCCGCCTTCAGAGCAGGAGACAAGACAGTCCTAACAACAGCAAGGGCCAACCTGTCCCAGGCCATCAGAGAGGCAAAGTGTGCACATGCCCAGCAAATCCACAGTTACTTCCCGGACAGTGGCGACACGCAGCGCATGTGGAAGGGCATTCAGGACATCACCAACTACAGGACATCACCTGACTGTGCGGGTGATGCCTCCCTCCCAGATGCACTGAATAACTTCTACACTCATTTCAAGGTGGAAAATGATGTGGTGGTGAGGAAGTCCACCCCTCCTCCAAATGACCAGGTGCTGTGTCTCACCGTGGCCAATGTGAGAAGAACCCTGTGCAGGGTCAACCCACAGAAGGCTGCTGGACCAGACAATATTCCTGGTAGAGTGTTCAGAGGATGTGCAGACCAGCTAGCAGATGTTCTCACTGACATCTTCAACATCTCCCTGAGCAGCACCAATGTTCCAACGTGCTTCAAGGCCGGAACCATCATCCCCGTGCCGAAGAAATCTTCAGTGTCTCAATGACTACCATCCCATTCCACTCACATCCATCATCATGAAGTGTTTCAAGAGACTCGTCATGAGGCACATCAAGACCCTGCTGCCTCTCTCACTGGCACCCCTGCAGTTTGCGTACCATCCCAACCGTTCAACAGATGATGCCATTGCCATCACCCTCCATGTGGCCCTAACCCACCTGGACAAAAAAGACACATATGTTCAAATGCTGTTCAAAGACTTCAGTTCAGCATTCAACACATTCCCCAGAAACTGATTGGAAAGCTGAGCCTACTGGGCCTGATCAACTCCCTCTGCAACTGGATACTAGACTTCTTGACTTGGAGACCTCAGTCATTCCGGATCGGGAGCAGCATCTCCAACACCATCACACTGAGCACTGGGGCCCCCCAGGGCTGTGTGCTCAGTCCACTGCTGTTCACTCTGCTGACCCACGAATGTTCAGCAACACACAGCTCGAACCACATCATGAAGTTTGCTGAACACACCACCGTGGTGGGTCTCATCAGCAAGAACGACGAGTCAGCTTACAGAGAGGAGGTGCAGTGGCTAATGGACTGGTGCAGAGCCAGCAACCTGTCTCTTAATGTGAACAAAACAAAAGAGATGGTTGTTGACTTCAGGAGAGCATGGAGCGACCACTCTCCACTGAACAACGATGGCTCCTCTGTAGAGATCGTTAAGAGCACCGAATCTTTTGGGGTTCTCCTGACGGAAAATCTCACCTGGTCCCTCAACACCAGCTCCATAGCAAAGAAAGCCCAGCAGCGTGTCTACTTGCTGCGAAGGCTGAGGAAAGTCCATCTCACACCCCCCATCCTCACCACATTCTACAGGGGTTTACTGAGAGCATCCTGAGCAGCTGCATCACTGCCTAGTTCAGAAATTGCACCATCTCGGATCGCAAGACCCTGCAGCAGATAGTGAGGTCAGCTGAGAAGATCTTCAGGGTCTCTCTTCCCGCCATTACAAACATTTACACCACATGCTGCATCCGCAAAGCAAACAGCATTATGAAGGACTCCACACACCCCTCACACGAACTCTTCTCCCTCCTGCCATCTGGCAAAAGGCACTGAAGCATTTGGGCTCTCAAGACCAGACTATGTAACAGTTTCTTCTCCCAAGCCATCAGACTCCTCAACACCCAGAGCCTGAACTGACACCAACTTACTGCCCTCTACTGTTTTTATTGTAATGCCTGCACTGTTTTGTGCACTTTATGCAGTCCTGTTTAGGTTTGTCATCTAGTGTAGTTTTTGTGTTGTTTTACGTAGTTTCAGTGTAGTTTTTGTGTTGTTTTATGTAGCACCATGGTCCTGAAAAATGTTGTCTTGTTTGTACTGTGTACTGTACCAGCAGTTATGGTCGAAATGACAATAAAAAGTGACTTGACTTGACTTGAAAATCTTACCGTACCATTGGTATGCCCCTCTGTCCCATTGCTCCCAAACTTTGATCATGTGGACTCTTCCATGCATTCTGTGCCTGTGCTGAATTTGTGGCATGGGAATGGTGAATTTTTTGTTTCAATTTCTATTTGTGATTTCCAGAACATTCAATCTTCCAGGATTTCCTGTTTATTGAACATGTATTGTGGAAAAGAAGCACAAGTTTGCTTGGGTCTTACCTGTGACCTGGCAGTTAAGGCAAGTGAGTGATATGCTCCAGCAACTACTTGGACAACTTCTTTATTGTTCAGACTCTTGATGCACAAGGGTTGAAGCCTGGGTACAGTATTAAAATTTTGTTCAGCACGTGGGTAAGCAGCATTCATGTCATTCAACACTAATCATTACTAGTTAGTGATCCTAGATTGGTTCTTGAGTCACAGTAACTGAATACCCCTCACAATGCAGCCTAATCCCTGGTCAGAGTTATGTGAGCTGACTCAAACAGGACATTCGTAAATTTTATAACTGGCCAGGGTACTTGGGGTAAGGAGTGCAGGTAGAATACTGGTCTAAATTATTCATTAACGCTGGCCCTTTTTGTAATGTATATTTAAAAATTAGTTCTAAATGTAAGATAACCTAAAAGAAATCTGCAAATAGCATAAAAAACTGGCTTGAGCATAAGAGGAAATCTTTCGATGGCAAGAAAAAATGATGATCTAGTCAACTGGAGGGAGTGGGGATACTGAAAAATTAAATTTAATCCAGAGAAGAGTTAGGTAATGCATTTTGGGAAGTGTAATATGGCAAGGGGATACATAGCTAAACAAAAAACAGAAATGGGAGGGTAATGAGAAGTGTGTAAGAACAGAGGGGCCTTGACATGTATCCCAACAGAAACAGCAGGATGGGTCAGTAAATTATTAAAATTGCATAATTGACAACAGAATATAAGAACAAGGAAACTATGGTAGAACTGGATACTACTATAGCTGAACCACAGGTTGAATACTTCATCCACCTCCAGTTACTACAGTACAACCAAAATACCAAAATATGACTACGCTGGAGAGGGTTGGAATTGAGCAAGTTACCAGAGCTGGAAAACTGGAGCTATGAGGAAGGATGGGATAAACTAGGATCATATGCTTCAGAGCAATGGAGGCTCAGAGGGAACTCAGTTGAGATGCATAAAATTCTGAGCCCTACAATAACTGGAAGAATAATTTCCCTGAGCAGAAGGGTCAAAACCCAGGGGGCTTTGGTTGAATAAGAACCAGAGAGGATATAAGGAAAATATTTTTCAACCAGAGGGATGGTAGGGCTCTGGAAGTCACGGCTTAAAAGGATGGCAAGTCCAAGAAACTTTTGTCACATTTAAAAAGTTCCTGGATCCCTGAGCCTGCAATTTTACAAACACAGTGCTGGAAAGTGGGATTATACTGAGTAATTCTTGAGTGGCACACTGCCTTAGTCTGAATAGCCTCTTTCAGAGTCATAAATATTTGAATACAATGACAAAAGGCAACTGACCAAAAGTAGAGCAAGGAAAAAAAATGGTTATACAGAAAATGATGAGGATTCAGACAAGCTATATGAAGATAGAGGAGTGGTACAAACTGGATTTATCATGCTTTGACCATCATGAACCCAAAGGGCCAAATGGCCTCTTTCTGTATGAGTTTCTGATTTGGGAAATACATTCTTTGGTCCAAATTGGACATCCTGAAATTTCCCTAGTTGAGCTCTGTCTGCCAGTTTTCCCACTCCATTAATGCTCTTTATAGTTTTGCCTTCCTCCCCCCAAATTACAGTATTGTGGTTTTTTTCTTGACCTCAGTAGCAAATTAAAAATACACTTTTTGCCTCCATTAAACTGAGTCATCATTAAATTTGGCAGAAATCTGAATGTGATGTTTGTGGGATGCATCGATACTGGAAAGCTTTGAGATTTGTAATACCTGGGAAGCACGTCTCCATGACCCAGCTGGCCCTCTTTACCTCGTCCCCAGCTCCATAGCTCGGTCTGTAAGGAAGGAAGGTTTGTATCAGTGTCACTTCCTGGCGTAGGAGTTAGGCTCACTCGTTTGATTCTGCCATGTCCTGCTTTTCTGAGAAGCCTGGGTGAAACTGGAAGGAAAAAATACAATGAAGCAAATGAGTGGAGTACCATTCATTACCTGGCAACTTCAATAATGTCCAAGTATATTTGTGAGATTTTGCTTAGTTGAAGTCCCATAGTCCAACTTCCATCTCCAGTATATAGCCTTCCTTTCCCAATCCAATGTCCAGGTAAATAAGCTGTCATCCAATATTTCACCTTATCATCTTGTATGTGGCAGTATACATATCCTAACAGGCTGATGGTAGTTCATTGTACAGTACCTATTAGGTGAACAGTTCACCTGATTTCTCCATCCCATCATAGTTATGCCCCTTCCATAACAACCCAATGTGATCATATTCCCTTCACATGCTGGCTGTCCATCAGTGGAGCTGAATTATGTTACCAACTAGTGTAAGGTTAAGGCAGAGTTTTATTCTGCAAGCTGCACACTCACTTACAACACTATTAAGAACGCTCAGCATGGTGAACCATCAATTCTTTTGATGTGAGGGAGAAAAATTGCAGCATGCTCCATAGATATATATTTGGACAAAACTGGTTGCTACAGTCAAAGAAAGAGGTTATAAACTAGATGGGAAAGAAATTAATAGGTGACTAACTCTGGACCACAAGGACAACACAGCCAGAGATATGACCATCATATGTCAGACAGGAGTTTGCAGAAAGACCAGAGGCTGAAGTTAAAGTTCCTTCAAGTTGTCATGAGCAAAGACATGACCATCTGTCCTTCACATCACTGATTTATGAGGTGGAAGAGTTCAGAGGCAGTTGTAGGGCTGGGCAAAGTTAGGAGATATTATAAAAGTAAGTCACAAGATGTTTTAGAAATCATTACTGATTAACAAGAGCCTGGTATGAGACAGGATACAAGCAACAAAGTTTTGGATGAGTTTATGAATGTAGGATGAAAAGTCCAGGGCCTCTGGAGCATCTGAGATTCTATCTGAATCAGATTCAGATTCTATCTGAATACAGCAGTTATACTGAGATGAAGTGATTATGGCCCAGAGAACTTTGAGACTGCTGTTCAGGTTTGTGATGCTGCATTCAGATCAAGGGATAAGATGACTCTAAAGTCAGTAAGTCCTGCACTCTCCCATGCCATCAGATAGGCAAAGCAAGAGTACTTACAGAAAATTCACAGCCACCTTTGCGACACCAGGCACTTATGGCAAAGTACAAATTATAAAAGGTTACAAGTCCACCCTGCATGCCAATGGCAGTGACATCTCTCTTCCTGATAGGCTGAATGCATGATTTAATGCAATGAATGATGGACAGCGAGGAAAACCCCCTCTTCCCTCTAAGGAATTGGTGCTCTGTCTGGCTGGAGCTAAGCTGAGGTGTTTCCTAACCAGGGTAAACCCACTAAAAGCCATGGGGCAGGACAACATGCCTGGTCATGTGCTGAGGGATTGTGCGGCTCAGCTAATGGAGGTCTTAGCAGACATCTTTAACATCTCTTTGCAACAGTCCACTGTCTCTACAGGTTTCAAGGTAGACATCATTGTTCTGGTGCCCAAGGGAGCGACTGTAACTGGCCTAAATGATTACTGCTCATTGTCACTATTCTCAACAATCATGAAGTGACTGGTTATGGATCATATAAAATTCCAGCTTCCGACTACATTGGACCCTATCCAGCTCACCTACCACTCAGACTGGTCCACTGATGATGTCATAGCCTCGGTCCTCCACTCTGTCCTGTGCCAGCTAGAAAACGAAGCCTCAGGATGTTGTTTGTCGACTTCAGCTAAGTGTTTAATATGAACATCTATTAGAGGCAGATGGGTAAGCTGTCCTCTATGGGACTCAACATCCTGCTCTGCAGCTGGATCTTGGACTTCTTGACAGAAAGATCCCAGTCAGTCCAAGTTGGCAGCAGTATCTCAGACTCCATCACACTGAGCACTGATGCCCCAAGTGCTGACTCAACTGCCCTGCCAGATCTGCTGAGCAGCAACAATGGTGAGTCAGCATACTGATGTAGGTAGAGATCCCTGTCAAATGGTGTGAGAACAACAGCCTTAGTCTCAGAGTGGACAAAACAAAAGAGATGATTGTGGACTTCTTGAAAGTGCAGGTCGACATTTCTCCATTTCTCTGCCCAGGAGAGAGTGAAGAGCACAAAGTTCCAAGGTGTGCACATAATAGACGATCTAACATGGACCCATGACACCTCTTCATTGGTCAAGAGGGCACAGCAATATCTACACTTTCTGAGGAGACTAAGGGGTGCAAGGCCTCCTGCCCCCATTCTAACAACTTTCTATAGGTGCGCCTTTGAGACAGTCCCAGCTGGCTATATCATTATTTGCTATGGAAACTGCAAGGCATCAGACTACTAGACCCTACAGAAAGTAGTAAAAAACTAGAGAATCACTAGGGTCTTCTTCCCTCCCTATTTGTGACATTTACTAGGGGCACTGTATACAAAGGACCCAAAGCATTATTGAGAATCCCTATTGTTGTGTAAATGAAATTGCCAGAGAAAATTACTGGAAAATACAAAGCAGTTTCTTTACTTAACAAGACAAGGTACAGGAGGCATTATATGGAGATGCTTTTGGTTGAAACTTGGGTCTCAATATTGTAAGTGCCAAACATCAAAGGACAACTTCATATTTACAACATATGGACAATGCTTTCTTTGAAACTACGTACAACCTTCACACCTCCTGATTCACTTCCCCACCACAGACATCCAAATGAATTTTAATTAACATTCTCTGGAATGAGATTCACAGCTTTTAGGAACCCATTGTTCAGAGCTGCACTCCAAATGAAATGCACAATACATTTTCAGATGTGAAGACTGGTAGCCAAAGTCAATTGCTAAATGTATATGTCCTAAACCCAAAATCGCTCTAACACCTATAACACATCTTACAATCTCTTTGCAACACACACAAAATGCTGGAGGAACTCAGCAGGCCCAGCAGCATCAATGGAAAAAAAGTACAGTCAATGCTTTGGGTTAAAACCTTTGACTGTAAAGTACTTTTTTCCATAGATGCTGCCTGGCTTGCTGAGTTCCTTCAGCATTGTGTGTGTGTGTTGCTTGGATTCCCAGCATCTGCAAATTTTGTCTTGTGTACAATCTCTTTGACCCATTTCAGTCAGGAAGGCAGTATTGGAGTATCAGGACTAGCACTGCCAGACTGGGTAACAGCTTCTTCCCTCAGGCTGTGAGACTATTGAATACCCTGCCAACACCAAAGTCTCATCTCTAGGACAGTGAGTGGTTAACTATACTGTTTCCTATAGTTAACTATAACTAATTAACTATACTGTTAACTGTTTTCCTGTGCTGTGGACATCAAATACATTTTGAATTACATTGTATTAAAGTACTTGTGGTAATATTTTGTTTTATGAGCTATGCCTGATTTATGTATTGTAGGTGTATTGTATTGTTGTACATAGGTACAGTCAGATGACAATAAAATTGAAAATGAACTTGAGCTGGAAAATACTGACATGTACTACTAAAATTAGTGGAGAAAGAAGGTCTGTAGTAGTGACTTCACTTCGAGTCACACAGCACTGAAACAAGCTCTCTGGCCCATCATAAATGCGAGAATGTGTGACCCTGTGGTGATCCACTTTCCAGTGCACTCGAACCAGCTCACAAGATGGCGTGTGCCGGCAGAGAGGCCGGCCCCAAAAAGGGCCCCAGGCCTACTTCACCAGCAAGGGGAAAAGCCCACGCATGGGAAGGGACTGTGAATATGCCCAGGGTGGGCGAAAACGGGAAGGCTTAAAAGCGAGGCCGCAAAGTTTGAATAAATCTTTTATGCAACTGCAATCTTTTATGCATCTGCGTGTCATTATTTCAGCACTGCGTGTGCCACACCGCTACAATTGGTGACCTTGACGGCCCAAACGATATTTGGACCAAAGATGAACGACACTGCATCTGTTCATGCAGTTTCATTAAAACTGCCAAGCTTCTGGACGCTGCGACCACAATTCCACATTTGGCAGATAACCTCGGATTCCACACGTTACTACTACATGGTGAGCTCCCTCAACCCGGAGACAGCCACCCAGGTTGAGGAGTTCGTACAGTTGACCCCAGAGGACGGCAAATACACAGAATTCAAAGCCCTGCTCATAAGGACTTTTGAACTCTCACAGCACGAGCGAGCTGCCCGCTTACTGCACCTAGATGGTTTGGGAGACAGGCCACCGTCGGCATTAATGAACAAGATGCTGGCCCTGGCTGAAGGACACAAGCCCTGCCTCATGTTTGAGCAGGTGTTCCTAGAGCAGCTGCCCGCGGACATATGGCTGCTGCTGTCCATGGATTTCAGCGACCCCCGGAAGGTGGCGGCCCAGGCAGATGTGCTGTGGAAAGCTAAGGAGAGTGGGGCGTCCGTCGCACAGATCGCCAAGCCACACACCCAACAGCAGACCAGACCAGGCCCGGCGGCAGAGCCTACAAAACCCAGAGGCAGGAGTGCGGAGGCCAACGAACGATGGTGCTTCTACCACCAGCGGTGGGGCACAGAAGCCCGCCATTGTAGCCCGCCCTGCAAATTCCTGGGAAACGCCAGGGCCAGCCACCGCTGTTGCCTACGGTGGCTGGCCATCAGGATAGCCTCCTGTATGTCTGGGAAAAACAGTCGGGACGCTGCTTTTTGGTCGAAACCGGAGCCGAGATCAGTGTCTTACCTCCGATGAGTTACGACACCCACAACAGAGAACCGGGACCCACTCTGAGGGCCGCAAATGGCAGCACAATATGTACCTACGGCATCCATATGGTGCAGCTACAGTTCGGCTCCAGCCGGTTCACATGGGACTTCACACTGGCCGCCGAGGCCCAACCACTCCTAGGGGCGGATTTTTTGCGAGCTCACAGCCTGCTGCTCGACCTGCAGGGGAAGAGACTAGTCCATGCAAAGACTTTTCAAACATTCTCCCTGGGAGTAGCCAAGTTGCCAGCCCCACACCTGGACTCCAACACGCTGTCCGACAACAAATTCACCAGAGTCCTGGCGGACTTCCTATCAGTTCTGGCACCGCAGTTCATGGCAGCCATGCCCAGACACAGAGTACAGCTCCAAATCCTGACCCAGGGACCACCTCTCCACGTCTGCGCTCGAAGGCTTCCCCGGACAAGCTCCGACTGGCGAAGGAGGAGTTCAAGAGGATGGAGGAATTGGGGATCATACGGCGGTCTGACAGCCCATAGGCCTCCCCCTTGCACATGATGCCCAAAGCAACAGGGGGCTGGAGACCATGCGGCGACTACCGCAGGCTGAACGAGGCTACAACACCAGACCGCTACCCTGTGCCGCACATTCAGGACTTTGCAGCAAACCTGCACTGCGCAAGGAGCTTTTCCAAGGCAGACCTCATCCGGGGATACCATCAAATCCTGACATATCCGGACGACATCCCCAAAACAGCACTCATCACTCCGTTCGGCCTTTTTGAGTTCCTCCGCATGCCGTTCGACCTAAAGAATGCTGCACAGACGCTCCAGCGGTTAATGGATGCGGTGGGACACGACCTGGACTTTACATTCATCTATTTGGACAATATCCTCATAGCCAGCAGTAGTTGTCAGGAGCATCTGTCCCACCTCCGTCAACTCTACGCCCAACTGAGTGAATACGGTCTTACAATCAACCCGGCCAAATGCCAGTTCGGACTCGACACCATCGAATTCCTGGGCCACAGGATTACTAAAGACGGGGCAACCCCTCTGCCTGCCAAGGTAGACACGGTCCGCCACTTCCCCCGACCCAACACAATCAAAGGCCTTCAGGAATTTGTGGGTATGGTGAATTTCTACCACTGCTTCCTCCCCTCAGCAGCCTGAATCATGCGCCCCCTGTTTGCCCTGATGTTGGGTAAGGGCAAGGACATTACCTGGGATGAAGAGGCCGCAGCCGCTTTCGTTAAAACCAAAGAAGCTTTGGCAAACACCGCGATGCTAGTGCACCCCAGAACAGACGTCCCTACTGCCCTCACAGTGGACGCATCCAACACAGCAGTCAGTAGAGTGCTGGAACAACTCATCGAGGGTCGCTGGCAACCCCTGGCGTTCTTCAGCAAACACCTACGACCACCCGAATTCAAATACAGTGCTTTCGACCGGGAGCTGTTGGCACTATACCTGGCAATCCAGCATTTCAGGTACTTCTTAGAAGGTAGGCCCTTCACCGCATTCACGGACCACAAATCGCTTACCTTTGCGTCCACAAAGGTGTCCAATCCCTGGTCGTCCCGCCAGCAGCGACATCTGTCCTACATCTCTGAATACACGACAGACATATCTCGGGAAAGGACAACGTCATGGTAGACGCACTATCCAGACCTACCATCCAGGTCCTGTCCCAGGGGGTGGACTATGCAGTGCTGGCGGAGGCGCAGCAGACAGACAATGAGATCCCTAGTTACAGAACTGCAGTCTCTGTTTTGCAGCTCCAAGACTTCCCCATAGGCCCAGGTGAGAGGACCCTACTGTGTGACGTAGCTACCAGCCAACCCCGTCCCGTCGTCCCGGCAGCCTGGCAGCGGCGAGTTTTCAACTCCATTCACAACTTAGTGCACCCCTCCATCAGGACAACCGTCCAGATGGTCTCCAACAGGTTTGTTCGGCATGTACTCCGCGAGCAGGTCAGTGAATGAGCCAAAACATGCATGCAGTGCCAAACAGCCAAGGTGCAGCAGCACACCAAAGCTCTGCCGCAGCAGTTCCCCCCCCACCCGCCTGCGTTTCGACCACATTCATGTGGATATTGTGGGCCCCCTGCCAGTGTCACGAGGAGCGCGGCACCTCCTGACTATCATAGACAGGTTCACAAGATGGCCAGATGCGGTCCCGCTCACCGACACCACCTCTGAATCCTGTGCCCGAGCACTGATTGCAACCTGGGTATCTCGCTTTGGTGTACCGGCCCACATTACCTCCGACAGAGGCGCCCAGCTCACCTCCAGCCTGTGGTCAGCTATGGCCAGCCTTTTGGGAACACAGCTGCACCACACAACTGCCTACCACCCACAATCGAACGGGCTAGTGGAGCGTTTCCACCGCCACCTGAAGTTGGCTCTCATGGCCCGCCTGAAAGGGCCTAACTGGGTGGACGAACTTCCCTGGGTCCTGCTCGGAATCCGCACGGCACCCAAAGAGGATCTGCACACCTCATCGGCCGAGTTGGTGTACGGCGCACCCCTGGTCGTCCCAGGAGAGTTCATACCAGCCCCAAGGGGGCAGGAGGAAGAACCCACAGCAGTCCTGGACAGACTACGTGAGAGGCTCAGTAACCTGGCCCCCATACCCACTTCACAGCATGGACAGAGCCCAACCTGCGTACCCAAAGACCTGCAGAACTGTAAGTTTGTTTTTGTATGCCAGGGCAGACATCGGGCACTGCTACAGCAGCCCTACGAGGGGCCGTTTAAGGTGATCAGGAACAACGGGTCCACATTCGTACTGGACATTGGGGGGAAAGAGGAGGTTTTCACAGTGGACTAACTCAAACCAGTCCATGTGTACTTGGCTCAGCCAGTCGGAGCTCCAGCACCGCGGCACAGAGGCAGACCTCCCAAACAGAGTCCGACCCAGACTGAGGACATTGGGGGGGTGTATCGCCGGTTCTGGGGGAGGGGGTTATGTGGTGATCCACTTTCCAGTGCACTCGAACTGGCTCACAAGATGGCGAGCGCCGGCAGAGAGGCCGGCCCCGAAAAGGGCGCCAGGCCTTCTTCACCAGCAAGGGGAAAAGCCCGCGCGCAGGAAAGGACTGTGAATATGTGCCCCCTACAGTATTCCCACCCGGGGAGGGCAGAAACAGGAAGGCTTTAAAGCGAGGCCGTGAAGTTTGAATAAATCTTTTACGCAACTGCAACTCACCGTCTGCGAGTCGTTATTCTAGCGCTGTCTGTAGCACACCGCTACAACCCATCATTTCCAGGCTGATAGTCAAGTAACCAACTACACTAATCCTATTCTCCAGTACTTGGCCTGGAGTCTTCTAAGGCTGGGCATTTCAAATACTTGTCCTGATCATTTCTTAAAAACCATTCAGGCCTGCATTCCAGATTCTAACCACTCTCTTCTTTAAATCTGTTCCAAATCTATGCCCTCCAGTCTTGGAAAATTCTGTTATGGGAAAAAAAACTCTGCTTACCCTACCTATGCCCCTCATAATTTCATAACTTACAGTAATTCTGAGTCGCCTTTCGCTGACACTGTGTGTCAGACAGAGTGGTCAGCAGCACTGGGGCTCCACAGGGGACTGTCCTGCCTCCCTTTCTCTTCACCATCTACACCTCGGACTTCAACTACAACACATAGTCTTGCCATCTTCATGTTTTTTGATAACTCTGCCATAGTTGGATGCATCAGCAAGGGAGATGAGGCTGAGTACAGGGCTACGGTGGGAAACTTTGTCACATGGTGCGAGCAGAATCATCTGCAGCTTAATGTGAAAAAGACTAGGGAGCTGGTGGTGGACCTGAGGAGGGCTAAGGCACCGGTGTCCCCTATTTCCATCCAAGGGGTCAGTGTGGACATGGTGGAGGATTACAAATACCTGGGGATACGAATTGACAGGTCAAAGAACACTGAGGCTGCCTACAAAAAGGGTCAGAGCCATCTCTATTTCCTGAGCATCTGCCGGACGATGCTGAGGATGTTCTACGAGTATGTGGTGGCCAGTGCTATCGTTTGCTGTTGTGTGCTGGGGCAGCAGGCTGAGGGTAGCGGACACCAACAGAATCAACAAACTCATTTGTAAGGCCAGTGATGTTGTGGGGGTGGAACTGGACTCTCTGACGGTGGCGTCTGAAAAGAGGATGCTGTCCAAGTTGCATGCCATCATGGACAATGACTCCCATCCACTCCATAATGTACCAGTTAGGCACAGGAGTACATTCAGCCAGAGACTCATTCCACTGAGATGTAACACTGAGCGGCATAGGAAGTCATTCCTATCTGTGGCCATCAAACTTTACAACTCCTCCCTCAGAGTGTCAGACACCCTGAGCCAATAGGCTGGTCCTGAACTTATTTCCACTTGGCATGATTAACTTATTATTATTTAAATATTTATGGTTTTATATTGCTATATTTCTTCACTATTCTTGATGCGGCTGTAATGAAATCCAATTTCCCTCGGAATCAATAAAGTATGTCTGTCTGTCTGGCTTCTCCACTCCAAGATGTTTAAATCAAATTTCTTTTCTGAACTCAAATACCTTCTGCCAGGCAAAATATCCTGAGCACTTTTTCAGGGCCATCATATATTCCAGAAGTTGCAGTGACTAGAACTGCACACAATACTATAGCTGTGGCCTATGCAATATTTTATCAAGTTGTACTGTTACCCCTGTGCCCTAAGCTATGCCCTAGTTAATGAAGGCAAGTATCTAGTGTCTGTAATGGGGGGAGATTTCAATGACTCAGGGTGAACCATGGCTTCCAATTACAAAAAATAACCTTCCTATATAGCCCTC
This sequence comes from Hypanus sabinus, assembly GCF_030144855.1. Classification (NCBI taxonomy): domain Eukaryota; kingdom Metazoa; phylum Chordata; class Chondrichthyes; order Myliobatiformes; family Dasyatidae; genus Hypanus; species Hypanus sabinus. Next base: position 56,897,755 of record NC_082709.1, on the reverse strand, counting down.
TGCTTCCTATCACAAAGTTGATTACAATCAAACTTGCCTTGGGATCCCAAGGACTCTAGCCCGTATGAGAAGTCTCTCAAAAGTTTAAAAGGTCAAAGTTAATTTATTATCAAAGTAGATGTATGTCATGATATACTACCCAGAGATTCAGTTTCTTGCAGGCACTCATAGTAGAACAAAGAAGTACAACAGAATCAATGAAAAACTACACACAAAGACTGACAAACAACTCATGACCAAAAGAAGACAATCTGCGTAAATGCAAGAAGATCTAACAATAATAATAAATAAATACTGAGAACATGAATTGTAGAATCTTTGGAAGTGAGTCTATAGGTTGTGGAATCAGTTCAGAGTTGAGGTGGGACCTTGTCAATAGCCTTGCTGAAGTTCATGTGGATCAGACCAACTGCAGTTCCTCTCCACCGCACTCTGTTACACCTTTGAAAACTAAAGTCAAGTTAATCAGGCACCATCTCCAACCCTCCCCCTAACAATGCCATGTTGGCTATCTCTGATTAATCCTCACTTTTCTAAGTGTAGATCAATCCTGTCCCTCTGATTCTTTTCAATAACTCCCTATAATTAACATTAGACTCAAGTTTACCTGGCTTATCCCTACAAAGGTTCAAAGGTCAAATTTAATGTCAGAGAAATGTATACAATATACATCCTAAAATGCTTTTTCTTCATAAACATCCACAAAAGCAGAGAAGTGTCCCAAAAGATGAACGACAGTTAAACGTGAGAACCCCCAAAGACCCCAAAGACCCCCCCAGCTCCCCCTCCTGTGCAGCAAGCTATGATCCCCCTCCCCCCCAAGAGCAAAAAAAATGCGCATTGGTACCATCACCGAGCCCAAGTGCGTGCTAAGCAATAGCAAAGACACAGACCAAAGTTACCCCAAAAGCTTCGCATTTCATCCGACAATCGACAAACCACAGGTTCTCTCTCTCCCTGGCAAGGGCGAGGGAGGTGTCCCCCCATTTTCACAGCGAGCGGGAGACATAACAACAACCCGCTGATTTACGATGTTAGAAGTCCATTTCATCACTTTTTTCAAGAGCATCATATTTGATATCTTCCAGTCATGTGGCCCGTTAAGATTCTGAAAATCTGTCAGACCCAAAGCAATATCCTCCCTTGCCCATTAAAGCACTCTGGTTTATGTTTCACGTGGCCTTGGCAATAGTAGTTGCTAACTTTTAGGCCAATTACAACACCTAATACTACCTTCTTAACAATAACTTGTTCTAGAATCCCCCTCCTGATTTCTCCAATTACAATGCTTATCTCCTTTCCAAATTGAGATGGAAAGTATTAAGACTGACTAAATATTCTGGCTCCACGTACAGCTTGCTAATGTCTGTAATAGGCCTCGTTCTTTCTCTAGGTACCTTCTTGCTCTTAAAATGTTTACAAAATGCCTGGAGTATTTCTAAGTTGTATCTACTCATGATTTTTATGTCCACAATTCCATCCTAATTTCATTAATTACCCCCTTTCCAAATTCTTGCGGGCTTCCACAATTTTCATTTCTCTCTACTTGTCATATACAGTCGACCCTCCTTATCCGCGGGTTCCACATGCGCGGATTAGGAAAACCCTGAAGTTCTCTCTCTAGCACTTGTTGTTTCAGCATGTACAGACCTTTTTTCCTTGTCATTATTCCTTTAACAATACAGTATAACAACTACTTACATAGCATTTACATTGTATTAGGTATTATAAGTAATCTAGAAATGATTTAAAGTGTACGGGAGGATGTGCATAGGTTACCGCAGATCAGGAATTGAAAAAAGTCGGAACGGGTACATCCGATATTATTTAGCACCAGTAAGTCAAATGTTTATCTTAGTATTTAGCATATATTTTACCTTTCTATGCATATAACACACTTAAGAAATGTATGTATTGTGGCGACCCACTTCCTAGCGCACTCGAACCAGCTCACAAATAGCCAGCGCGCTGGCATAAAGGCCAGTCCCAAAAGGGCGCCAGGTCTGCTTCACCAACAAAGGGAAAAGCTCGCGCGGGACTGTGAATACGTGCCTCCTACAGCATCCGCGCCCGGGGAGAGCGGGATCAGGGAGGCTTTAAAGCGAAGCCACAAAGTTCGAATAAAATCTTCTTTAACTGCAGTTTACCGACTCCGTGTCGTTATTTTAGCGCTGCGTGTAGCACACTGCTACAATTGGTGACCCCGACGGTCCAAACGATATTTGGACCGGAGATGAATGACGCCGCATCTGTTCATGCGGTTTCGTTGAAACTGCCAAGCTTCTGGACGCTGCGACCTCACCTGTGGTTCCAGCAAGCAGAAGCCCAATTCCACATTCGGCAGATAACCTCAGAGGACACACGTTACTACTACGTGGTGAGCTCCCTCAACCAGGAGACAGCTGCCTAGGTTGAGGAGTTCATACAGTCACCCCCGGAGGATGGCAAATACAAGGACTTCAAAGCCCTGCTCATAAGGACTTTTGGACTCTCACGGCGCAAGCGGGCTGCCCGTTTACTGCACCTGGATGGCTTGGGGGACAGACCTCCATCGGCTTTAATGAATGAGATGTTGTCTCTGGCCGGCGGACACAAGCCCTGCCTCATGACTGAGCAGGCATTCCTGGAGCAGCTGCCCGAGGACATACGCCTGCTGCTGTCCGACATGGATTTCAGCGACCCCTGGAAGGTGGCAGCCCGGGCGGACTTGCTGTGGAACGCCAAAAAGGTAAGTGGGGCGTCCGTTGCACAGATCACCAGGCCACGCTCCCGGCAGCAAACCAGACCAGGCCCAGCCGCAGAGCCCGCTAACCCCAGGGGCAGGGCTGGGGGGCCCAACGAACAATGGTACTTCTACCACCAGTGGTGGGGCGCAGAAGCCCGCCCTGAAAGTTCCCGGGAAACGCCAGGGCCAGCTGGCGCTGATGGCTATGGCGGCTGGCCATCGGGATAGCCTCCTGTATGTGTGGGATAAGAGGTCGGGACGCCGTTTTTTGGTCGACACCAGTGCCAAGATCAGCGTCTTTCCTCCGATGAGTTACGACACCCACAACAGGGCACCGGGTCCCCCCCGAGGGCCGTGAATGGCAGCACAGTAAGGACCTATGGCATCCGTACGGTGCAGCTACAGTTCAGCTCCAGCCAGTTCACGTGGGACTTCACACTGGCCGCCGTAGCCCAACTGCTTCTGGATGCGGATTTTTTGTGGGCTCACAGCCTACTGGTCAACCTGCCCAGGAAGAGACTGGTCCACGCCAAGACCTTTCAGACATTCTCCCTGGGTGCAGCCCAGTTGCCAGCCCCTCACCTCGACTCCATCACGCTGTCCGACAACGACTTCACCAGGGTCCTGGCGGATTTCCCATCGGTTCTGGCACCGCAGTTCACGGCAGCCATGCCCCGACACAGCGTACAGCACCACATCCCGGCCCAGGGACCACCCCTCCAAGCCCGTGCTTGAAGGCTTCCCCCGGACAAGCTCCGACTGGCGAAGGAGGAGTTCAAGAGGATGGAGGAATTGGGGATCATACGGAGGTCTGACAGCCCATGGGCCTCCCCCCTGCACATGCCCAAAGCGACAGGGGGCTGGAGGCCATGCGGTGACTACCGCAGACTGAACGGGGCTACAACACCGGACCGCTGCCCTGTGCCGCACATTCAGGATTTTGCAGCAAACCTGCACGGCGCAGGGGCCAACCTCCCAAACAGGGTCTGGCCCAGACTGTGGACATTGGGGGGTGTATCGTCAGTTCTGGGGAGGGGGGGTTATGTGGCGAGCCACTTCCTAGCGCACTCGAACCGGCTCACAAATAGCCAGTGTGCCAGCACGAAGGCCAGTCCCAAAAGGGCGCCAGGTCTGCTTCACCAACAAAGGGAAAAGCTCGCGCGGGACTGTGAATACGTGCCTCCTACAGCATCCGGGCACGGGACAGGACTGTGAATAAGTGCCCCCTACAGCATCTGTGCCTGGGGAGGGTGGGATCAGGGAGGCTTTAAAGTGAAGCCACGAAATTCGAATAAAATCTTCTTTAAATGCAGTTTACTGACTCCGTGTTGTTATTTTAGCGCTGCCTGTAGCACACCGCTACAGTATTTCAATAATTAAACCATTGCATTGTTTAGTAATAATTGCAGCTTTCATCTGGGCAGGGCCTTCACATGCTCCATTATTTCCACTTTATTCTTTAAAATTGTTCTGATCGTTGACCGACTGTAGCCTAACGCTTTTCCAATGGCCGATGGCGTTTCACCTCTTTCCGATCACTTTATTATTTCCATTTTATTTTCAATCATGATCGTTTTCCGGAACAGAAGCACTGTGGGCAGTGGGTACCCGAGTTCCACTGCCCGCAGTGTTTCTGTTCTGGAAAATGAAAACTTGAAACACAAGATGGTGGACTTTAGGACCCAGCAGAGCTTGGGACCTGCTGCCCGCAGTGTTTCTGTTCCGGAAAACGATTGCGATTGAAAATAAAATGGAAATAATAAAGTGATCCAATCCCCTGTGGATAAGGAGGGCCAACTGTACTTTTTGTTTTCTTTATCCAATGTTGATGTCCTTTAACATCCATAGTTGTTTGATTCGTTCCTGCTTTCATGGGAACACACTGGCACTGAACTCCCATTACTTTATTAAGTAACTGTTACTTGGATGCAGACTTACCTGCTTCCAATCTATTTTTGCCAGGTCCTGTCATGTGGTACTGAGATTTCTCTTTTTCAGGACCTTAACTTACTGCTTTTTTCTTTGCTATGTTACGTACCCCGTAACTGGGTCACTTACCAGCAAAGATAGAGAGGTCCGTTGAAGTCTGATGGTACTATTTTAACAGTATTTATTGATAAAAATACACAAAAGAATATCAATGCAAACATACAGATAATATACGTCGTCAATACTAAATCTAAAAGCGCAGGTATAATAATAATCAATAAGAAATAGCTCTATCATTGTCTAGGGGATAATGTATTGTCCGATGGAAATATAAAAGTTACTGTTAGTTCGTTCAAGCTGCAGCGTTTTGGTTTGAGAGAAAGACAGGTTAAAACTTGCCCAGTCCTTTTATGATGTCATCCTTCGAGAGTCATTGGGAGTTGGCTTCCCCGTTGTTAGCTAAAAGCCGTTCTTCTGTGGTAAAGGACACCGGTTCTGGGGCAAATGGAACTGAACGCACGTGGCCTCCCCCACCGGCTTCCGCTATTACAGGATCGCTAGCGTTTCTTCTGGTGAGTCTGAGGGTCTGTTTCCCTCTTTTATCCTGACTCACAGGGTCTCAGATATCAATCAGGTTGGGATGATGCAATCCCTCCCTCAACCAGCCCACTTTGCCTGAGGGCTTCCACGAAGCACAGTGTTTCAGAGTTTTAATACACAATCCCGTCTCCAAGAGACAATGGCCGTTTCCCATAGCTTTATATCGCCTGGGGGGGGGGGGGGAGTCAAGACATTCCAAACGTCTCTCTCTCATTTCCTGGGTCTCCTGACCCAAATCAATAGCGATCCTGCGATTCTCAAAAAGGAGGGGGCTGCAGGCGTAACAGCTATGTTGAAATTTAGAGTATAGTCAGTATCTCCAAATGATCCAATCACTTACCTGATTACATCCCCTAAGATTAGGTCGGGTCCAGGACTATCAGTGCACTGGCTTAAAACGTTCTCCTGGATACAGCTTTAGAAATCCAATCCCCTCCATGTCTTTCACATTAAAATGAGCAAGTTGAAATTGCCGACTAATGTAACACTAGTAATTTTGCACCTCCTGGGATTTGCTTGTACATCTGCTACTCTACCTTAAACTGACTTTCAGGAGCCTGTAATACATATCCAGCAAAGTGATTGCATCCTCTTTGTTTCTACCTACATGGCCTTATTTGAAGAGATATCAAGACACCAAGGTTCTACATTTATGGATTGAACTATGGACTTTTTCAGTCTTAATGCTTTTTATATTCTGTGCTTTTGCCTGTTCTTTCTCATTTTTGTGTGGGGGAGGGGGATTTGGAGGAATCAATGTTCTTGTTGTGGTTTGTGCAGGGCAGGGGGTTTGGGGTCAATGTTCTAGTAGTTGTTAGTTTTTTAGTGGGGGTGGGGAGACGGTTGATGACCATGTTGCCATTATTTTTTTTGTGCGGTGGGGATGGATTTGCTGTACCTCTTTAAATGATTTCCATGGTTTTCTTTGTTTCATGGCTGTCTGGAGAAGGTGGATCTCAGAGTTGTGTACTGCATACATACTTAGAAAATAAAGGAACATTTGAAAAACTTCCCTTTTTGCTGCAATAAAGGACTTTACTTTTTCATCCCTCGCAGCACTCCTGAAGATTCTACACTTTGAAAGGTTGAGCTCCAACACTGCCCTTTTTTCAGACAAGTCTCTGTGAAAGTGTCAGACAGTGAACTGCCATTCCCATGTGCAATTTGATGTTCCAAATTCATCTACTTTACTATTCAGAACTGTGCATTAAAGTCATTGCAAGTTAAACTTATCCTAAGTGTATTGGACTGATTTAGTTTTTCTCCTATGTTTGACTGTAAACACTTCCTCACTTCCATACATTGCACATCTACTGTACCAAATCCTTAATGCACTTGCAAACCTTAACTCAAGGATAGGCAAGTCGGATAGATTGCACTTGAACCACAGGTTGTATTAGTCCCTCCTTCCCAGAAACACTCCCAGTGATCCAGAAGACTAAAAGTTTGGCACCAACATGCTATGTCTTTAGCCACCCATTCATCTGATAAAGGTATTGCACTCTAACATGCAACTTTCTCCCTTCAATATAAATTGCAAGATCTTGCCACTTTTTGTACCTGTGATATTAATACTAAAGTTGTTTACCCCTCTCCTTTTAGAATACTCCATAACTGCTCTGTGACTTGCCTGATTCTGGTTTGGGAGTTTTCCCAGATTCATGTCGGTGGCATCAGAAATACCTATTCTCCTCATTGCTACATCACTTATCACTGATGACTTTGTACTCTTTTTTAAAGCTGAGCCATTCACAAAGGCCATGATTTTGCTTCTAGTTGGATTCTCCAGAGATACGTTAACCTCCACTGAGAAACAGCGGGTGAAATGAAGAAAGAGGTATATAAATGATAAATCTGGAGGTGATAAGGTGCTTTGAACTGAACAGAGAAAATACCATTAAAAGGCAAGTTGAGACATCTCAAGATATTCTTCACAAAGTGACTGACACTCCAACAGAGCAGTGGAACCAAAAAAGTTACGAATGAATTGAATACTAAAGAATTTTAGTACTTCTGCGAATGGCCCTCAGCACCTGTAATATCCAACCCGAATATACCATATTGAGGCAGGCCATGAGATACTGCATCAAATTTTTGTTGACAGCTTGTGGATATTCCTACACTCAATTCCTGTGACAACCTGAATGACCTAGAAGCCCATATAATAGCTGTACTCATAGGGTTCTGGAAAGAATAAGGAATAACGAGCAATAAGGAAACAGCATTTAAGCTGGAAGCAGACAGTAAATGTGAGACTGTTGAAATGAAATGCATTCAGAATACATCGTGAACCCAACAGTTAGATAGCTCACATCGGACATCATATATTCACATCAGGCATAAAACAATGTTTTCTAACAACAGTTAGAAAACAATAAATCATCATAAATTTCTGTAGCTACCATACTGTCATTGTTCCTTATTCTAGCACTTTATTCGGTAGTGGCCACTGGGTGTATGTTCGTGGTCTTTTGCTGCTGTAGCCCATCCACTTTGAGCTTCAATGTGTAATGTGGTCAGAGATGCTCTTCTGCACACTGCTATTGTAATACATGGTTATTTGAGATAGTGTCACCTTCCTGTCAGCTTGAGCCAGACTGGCCTTTCAGTTCTCCTCTGACCTCTCTCCATCTTTAACAAGATGTTCTCGGGGGCGGAGTTTCAAGATGGCGACGTAAACATCTGCCTTTTAGGCACTCTTCATCTTTTCAACTATAATCACCCTTTAATCAAACCTTTTCATACTTAATCATATGGGTTGTTACTTATGATTTACTTTTTTTTTCTAAAACAATATTTGATCTAATCTTTCTAAACTTAAAATGGCTGCAGCTAAGAAATCGTCTAAAGACCCTTTATCTCTCGATGCAATTTCTAATCTTCTGGATACTAAACTTGCAAGTTTGGAAAGTAAATTGTAAAGTAAAGCAGCAAATTTGGAAAGTAAACTGGCAAGTTTGGAAAACAAGCTTACCACGAAAATGTCTGAACTTGAAGGAGTTGTTAGATCGCTTGATACCAAGCTTCAATCGCAGGCATCGGATATTCAACGGCATGAAGACAAGATCGTGACTCTTGAGAAGTTAATTTGTGAAAAAATACGTACAATTGAAACGTTGGAGAAGAAGGTACTGTTGACTGCTAGAACAGTTGATCAGTATAAGTTTAAAATTACCGATCTTGAAAACCGATCTCGCAGACAGAATTTGCGAATCATCGGGCTTCCCGAGAAAGTCGAGTCCGGTGACTTAACTGAATTTTTCTCTAACTTATTATGGGAAGTTTTCGGTGATGAAGCTTTGCAGGCTAAACCTATTATCGACCGTGCCCACAGAGTTGCGAGACTTTCGGCTACGGGCGACAAGCCACGAGCTGTGATTGTTCGCCTCCATTATCCTCGGGAGAAAGAGCTTCTAATCCGATTAGCTCGTCAGAAGGGTATGATTTCTCACAGAAACAACGTTTCGTATTGTTGAAGATTATTCATTTGAAGTGATGAAAGCGAGAATTGCTTTTAAACCAGTGATGACAGAGATTCATTCGATTGGACTTAAACAAGCTTTAAGATACCCAGCGAATCTAAGAATTACGCTGAATGACAACAGTCAGCGCTTCTTTAATACTCTGGAAGAAGCAAAGAAATTCGTCGAAGAATATCGATCTTCTAGAATAAGTTGAACTATGTGTTATGTTGAAGAATTTTTGGAGAGAAGATGCCATTTCGTTTTGGGTTTTAACCTATGAAGCTGTGTTGTAGCTTCTTATTTTGGTCTATAGATCTGGTTTTTTTTTACTATTATCATGGTTTATAGATGCTTTTTAAATTTTTCTATACTGTCTTTTTTCTTATTTTTTCTCTGTATTGGATATACACGTTTATATTTTGTAATAATGACTTATTTTTTTAAGATGTTGTTTCTTCTTCCCATAAGACCTTGCTTTCCGTAAGCATTTATTTGTTTGCTTGTACTTGGAAATGGGACGAATGTTTTGGATTGTTTGGACTTTTTTTATATTGTAGTGACTATTGAATCCTTTTTTAATCCTATTTTGATGACTTTTTTATTAAATTTTTTAATAGATTGCTGAACTCACATTTATATTTTGTAATATGGTTTTTTCAAAATGTCGTTTCTTCTTCCCATACATCTTTGCTTTTGAAACGTCATTTTTCTTGTATCTGAATATGGAATCTTTTTTTAAAGGTATATTACACTTTTTTTTAAACTTTAATCTTTATCCTTTTTTATTAACGATCTTTTGCTTTACTATATTACTTTTTTTTTCATTTTGATTGATATATATATATATTTTTTTGCAACCTGTACTTTAATCTGGGTGTTATATAGTTTCTTTTTATATTTTCATGAAGTTGCCATCTTGAAATGGGGGTAATATTAGTATTACTTCGTGCGCCTGCCGCTTGGCTTTTTTTCGTGGGGTTGGGGGAGGGGGTAGGGATCTTTTTTCACGCTTTTGCTTTTTATTTTTTTGCTTTTAGTTCATGGGCCGACTTTAAATTATTAATATTGGTGAGGTGTCATGTTCTTCGGTTGCTCCTGTATCATTATTCCTTCTTCCTGAATGATGGGTTATGTGTCTTTTTAACCTTTTATGATATATACAATTAATATTGGCATGATGGATAAGTCTATTAATTTTATTTCTTGGAATACTAATGGTTTAAATCATCCGATTAAACGTAAAAAAATATTTAAAGTATTCCATAGACTAAATGCTAATATTATTTTTGTACAGGAGACCCATATTAGGAAGGAGGACAATCAATGCTTTTTTAGGTTCTGTAAGGGTCAACAATTTCACTCGATTTGTACCGCCAAAATTAGGGGTGTGTCTATTTTTATAGACCCCTCAATTTCATTTATACATCATGAAATTATATCTGATCCACAGGGCAGATTCTTGTTGATTACTGGTTCACTTTTTAATCGAAAAGTGACTCTAGTTAATATTTATGTTCCAAACTTTGACTGCCCTGAATTTTTTAAACGTTTATTTACTTCCCTTCCTAATCTAAATGAATATATGTTGATAATGGGTGGAGATTTCAATTGTTGTTTGAATCCTTTGATGGATAGATCTAAACCTATTCGAATTCTTCTGAATAGATCAGCCTTACTTATTAATTCTTTTATGGTCAATTCAGGAATTACTGAAATATGGCGGTTTTTGAACCCTAAAGATAAAGAATTTTCATTTTTTTCACATGTATATCATAGTTATTCTAGAATTGATTATTTCCTTATTGATCATCGTTTACTAACAGATGTTACTGATTGTAAATACGATTCTATTGACATTTCGGATCATGCACCTTTGAAGTTATCTATCAAGATTTCGGACTCTTCCATTAATACTAGATCTTGGAGACTCAACGCTACTTTGCTTCAAGATCCAGAATTTATTACCTTCATAAAACAGCAAATTGACTTATTTTTTTCAACAAACTATACCGAAGGAATTGACGGAAGAATACTTTGGGATTCTTTTAAGGCTTTTATTCGTGGACAAATTATCTCATATTCCGCTGGTAAAAGAAAACAAAGATATTTAGATATAGCTTTATTAGTGGATAAAATTAAAGAAATTGATAAGATTTACTCTGTGACTCCCACCAAAGAACTTTATAAGAAGAGAGTTGAGCTTCAAATGGAAAATAGCTTATTATTATCTTCTTCAATTGAGAATCAATTAATTAAAACCAGGGCTCAATTTTATATTCATAGTGACCGAACTGGTAAATTGTTAGCTAACCAATTAAAAGCTATTTCGACTAAGCGACAAATTATTAAAATTCGTAAACAAGACGGTAATTTGACTACTGATCATAAAGAAATTAATAATGCTTTCCAAGATTTTTATAAATCTTTATATCAATCAGAATTTGATGGTGATCTGTCTATGATGGATAATTTTTTTTAACAATTTGAATATTCCCAAACTGACAGATGAAGATCGAAGTTTGTTTGATGCTCCTATTTCTATGGTTGAAGTAGGAGAGGCTATCTCATCGATGAATTCAGGGAAAGCTCCTGGTCCTGATGGCTATATTATAGAATTCTTTAAAACTTTTTCTTCTTTGCTTTCCCCTTGGCTATGTGAAATCTTTAATGATGCATTCATTAAGAGATTACCCCAGTCTTTTTATGAAGCTACTATTTCTTTAATTCTTAAAAAAGATAAGGATCCTACTTTATGTGCATCTTATCGCCCTATATCACTACTAAATGTAGACTCTAAGATTCTTACAAAATTTTAGCTATTAGGTTAGAAAAGATACTATCACAGATTATTTCAAGAGATCAAACTGGTTTTATTAGGAACCGATATTCCTTTTTTAATGTTAGAAAATTGATTAATATAATTTATACTTCTCCACCCACAACCTCAGAATGTGTTATTTCATTAGATGCTGAAAAAGCTTTTGATAGAGTTGAATGGACATACTTATTTAATGCCTTGAAAAATTTTAATTTTAGCTCTAATTTTATATCATGGATTAAATTAATACATTATAAACCTGTTGCTTCTGTTCTTACGAATAATTACAGATCCTCTTTTTTTCAATTATCTCGTGGTACGAGACAAGGTTTTCCCTTAAGTCCTTTATTATTTAATTTTGCATTAGAACCTTTAGCCATTGCTATTCGTGAATCTCCTAATATTTTTGGTATTACCCGTAATGAGAAGTTATACAAGTTATCACTCTATGCTGATGACTTGTTGTTATATATTTCTGATCCTGATAGGTCTATTCCCGCTATTCTATCCTTGTTGGTTAAATTTGGTAGTTTCTCTGGTTACAAACTAAATTTGGACAAGAGTGAATTATTTTCTTTAAATGCGCAAACTTTACTGAATGACAGGATACCATTTAAAGTTGTTACTGATAACTTTATTTATTTAGGTATAAAAATAACCAAGAAATATAAAGATTTATTCAGATTGAATTTTTTACCTATGCTTCATCAAATTCAACAACTTACTACTAGATGGTCTCCTTTATCCTTATCATTAGTTGGTCGGATCAATGCTATTAAAATGATGATTTTACCGAAATTTTTATATTTATTTCAAGCCTTACCAATTTTTATTCCTAAATCTTTCTTTGATAACATTGATTCAAAAATTTCCTCATTTGTGTGGCAAAATAAAAACCCCAGATTAAGTAAAAGACAGTTACAGAAATCTAAAAAGGATGGTGGTTTAGCTTTGCCTAATTTTAGATTTTATTATTGGGCAAATAATATTCAAAATTTAATATATTGGAAACTAGATTTAGACTCACCATTGTGCCCACAGTGGGTAAATTTAGAATGTAATGATGCACAAGGATATTCTTTATTCCCTGTTCTTGGTTCTTCTCTCCCTGCTGATTTAGTTAAATTCAATAAACAGATATCTAACCCTATTGTCAAATGTACATTATGAATTTGGTTTCAATTTCGTAAGTTTTTTACTCTGAAAAACTTTGTTCTTGATAGCCCTATCTTACTTAATTTTTTTTAAAACCTTCTTTAACAGATCAAGCTTTTAGCATATGGAAAAGGAAAGGTATAATATGTTTTCGTGATCTTTTTGCTGAAGGTAGTTTGATGTCTTTTGACAAATTTAAGTTACCTAAATCTAATTTTTTTAGATATTTACAAATTAGAATTTTTTTATATAAAGTTTTACCATCCTTTCCTAATTCAACTTTGATAGATTTTTCAGATATGATTTTTACTTTAAATCCCTGTCAGAAGGGATTAGTGGCTCTTATTTATAATATGATTATGAAGATACAACCAGAGGTATCGAGTAAAATTAAACAGGAATGGGAAAAAGAACTTCAATACAATATATCAACGGAAAAATGGGGAAAAATTTTACAAATGGTTAATTCTTCTTCTATATGAGCTAAACATGCTTTAATACAATTTAAGGTCGTACATAGAGCTCATATGTCTAAAGATAAGCTTGCTCGATTTTATTCTCATGTTAACCCTCAATGTGACAGATGTCATTTAGAGGTGGCTTCATTGACCCACATGTTTTGGTCATGTCCTACCTTACATAACTATTGGAAGGACATATTCGCTACCATTTCCTCAATTTGGAATATTGATTTACAACCTCATTTTATCACTGCAATTTTTGGTATACCAAATGAGGATGATAGTCGACTTTCCCCTTCAATTAGACGAATGATTGCCTTTGCAACATTAATGGCCAGAAGGTCTATATTACAAAATTGGAAAGAAGTAAATCCTCCTACCACATTTCAGTGGTTCTCTCAAACTATTTCTTGTCTGAGTTTAGAAAAAATTAGAAGTACTATTTTCGATTCATCAATTAAATTTGAAGAAACTTGGGGACCGTTCATTCGACATTTTCATATGAATTAATTTGGCTGCTTCCAGACCTTTTCTCTTTTTATCCTTGTTCTGGTATGGAGTTCCGGAGTTTTTGACACTATCATATACATATAAACTATTATTATTGCCCATGTTAGTTTAGGTTTATTATTTTTTATATATATTTTTTCTTGTATTTTTATATATTTTTTTCGTTTGTTGACTATTCTTAATCCTTTTCATGTATAATCAATATAGGTTAGATTGATTATTATATATTTTTTTTGCCGATAGCTTAATAAGATATTGTTATCTTGTTACTAATTTAACTTTAAGTTTAATGTACTCATAACCTGTTTAATACATTGTTTTTTTTATATATGAAATTCAATAAAAAGATTGAAAAAAGAAAAAGAAAAGATGTTCTCACCCACAGAACTATGCTCATCAGATTTTTTTATGTTTTACACACCATTCTCTGTAAAATTTAGACTTATATGTGTGGAAATCCCAGGAGATATTCTGAGATATCCAAACCACCTTGTCTGGCTGCAACAGTCATTCCACAGTCAAAGTCACTTACATCACATTTCTCCCCCATTCTGATGTTTGATCTGAACAACGACTGAGCCTCTTGACTTTGCCTGCATGTTTTTATACATTGAGTTGCTGCTACGTCATCAGCTGATTGGATATTTGCAGTAATGAGCAGGTGCGCCTAATAAAGGGCTGTGAGATGACATACGTAATACTGGGGACAGAGTGAAACTGAAATATACAACAAATGGGTCAGTGAAACTGAAAGTGGCAGGTGAGCAATTGATCTGCAGACTCAAGATCACTCTACAGCCTGCACCTGTCTCTGCTGTGATGCCGAATGTTATCACTCCTATTTCTCCTGCACCTTGATGATCCCTTAGATATAGTCCTCAACATGACTGAACCATAAATTTACTTACAACTGTGCGTACCTTGAGATAGAAGTCCTGGTAGAGACAAGCGGCGACACATGCCCTCTGACCCTTGTTCTCGGATATCCCCCAAGCTGAAGCTTTTCTTGTCGGGCATGCACTCTTCACTTTTCATCCGCTCCTCCCTCGTCTCCTTGTGCTGGGTCCCACCGCTTGCCGTGCTGCTGCCACTGCTCTCTGGCAGACTTGGAGACTGGTAGTAGTAGTTCACAACCTTTCTGAAGGACAGGGCTTCATAAGTGGCTGCCATTCTCTCGCCAACCACTGAGGCGCAGGAAACCACCAGATTATTGAATGCCGATGGAGCCGCAGATGAAGGACTGGCGGGACAGGCATCCTCCAACGAAGGTGAGTGTCGCGAGCATGGAAGGTGTGTGCTTTTCATGGGGATGTCCTGCTGGGAAATGTCCGACAGTTTTCTGAGGTACTCCTGCACGGCCTTCTCATCAGGGTACTGAGAGCTCCTGGGTTTCGAGTTATTCAGGGCTCCGTTAGGCTCCAGTAGTGAATTGGATGTATTGCCATCCTCAGTTTTGCCTAGATATTGTGTCAGTTCCACCTGATCGGCGACAGAGAGGACATGTTCGGGCTGCATGTTCTGAGGTAGTTCAGTGGTGTGAGACTCTGCAGTATGATTGGGAGGGAGAGAAAGGGAGTGGTTTTCTAGGTCTGACTGAGAAGGTTTGGGATCAGACTCGGACAGCACCATACCCAGGGGGCAGTAGTGACTATCGGATATGATCACATGGTCTTCTTTGTCAGTCATGGTCAGCAGCAGCTGGTGGCAGTGGTGGCACTTTTCAGAGTTCTGCTTCTCATGGGGCAAGGGTCTCTGAACTAGCGCCAGGCTGTGGTGGGCACCGCAGGCGATCTGCACCACCACCCGGCCGGCCAGGTGCTCCAGCTTCTGAGGCTTTGCCACAGGGAAGGTTGCAGTGATGAGTCCCAGCTGGCAGCCGCTCCCCCAGGCCCAGACCTCCCGCCTCGATGACAAAGCCAACGTATGCTGCTCTCCGCAGGCCAGCTGCACTATTTGAGTCAGCTCAGGAGGGCTGGATTCAGGGTCAGAAATTGGGATCAGAGTGGGCGTGGGGACCTGCCTCTGATTCTCGATTGCACACTGACAGGATGAGTTCTCTCCCCACATGTACAGTGCTCCATCCTTGGTCACGGCTCCACTGTGGTAGCTTCCAGCGGCCACATTAACCACGTGCAGACCAACTAATGCCTGCTCCAGCATAGGGAGTGCTGAATCTCTACTGTCACAGTCTGGTCTCCATGGGAAGTGCCCGAAACTGTAGACTTCACCATCTGTAGAGGGAGAAAAAATTTCAGCCATCAGTTCATCAATCCAAATAATCTGCATTTAGAAGAAAAACTGCTCTTGGTAAATATTTGCAAAACTGAAACAGGAACTGATGAGAGGGTTTAGGAGGTTGGGTTTGAAGATGTTCAAATAGGATGCAGAAGTGGATATAGAGAAACTCTTCAGTATGATATCCAGTTGGCTAAAGGCAATGATAGACCACAAAACCTTAAACTGCAGAAGCAGAATTGAGCCACTCAGCTCATCATGTCTTTTCCAGCAATCGTCATTGCTGATTTCTTATTCTCTCTCAAACCAATTCTCCTACCTGCTCCCTAGAACCTTTAACGTCTTTACTACTCAAGAACCTATCTAACTTTGCTTTAAATACATCCAATGACTCAGTCTCCACAGCAGTCATGGCAATGAATTCCACAAAGTCACCACCCTCTAGCTAAAGAAATTGTTCCTCATCTCTGTTTCAAAGGAATCCTTCCATTCTGAGGTTGTGCCCCAGGTTCTAAACTTTCCCACAACTAGAAACATCCCCTCAACGTTTACTCTATCCAGATCTTTCCATATTTCATTGGTTTCACTGAGATACCCCCTCACCCTCCTAAACTTCAGCATGCCTTGGCCCACAGCATCCTCACATAATAACCCTTTCATCTCTGGATCATTCTCGTAAACTTTCTCTGTACCCTCTTCAACACCAGTACTGTATATCCTTTTTTATATATGAGGCTCAGTACTGCTCTTCTTATATCCTGCAAATTAACCTTCAGAGAATCCTGCATGAGTACCTCCAAGTCCATTTGCACCTCTGATTTCAGAATCCCCTTTCCATTTAATAAATAGACTATACCTTTATTCCTTCTACCAAAATGCACGACTTTCCTACGCTGTATTTTAGCTGCCATCTCTTTGCCCATTCTCCCAACCTATACAGGCAGACTTCCTGCTTCTTCAGCACTACCTATCTTTCACTTAACTTTGTATTATCCACAGATTTGACCACAAAGCCACCAATTCTGTTATCCAGATCATTAGTATATAATGTGAAAATTAGCAGACCCAATACTGAACCCTGCAGACCACCAGTCACTGGCAGCCAACCAACTAAGCCCTCTTTACTCCCACTCTTTGCCTTCTCCCAGTCAGCCAATCTTCTGCTCATGTTAGTACCTTTGCTGTAATACTATGATCACCTATCTTGTTTAGCATCATTGTGTATGGTCCCTAAGGCAATGGGAGTATGCTGCATTAGAGGCTTGTGCTGAAGAACACTAATGTCTGCCATTGGGGACAGGATGCAGGGTTTATATTTGAAGAGTTAGACAGATACAGTGGAAGTCTGATAATTCACTATTTGACTATTATTACAGATTCTGCAAAGGTGAATTAATAATAGGGTTGTTGTGGTGGGATATTTTAATTTCCCAAATATTGATTGACATCTCCATAGAGTGAGGGCTTCAGATAGGGTGGAGTTTGTTTGGTGTATTCAGGAAGGTTTCTTGACCCAATATGTAGATAAGCCTACAAGAGGAGAGGCTGGACTTGATCTGGTATTGGGAAATGAAACTGGACAGGTGTCTGGTCTCCCAGTGGGAGAGCATTTTAGAGATAGTGATCACAATTCTATCTCATTTATCATAGCATTGGAGAGAGATAGGAACAGACAAGTTAGGGAAACATTTAATTGGAATAAGGAGAAATATGAGGCTATCACGCAGGAACTTGGAAGCATAAATTGGAAACAGATGTTCTCAGGGAAACGTACGGAAGAAACGTGGCAAATTTTCAGGCGATATATGCGTGGGATTCTGCATAGGTACATTCCAATGAGACAGGGAAAGGATGGTAGGGTACAGGAACTGCGGTGTACAAAGGCTGTTGTAAATCTAGTCAAGAAGAAAAGGGATGGGTTAGAAAAATTGGCTGATGACAGAAAGGTTGGGGGTGTTGTGGATAGTGTGGAGGGCTGTCAGAGGTTACAGCAGGACATTGATAGGATGCAAAACTGGGCTGAGAAGTGGCAGATGAAGTTCAACCCAGATAAGTATGAGGTGGTTCATTTTGGTAGGTCAAATAGGATAGCAGAATATAGCATAATAGTAAGACTCTTGGCAGTGTTGAGAATCAGAGAGATCTTGGGGTCCTAGTCCATAAGACACTCAAAGCTGCTATGCAGGTTGACTCTGTGGTCAGAAAGGCATATGGTGCATTGGCCTTCATCAACCGTGGAATTGAGTTTAAGAGCCGAGAGGTAATGTTGCAGCTATATAGGACTCTGGTCAGACCCCACTTGGAGTACTGTGCTCAGTTCTGGTCACCTTGCTGCAGGAAGGATGTGGAAACCATAGAATGGGTGCAGAGGAGATTTACACGGATGTTGCCTGGATTAGGGAGCATGCCTTATGAGAACAGTTTGAGTGAACTCGGCCTTTTCTCCTTGGAGCAATGAAGGATGAGAGGTGACCTGATAGAGGTGTACAAGATAATGAGAGGCATTGACCATGAGGCTTTTTCCCAGGGCTAAAATGGCTAGCACGAGAGGGCATAGTTTTAAGGTGCTTAGAAGTAGGTACAGAGGAGATGTCAGGGGTAAGTTTTTTTCAGACAGAGAGTGGTGAGTGCGTGGAATGGGCTGCCAGTGGCGGTGGTGGAGGTGGAAACGATAGAGTCTTTTAAGATACTCCTGGATAGGTACATGGAGCTTAGAAAAATAGAGGGCTATGGGTAAGCCTAGGTAGTACTAAAGTAAGGACATGTTCAGCGCAACTTTGTGGGCCAAAGGGCCTGTATTGTGCTGTAGGTTTTCTATGTTTCTATATTCAGAAGTCCCAGTGGATCAGCCTGTGACACATAGTGGCTCTGGTTGCTGCACTAACTCAACTTCCAGGTTCACTGAAAAATATACTATTCCACTGGATAAGATTTTAAAATAGAGCTTTACTATATAAGAGTCACAGGGTTTGATGGGGGTAGTTAGGACCATGAGCACTGAAGAATGCAAATACTGTCAGTTGTTGCTTAACCAGCAGTTTTGTACTTTTTGACCCCATGAAGTTAAGTGAGTACAGAGTTATTGATCAGCAAGAGTCAAGCTGAGTTTGGATATAGAGATTTGGAAGAGATTAAAATGGTCAAATGCTCAAACGTGCCATTTGGGAGTTTGGCTTGAATTATATTGGAATAACCAAGACTGGAAATAAAAACTATAGCTTGAAAATCAAAACAAATATCAATCACCAAATTTCTTGAACATATTCTGTTGTTTGCTGTCATTATGACTGACACTGGGCCTCTCATCTTTAATACCTTTTGGATTACAGATATCTAGCATTATCAGATTTTAAATGAACATCTAGCCAAGCATCAGTTGTCACTTGCAGAAGAGTTCTGCCATCCTTGAACAGGGAGGTGATTCCTAAACGTATTACTAAAAGAACAGAAAATGCTCGATATGTTCAGGAGGTCGCCCTGCTTCTGTGGAGAAAGAAACTCAGTTAATATTTCAAGATGATGATCTTCCAGTTCAGCGGTGTTTCAATTTTTAGCGGCTGTAATATTCTCAGCGTCACACAATACAGAAACAGAAAGTTCTGACCACAACTTCCACGCTGACCATCAGCATCTTTTTATACTAATCCCACATCACCATTCCTGCATGTCCAGGAATGAATAGGAATTGCTTGGAGCAATTTACAGCGACTAATGAATCTCCCGACCCATAGATCTTCGGGCTGCGGAAGGAAACCGAAGCACCAGAGGAAACCCACACACAGTTACAGGGAGAAGGCACGAACTCCACGCAGAGATATCCAGAGGTCGGGTTTGAATCTGGGTTGTTGTAAGTTGTGAGGCAACAGCTCTGCAAACTGAAGCATTGTGCTGCATCCAAAGCTTTATTTAGTGGCACTGGGAAGACCCACCCTGTTATATTGGGCAGGTAACCATCAACTCAGTTGGAGAGGTTGATCTTAAGAAGATCTTGAGAGGCTTAGGAATGTACCTCACAGTTCCAACATTGCCTTCTATTTTTCCACTCTCCTCATTCATCTCCCATGATCTGCATCTTCAAAAATCATTTAAAATTAACTACCTTTTACTGCCCTCTTTCAACCACCAATTGTGTCGGTCTTCCAGTGAGCAATGGGATCAATGTTAAGGTTTGACTCAAGCGGGGACATAAAACAATGATTTTGGTTTCCTTTGTGTGTAACCACTGGAATCTTGTCTTATCCAGGACTTAGAGGCATGCAAGCAGTAGAGGGGTTAGAAGGTGGTCAAGAGGCACAACTGGATATAGATCCAGTTAATGTTACTGAGAAGAGGAATTGCAGCTTAACAGGAACAACAGTTGTTATTTGTCTAGAGAGGCTGTGGAATAGGTGGAAAACTGGAATATTGGAGTAGGACTGCAACTTCACTATTCAATCATCTGTAAGTCAGCTTCAGCTTTTGATTCAATTCCTTTGAAATTCCTATCCACCAAAAATCAAAAAGAAATGTTTTCAAATTCAATGAACCATAAAGCGTTTAGGGAGGGAGCTCTAGATTTCCATTCCTCTTTGTAAGTGAGGCTGTTTCCTTAACTCATTTCTGAAAGGTCTGTGCCTATACTCAGAAAGGATGGTGAGAGACATAATGAATTCTGGCAAGAGACGACATGCTAATCATTACACGTTATCTTGTCACATCACATTACAATTTCACTGCCCTGTCTATTGCATCTTGTAGGCCAGCAAAGAGGTCGTTGGAAGTTCGGCATGTCTGGTTCACATTTGCCAGCTTATCCCCTTGCAAAGGTACTATCGCTGCCCACCACACACTCCCACCCTGCAGCCGTCTTACAACTTCCTGCTTTGCATGTTGAGTCACTCCTGCTTGGCCCACTCACCTTCAGTCAGAAATAGTCCGTGTTCTGTTCCCAGGGCAGCCTGTAACACAACCTTTCTGCCAAAACCAGGCAGCAACTCCGGGATTTCAGAGCTACCATACCCTCTCCAGATATGTAGAATGCCCCGCTCCTGAGGATTCTTTTGCTCTTTCAGGCTGTACAACATTAAACAGAAAAAAACATGCTAAATCATCTTTAAAAGCTAAACCACATTTTTATTAAGAAATCTTCCCTCTGCGTATATTGTTTCTGTATCTTTGTTCCCTTCTTTCCTCCTGGTTTATTTTATTTGTATCAACCTGATGAGATGAGAGCCAGCTCATGACTTGTGGTTGTGTGATACACTTCCAAGTCTATCACACTGCAACAACCTCTAACTGGTAGTTTAAACCAGCTTTGATAGGGATCCTGTCTGTAACCACACAATACTCATCACAGTTCCTTTGCTGGAAAGAGTGATGTTTTTTATCTCCCCCCCTCCTAACCCTCTTCCTGTTCCTCTGTCTTGTGACAGCCTGGTCTAGAAGTTACTTGGGATTTATCCAACAGCATAGTTTCCAACCTTTTACCCAATGATTTAATTCAGAAGTGTAGTCTCTGATGTTCTGGTCACAATGTGACAGCTAATATGCTAACAGGAGCTCAGACAAGCAGCAACAAGATTCGTAATTTTTTGTGAAAGTGTTTGTGATACAGTGATTGCTATTCTCTGAAACATTGTTGAAAGCTCTTTATATTCAACTAAGGATACAGACCAAAAATTAGTATAATGAATTATATGTAAGATGGCTCCTCAAGAAGTGCACAACTCCCCTAATAAACAGAACATCACCAGAAGTTATGTTTAACTCCTCGAATGGACTTGAACACACAACTGGGTTGGGCAGGTTGAGTGACTGAATGAACACTGGTAAATGGTAAATGGAGGAAGTCTGAGTTATGAACTCCACTAAGAGGAATTCATTATCAGAGGAATAATTAAATGGTAAAAGATTGCAGATGAGCAAAATACTGTGTTATGTACATCCACCCCAGAGTTGGATGCTGACTTGTGTTATCCCAGTTAGGGAGTACTGTGGTGGTGTAGCGGTTAGCATGACACTATTACAGTGGGGGGGGGGGGGGTGTTGTCAGAGTTTGGAATTCAATCCCAGTGTCTCTGTACATCGTTCCTGTGGAACGTGAGGTAAAAAACCAGGTGCTCCAGGTTCCTCCCACAGTCCAACAATGTACCGGGTAGGTTAATTGGTTATTATAAATAGTCCTGAGATTAGATTAGGGATAAATCAGGGCTGTTAGGAGGTGTTAGCAACATAGCTCAAAGGGCTGGAAGAACTTATTCTGCGCCGTACCACCAAATAAAAATAAAAACAAATAATTGATGAAGATTCTCCAAGTTGAAACACTAACTCTGTTTCTTTTTCCACAAATGCTGCCTGCTTCCTGAGTGTTCCCAGCACTTTTCATTTGTTACTAGAAATGAAGTAAGAGGAACCTCAGTGAAAGGCTTTAAGTACCATAAGTACAAGGGAGATGCTAGTTTCTTTTCTTTGCAGGATTTTTTGGAACAGTAACTTAAAAAATCAAGGAGTGGTTTAAAAGACTAGCCTTCCTCTGAGTACAGAAAACTAACTGGTGATTAAGGTACTTAGGAACTGGTTCCAGGAGCTAAGTTATCAATGAAATTGGGGGAAGATGAGACAGGGGAATGAATATTAAATGATTCAATATCTAAGATTTGAACCTGATGCCATGTTGAAGGTTGACACAAAGTCTAAGGTTGGTGAACATGAAGGAAGATGTATTGACAGTGCAGGTGCCCTGTGCCTATTTTCTATCCGTGTATCTATTTTCTGTCTGTATTATAGTTTGTGGTGCGTTTATTATGGTAATCTGTCATGTGGGTTGGGCTGTGGTAGAAGCAAATGAGTATAGTTGTGTACTCTCATTTTGTTAGTTGCTAAGTTTAGTCTAGTGAGAGTGAGTAAGCAACAGGGAATTCTGGTGGAACGTAGCAGACCAGGCAGCCTTTGTCCTGATGAAGGGTCTCGGCCCGAAACATCGACAGTGCTTCTCCCTAAAGATGCTGCCTGGCCTGCTGCGTTCCACCAGCATTTTGTGTCTGTTGCTTGAATTTCCAGCATCTGTAGACTTCCTCGTGTAAGCCACAGGGAATGATTTTTTTGTGTAAATTGTTAATTGGAACGTTATTAGACCTCTTAAATGCATATAGAATGCTAATTGGAACATTATTGGAATGCTAATTATGCTTAGTATCACTTAGTTATATCACTAATTTAGTTGAGTTAGTTCTTTTATCACTACAAGATCATTTGTGTTGCTGGTTTTGTAATAAAGGACTGGATATACTTTTTATGATTTGGAAATTTGTCATTTGAAAATGGGTCATACAGTGTCGATTACCTTGCATAGTCCTCCAACGGGTTTTGGTTTGTTTTCGAGTAACCGCTATATTTTGTTATACCAAACGAACACCAGTCTATGGCAAAGGACTGCCTTGGACCCACTGGCAAAATGGGAATTGCAACACTGAGAAGAACATGTTGGAAACTCAAGCAGCTGATAGTAGGATTATTTGCGATTCATGTTGTGTATTTGTGGTTCGAACACAGTTTTGAATGGTCAGCACTGCCCATCCACACGGGACCATTGCTTGACCGTGTGGTGATTGCCTAAGGGATTGTCACTTTGATTTATTAAAGTGCTGAAATATTCCAGTTGTTGACATTTGAATTGAAGGTTGTTCGTTCGGTCTGGCTTAAGTGCAGTGTACATGTGGGAAGTTTGTTCACTACATTTACTCAATCGAATAACACCAGTGCTGCAGGCGAACAAAGAATTAATTGCAAGTTGTGTAATGAGAGAAAATATCATGAGTGTATCAAAGCATGGAATTGGCATCAACAACCCTACAGTTAGGGCTTGTAAAAGAGAAATTAAGGCTAAAGCTAAGGATAAT
Source organism: Hypanus sabinus (assembly GCF_030144855.1). Taxonomy (NCBI): domain Eukaryota; kingdom Metazoa; phylum Chordata; class Chondrichthyes; order Myliobatiformes; family Dasyatidae; genus Hypanus; species Hypanus sabinus. Next base: position 56,873,981 of record NC_082709.1, on the reverse strand, counting down.
CCAATCAAAAGTCTTCAAAAGGAGTATGAAACAAATGTGAACAAAATTATGATTTAATACCATCAATTAATGATCTTATGAAAATTAAAGAAAATGCCTTCAAGTGCAATCTTGCCTTGAGGATTTGTCTAATCTCTGTGAAGTTGCTAATCTTAAGGCCAAACAAAAAAAAACCAGAACCAATATTTTTCAAACATTGGTTGCTATTGCATTGCATTCGTAAAGGATATGAAATAATGGTGACCCGAGTATGTTATATTGAAGATCACGTTGCTGCATCAAGTGAATATGTGTCTCACCTTCCATCACACAATATTTCCCAAATTCCAAGGCATGTTTTGACTATGCATAGAGCAGGTGACCCACAAGATGACATGAAACTGAATGATAGTGTGTCTAACGTCAGCACTCGAAGCTCTGTTGCAAGAAGAACATTTTCTGTATCTACTACCTCCTTTGCATGCATTAAAATGGAGGTTGATCTAGCTGCATTAATCACATGTCAATAATTATTCAAGGACCAACATGCACTGGAAAGCAAGTGGAGCAGATAGAAGAGCAAGAAGTGTATCTACAGAAAAGAAAGAAACAGCTTAAGTTAGAGGAAGAAATTGCTGCACAAATGGCTAAAGTTAATAGGCTAAGGGCTTCAAGTGTGGCAAGTACTACAAGTACTCCAGCAGGACAGTCTTATAGTGTGAGTTCTATATTGAAAGGGCATAAAGAAAAGCAATAAACACCCAATGTGAATGCTGATTTATTCAATCATCATGTGTCTATGATACATGATCAATACTCCCAAGAGGTAGTTCAGGGTGTTTACTTTCATGTTGCACTAATGAGGCATTCTGAGCCAACATCATGTCCAACAGATCAAAGTCCTCAAGGTGACATTACGGCATGGAAGCACTCTTGTTTTAGATGGTCGGGGTCAAAATAATACTATTGATATTATAAGGAAGCCAAATGAATTAACAACCTTATTGATACAACAGTAACACATTTCATCTTTGCCTAAAAGAGAGATTCAAATCTTTGATGGAAATCCATTGCTGTATCATGCATTTATGAGGGCTTTTGAAAACAGTGTTGAAGGCAAGGCTAACAGCTATTGTGACTGCCTCTACTTCCTTGAATGGTACACTTGAGGTTGCCCTAGCTTGTCAGAAGTTGCCAGTTTGTTGATTCTAAAAAATGGTATTACTAAAAGCTAAGGCTTTACTACAAGAACATTTTGTAAATGAACAGAAAATTGCATCCGCCTACATGCAAGAGGTTCTTTCTTGGATGTCTATCAAGTCTGAAGATGTGAAAGCCCTTCAAGACTGCAGAGCTTTTCTTAGAGGCTGTTGCAATGCCATGGAAGAAGCGCAGTACATGTGTGAACTGGGCACGCCTGCTAATATGTAGTTTGTCATAAAGTAATTGCCCTACTTAGGAATAAAAGGAGAAAAATGGTCTGTAAACTGCAAGAAAGGCACAACCCTTTCTCTGACATTGATTTTATAGAAAGGCAAGTAAAGATGCTGCATCACCAGCAATAAGCAAAGGTGTAAACAAAACTAAGTCACAACTTCATTCTGTGGCTAAAGGAAGCAGCTTAACCACTGCTGAGGCCACTGTGAGAAGTAAAGCTAAAACTGAACCTGGAACAAAAGGAAGGGAAATAGTCCCATCAGCCAAAAAGGATAGTCTGTTCTGCAAGGAAAACAGACTGAATTTGTGCCCTCAGCTGTAAATAAGGGTTCAAAGTGAGAAGGTTGCCTTACTAAAAGAAAATAGTGTCTGCTTTGGCTGTTTGTGTACAGGACACATCAGCAAGAATTGCAGGAAGCAGCTTTTATGCACTGTATGCAGTGGTAAGCATTCTAGCATACCATATTCACTCTGACGAAATCAAAACAAGCTGTAAAATAATCAGACACAGTAGTGAGTAGAGCCCTGGTATCTAATGGCCTTACAGGGGCTGGTAATCATGACTGCAAACATCCCATAGTTCTAGTACAAGTGGTCTAAGAAGGGTAACAAGATAGTGGTTACTTCTGCTTTCCTATATCAAGGAAGCACAGTGGTCCTCATGAACAAGCTCAATCTCACAGGAAAAAGGACCCACATTCTCTTACCCACTATGGGTCAAGAGAAGATCATGAACAGCTACATTGTTTCATGATTGGAAGTGGCTGGATTAGACAGTGAAAACTATTGTGAACTACCTAACATCTATACACAGTATAGTACACCTGCCCACAAATAGAACATTCCACAATAGAGGGATTTCCAGGGACGGTCTCACCTGAAACATGTCCATTTGCCAGAGATTGAGCTGCTGATAGGGACAAATATTCCTAAAGCATTGGAGCCATTGCAAGTGATTCAAAAGGATTGCAAGGGACAAAACTTGTCCTCCAGAAGATCAGAATGGTAATCTATGTGTGGAGCCAAAACAGATGGGGGAGATTTTCAATGGAATTTTGCATTTGTATTTACTCGGGAGATAAATATAGAGTCTACAGAAGTGAGGTAAAGCAGGTAAAGCAGCAGTGAGGTCATGGACCCTATACTAATTACAGAGGAGGAGGTCGTTTACAGTCTTGAGGCAAATTAGGGTGGAGAAATCCACAGGCCATGACAAGGTGTTCACTTGACCATACAGGAGGCAAGAACAGAAATGCAAGGGCTTAGCAGAGGTACTTATCCTTAGTGACAGGTGAGGTACCGGAGGATTGGAGGATAACTAACATTGTTCTGCTGTTTAAGAAAGTCTCTAAAAATAAACCAGGAAATTACAGGTTGGTAGCCAGGCATCAGTAGTGGGAAAGTTATTGAAAGGTATTCAAAGAGACTGGATATGAGTGTTTGGATGGACATGGACTAATTAGGGATAGTCAGCAGGACATTGTGCATGGTACGGTGTGTCTAACCAATCTTACAGAGTTTTTCGAGGAAGTTACCAAGAAAGCTGATGAAGGCAAGGCAGTGGATGTTATCTACATGTACTTCTGCAAACCGTTTGACAAGGTCCCAAATGGGAGGTTGATCAAAACGTTTCAGTTGCTTGGAATTCAAAGTAAGGTAGTAAATTGGATTAGACATTGACTTTGTGGGAGAAGCCAGAGAATGGTGGTAGATGGCTGCCTCTCAGACCGGAGGCCTGTGACTAGTGGAGTGCCACAGGGATCGGTGCTGGGTCTATTGTTGTTTGTCATCTATATCAATAATCTGGATGATAATGTGGTGAACTGGATCAGCAAATTTACGGATGACACCAAAATTGGTTTAAGATGGCACTGCTGAACCTCAGTAACTTCTGGCTGGTTGCTAATGAAACAACGAAAACAACTAAATACTTTATTAATCACACTTTTTCTGGCAAACAATCATCACAAATAATAGGCTGTAACTTCCCTTTGGACTTGGAGGCAATTTGATGTGGCGGAACCGAGGCAAATTGATGCAGTGGGCCCATCGCCGAGAATAACGAAGACCTGAGGTTCAATCAATTTAAGGGCCATGCTGAAGGCGGAATCAAGGCAGCGAGGTCTGGGTACCTTTGACTAAACTTGATATTTGGAAGGAGACTTAAGATGATTGAACCCAATTCTGGACGTTGATTTAAGCACTGGGCCCAATTGGAAAGTTTAGGTACAGGCCAAATCAAAGAAGTAGGGTTCAGGCCCCAGAACGTATAAGGAGCAATGGAACTCAATGTTCGGACACCAATTTGAGCATCAGGCCGATTGAAAAGGTCAGGGTGTCGGGGCCCGAGTCAAAGGACAGGCCGGGTCAGATCACTGTTCCATGACTCAACTCTGCGCTGAACTATAGGACTGTCCTTGCAGACTTCAATTCAAAACCCTATTTGCTTGTGGTTACTGTTTGCATGGTGTGCTTTCTGTCTCTGTACATTGGGTGTTCGATGGTCTTTTTTAAATCTGGGTCCTTTTGGGTTTCTTTGTTTCATGTCTGCCTATAAGGAAACAAATCTCAAGGTTGCATAATGTATATATATTTGAGTAATAAATGGACTCACGTTGATGGGAGTAGACAGTTTAAATAGTTTGGGCAGACTAGGCAGGCCGAAGGGCCTGTTTCTGTGCTGTATTTTTCTATGACTCTATGATTTGCAGTGTTAACGATGGAACCTACACAATTAGAACGATTTTGGCTGGGACTGTGAATGGACCACTGATAGGAGACCTTCGTGGTGGAAGAAACTGCACAGCCAGAGCTGACAGTTAACAGGATCTCAGTTTTCAACTTGGATGACCTTTGGCAGCAGCAGTTTAAGACAGACTTTTCTGAACGCAGGATGAACAACCTAGTTTGTCAAAAGAAGATCACAAGTTCATGAAACTGGTTACGAATTCTGCAAAATTGGCATAAGGTCACTACCAGATTTTCTTACCTTTGAGAAAGAAAGAAGATAACATGCTAAATAATAGCAAGATTACTGAACAACATGCTCTAATTCTGAAAGAGGTTTAAGAAGGATTTGTCATTTCACACTGACCACACAGCTTTCATGAAGGATGTCATCTCCAAAGGTTATGCTGAAAGACTGCCAGCAGAGGATCTGGAACTCAGTGATGGGAAAGTCTGATATATTCCACATCATGATGTTTATCACCCCAGAAAAGGAAAATTGTGTTGTGTTTGATCGTGGAGCAACTTTTTAGGGAATATCACAATGTTCAGCTTTTACAGGGACCAGATATTACTCGCTCACTGATTGCAATTGTAACCAGATTCAGAAAAGAACCAGCGGTGATCATGGCAGATACTAAATCAATATTCCATCAGGTTATAGTACTAGCAGAAGATGCAGATCTACTGAGATTTCTCACTTGGTCTAAAGGTGACCTCAGCCAAGAGGTAGACTTCAGAATGGTGGCACATCACTTTGGAGCAACTTCATCATCAAGCTGTGCCAACTTTGCTCTTAGGAAATGCATGGAAGACAATGAAGAACAGTTCAGCTGTGATATGGAGAATAAGGTTTTTCATTGCTTCTATGTTGATGACTGTCTTGTGTCAGTGTCCTCCAAGGAAGAAGCAATGTCTCTATATCAACACCTTCTTCCATTTGTGCTAGAGTTGGCTTTTGACTCACAAAGTGGATAAGCAACAGACGTAGTGTTCGGATACCAGAAGAGCAAAGAGCAAAAGACATGAAGGATTTGGATTTGGATCAAGATATTCCTTCGGTGGAGAGGTGTGCAATGCTGCATTCAGTCTGATACTTCGAAGTTTAAGATCACGATCTCAGTCTAGTTTTGCTATCTGCTAAGAAGATCCTACAAAACCTACGTAAGAAAGGGCTTGGCTGGGATGACACTATACCAATATCAGTTGCTTATGAGTGGATGAGCTGGTTGGAAGGACTATGCCAGTTGAAAAACTTCAACGTTATTAGATGTTTGAAACCCTTGGATTTTGGAGTAGTTATTGCTGCACAGTTAAACTGCTTTGCAGACATAAGCAAATGCGGCTATGAAGCAGTGACCAACCTATTGATGCATTACACATGCTTTCAGATGCACGGTATAAAGATTTGGGAAAGCTATTTTTGTCATCAGGTACATTTTCCCCAGCTTCTTTCCTGGTTCTAGACTCCCACATTTCCTCATCCAGATCCAATAAAAGCATTCAGATGCAAATATTACCTTGTGTCCTGGCCAGCCATTAATAGGTGTTTCCCTCACTGCTGTCCATTTCAGACCTTTACAGCTCTTCATTAAATTCCATGGGGTTTAACCTTGAGGCAAGAAAGAATTATTCAAATTACACAACAAAATACCATATCCATCAGACTTACTTCCAAATTACTTACCATTCAAATTCTTATTCATGTTCCCACTTGACTCTGAAAGCAAGTACTGTTCACCCTCCCTTACAAGATCTGTTATCAGCAGCCATGCCTTCCAAACATCTACTCATGATCTTTCTCTGTCATGAAGACTATTTCACAGCTTTTGGCTTCCAGACCTCATCAGGTTGTCTTATGTTTTATTATTTCCCAATGCATTATGATCTTTTGGCAACTTCTCATTTTAACCTTGCCATTTAGATCTCTATCCCTATTACGGGCCTGAAATGATCATCATCATGGATCTTGCAACATGTCTTTGCGATTCTGTTATTAGATCACAATTCCTTCTTCTTTCTTGACAAAATAGCTGAACATGTCATCCCCCAAAGTGCTGACTGACCGGTGGTCCAGAGCCAGTCTACTTGCAACGGAAGTGTCCTATTTGTGTTGAGCTTTTTGCCCCATGCCTTCTCCATCTCGATGATCAGATTCAGATTCATTTATTTATTGAAACACACTGTACAGTGAAATGCATCGTTCGCATTAATAACTAACACACCCAAGGATGAGGTGGGGGCAGCTCGCAAGAGTTGCCACATATGCCCACCACCCACCATGCTGGGCAAAACAACATCGGATGCAACAAAACAAAACATACCAATCGATAAAGCAACACTAGCAAGACAAGCCCTGTCCCTCGCTCCCACCCACGCACATACACAGTCCTCTAACCTCAGGGTAGGCCGACCTCAGCCTCCAGCTGACTCATGCATTTGCAGGCGCTGGGCCTTTGACTTCCCCAGCAGACTTGCAGAGATCTGCAGGCTTTAGGCTTCTGGCCATTGGGCCTCAACTTCCAGCTCCATAAACTGCTGATCACACCTAAGTCTCAGCCCGCCTACACTGAAGTATTTATCCTTGATTTTGGTAAATTGAGACTCCATCTTCTTTCTCTCACCGTTCTCATCCTAATTAATCTCTAGTTATACTCTACCTGTAAACTTAACTTCATCCTGTACGAAGGGTCTCGGCCTGAAATGTTGATAGCGCTTCTCCCTATAGATGCTGCCTGACCTGCTGCGTTCCACCAGCATTTTGTGTGTGTTGCGTCATCCTCTGTATTGGTTTCTGGTCATTGAACACTTTCATCTTAAAATTGTTATTCTTTTTTCAAATCCCTTTAAGTCCCCAATCCCTGTTTCAATGTGAATTCTTTAGTTCTATACAGCCTGCTGACTTCTCTGCATTCTTCCACCTCCAGTCTCTTGTTCATCCACCCTCCTTCCTTCCTGCCACCATTAGTAGCCATGGTCTCAGTACCAAGGTTTGGAATTTCCTCTCTTGGGTTATTCACCTCTCTCTCTCTCTCCCTCATTTGAGATGCTCTGTATCCTCTACCCCAGTTTCTAGTTTTTATTTGGCTCTGTCATTTACTGTATGAGCTTGCTCAAGTGAAATGTCTTTGGTGTTTTATTACTAAAATGCAAGTTGTTCGTTCACTACCTTCCCCAGACTTTCCCCATTCCATTAAAAGCATAATTAACAACCTCTTCTTTTCACAGTTAGACTTCTTCAACTTACCTTGAATAACCTGCCATTTTTGTACTTTGAATCAGCTTGATGTCTCGCAAACTTCTTGTATCCAAGTCCTACCTTACATCAACTTCAACATGATTATTACTCTTCCAATCACTGACCTACAGTGACTCCTGGACCCCAAGTGCTTTCATTTGCAAGTTCCAATTCATACTTCAAATTCCTCCAAGGCATTCACAACACCGTCATCTTCTCAAGGTGACAACCTGTTGATGTTGTTTTCCATCAACTCCCTTTTCTTGTTTATCCACTCCTTTCTACAACATAAAAACATACAAACTAGGAGCAGGTATAGGCCATCTGGCCCATTGAGCCTGCTTTGCTATTCAATAAGAACATGGCTGACCTGTCCACTGAATATTACCATTCCACATAACCCTCAATTCCCCTATGGTGCAAAAATCTGTCTGTGTCTCTGGGGATAGCATTCCCCCCACCCATCTGTCCTAAATTTACTTCCCTAAACATGTCCATTGCCAACTCTGCTTTCAGCTATGTACATCGAAGGCTTTGCAATTCCTTCTCTTAACCTTTTTAAACCTCTCCTCCATAAAACCTGACTCATTGGGTCACTCAGCCTGATCTGTAACTGTGTCAATTTATGTCAGAATGTGCTCGAGTGTCTTGGGGACTTGTACACAGGTGATTTAAAAAAGTGCAAACTATTCATTGTGTCCCAATTAGAAACATTTCCAGGGAAAAAATTATCATCTTTCAGTTTCATACTCCATTCTTAAAATAACACATTAGTTTAATTCCATACCTGTCCTTCATGTGAAAAATAAAACTGGGCAAATGCTTCCCATCAAACTCTACCTTAATGCACCTCTAACCTCTAACCAAGCTGTTCAAATACAGTTACAACACTGACATCAGTTTGGCAATGTGAAAAATTGCCTGGATATGTACTGTCGTTAAAAAGCAGGACAAATCAAAAGCAGATGATCACTATCCAATCAAGCTACAGAAAGCTACCACACAGTACTTATTTACTAATAATTTGTTCATCGATCCCCAGTTTGTGTTCCCCTTAAAACAACTGTGCTCAAGACCTCATGGGACCTGGATGCAAATGTGGATCAAAGAGCTGAATCCCAGGGGTAAGGTGAGACTGAATCCTCTTGACCTCGCATGCTGTCAAGAAGTCATGGTAAATGCTCCATCAAGGGGAAAACTCTCCAATTCATGGAATCATATCTGCCAAGGGCAAGTCAAAGGCTAGGCATACAGCAATGAGTGACTTACTTCCTGACATCCCAAAGCTTTTCCATAATCTGCTTGGCACAAATCAGGAATGTGATGGGATACTTTTCCCTTGTCTGGATAAGTGCAATTTTAACAATACACATGAAATTTAACTATCCAGGACAAATTAGCCTGAGCTCGAGTGACATCTGGGAATTTCTGGGAGCAATGGGATAGATACATCCCAAAGATGAGGAAGTATTCTAAAGGCAGGATGACACAACTGTGGCTAACAAGGGAAGTCAAAGCCAACATAAAAGCAAAAGAGGGGGCATATAATTGAGCAAAAATTAGTGGGAAGTGAGAGGACTGGGAAATTTTAGAAGAACTGACAGAAGGCAACTATGAAAAAACATTATGGGGGTAAAGATGAAATATGAAAGTAAGCTAGCCAATAATAACAAAAATGATATCAAAAGTTTTTTTAAGATATATAAAGAGTAAAAGAAAGGTGAGAGTAGATATTGGACCACTGGAAATGACACTGGAGAGATTGTAACGGGAGACAAGGAAATGGTGGGCAAACTGAAGAAGCAGTTTCAATCAATCTTCGCTATGGAAGATACTAGCAGTATGTCAAAAGTTTGAAAGCATCATGGGCAGAAGTGAGTGCAGTTGCTATTACTTGGGAGATGGTGCTTGGGAAACTAAAAGGTCTGAAGGTAGATAAGTCACTTAGACCTAATGGTTCTAAAAGAGGTAGCAAAAGAGGAAGCATTAGTAATGATCTTTCAAAAATCAATAGATTCTGGCATGATTTTGGAGGAATGGAAAATTGCAAATGATACTCCACTCTTCAAGAAGGGAGATATTATATGCCAGCTAGTCCAATGTTAGTGGTTAGGAAGATGTTGGAGTCAAAAAAAGGTGTGGTTTCAGGGTACTTGGAGGAGAATTTCTTTAGCCAGAAGGTGTTGAATTTATCCCAGACAGTTGTGGAGGCCAGGTCACTGGGTGTATTTAAGGCAATGGTTGATAGATTCTGGATTAGTCAGGGCATGAAAGGTTATGGGGACAAGGCAGGAGGATGGTGTTGTAAGGAAATTGAATCAGCCATGATGAAGTGGTGGAGCAGACCCAATGAGCCCAATGGCCTAATTCTGCTCCTATGTCTTATGATCTTATTGTTATGTCATCCATACCTTAAACATTTATCCCCACATTCACTGTGGCAGTGTTCATTCAGCACAGATCACTCTGACAACTCCAAAACACATAATTTTCACCACCAAGAATCTCAATGTCTACAGGTGGATGGGAACACCAGCACCTGCAAGTTCTCCAAATTGCCCACCATTCTGAATTGGAGTTACACACAGGGGATACTTTATTCAATACCTCCTGCACCTAATAAAGTGGCCAATGAGTGTATGTTCATACTCTGCTGCTGCTGTAGCCCATCCACTTCAAGGTTCACCATGTTGTACATTCAAGTTGCTCTTCTGCACACTCTTCTTAATGCGTGGTTGTTTGAATTACTGTCACCTTCCTGTCAGCTTGATCCAGTCTGGCCATTCTCCTCTGACCTCCCTCATTAACAACATATTTTTGCCCACAGACTGACGTTCACTGGATGTTTTTTTTTCACCATTCTCTGTTAACTCTAGAGACTGTTATGTGTGAAAATCCAGGAGATCAGCAGGTTCTGAGAAAGTCAAACAACCCTGCAGTTCCACAATTAAAGTCACTTGGATCACATTTCTTCCCCATTCTGATGTTTGGTCTGAACAACAATTGAACCTCTTGAACAGGTCTGCATGCTTTTAATGTGCTGAGTTGCTGCCACATGATTGGCTAATTAAGTATTTGCAAAAATCAGGCGCTCAGGTGTTACCTCATAGAATGACCACTGAATATGTATCATCATGCCTTTATTGTTGCAAAGTGTACATGCTGGAACTCCCTACCTTACAGCAAAGTGGGAGTATTCTCACCACATACTCACTACTATCTTTCTCAATGATATTTAGAACCATACAAAAAAATGCTGACATTCTCAGCAATGTCCATATCCTAAAACAGCACAGTATGAGGTATATTAAACATAAAAGTTATAACTTTTCAAAAAGCTGCTCACTGATACTGTGTCAAGGCAGGTGGAGGTGAGTGATAAACCCTGCTTTTACCACTTATCACTGTTAAAATAACAAATCAATAAAATCATGATGTACTATTTCCTTGTGGTATTGAACAACTGAAACCAACTTCAAAGAGCAAAATTTCCTACTACCCCTTCATGATCTGTAGAAATGCTCCATCTTCCATTGTAACTGTTGATGCCATTGCAAGCCATCAGGGAGTCTTGGGGTGTATGAATAAAAGGAAGCTGGAAACCGGACTGATACCAAAATGAATTTTCACCTTGTGAATTTTCATCTCAAATTTCTAGTTCAAGAAAGTTATCACTTGGTTGCAAACCAGAGCAAAACCTTATTCTGCAATTCATGATAATAGCTAAGAAGTCAAGTTCATCAAAAGTCCAAAGTTCAAAGTAAGTTTATTCTCAAAGTACACATATGTCAACAAAGACTATCTTGAGATTCATTTTCTTGAAGGTGTGCACATTAGAACAAACAAATACAAATGATTCAATGAAAAACTATTTAGTTGTATTATTCACAGGAAACTTAAAATAGTTATGAGATATTTTTAAGTTGCCAATTTGTTCTGACTGCATTGAAATTGAGTCTTCATTTACATTATATTTATCACTTCTAATTTCAAGAAGTCTTTGATTAAGATACTACATTGTAGAATGACTAGGTCATAGTATGTGAAGACAGGAGTCAAACAAAATGCAACACAGCAGCCATTCAGACTGATAAAATGCATTCACCATGTTCACAATATATAAACACTTCGGACTCTGCAACTAGCTGTGCTATTCCTCAAGTTGCAGATGACATCAAAGTTCAACTTTCATTCCTGAAAATAGAAATATAAAAAGAACAAAAAAAACTTGCAAAATGCAATGGATAATTCCATGACAATAGATCATGGCTCATTGCAATCAGGTAAGATTAGTAACAATTGGCACCAAGGCTGCACAAACATTGTGTGCTGAGCGGTCCTGTTCCTGTAACATACTATTCTATGGTCTGAGGTGTTGCAGCTGATGAGGTAGAATAGGGAAGCACCAGTAGTTAAGTTCAGCAAAGGAAATCTGGCTGAACAAAAATACAAGCAACTAGAAGTAGAATTGGAAATTAATAAAGCCATATTTAAATAAAAACAAATGAAGCATTGGGGTTTACTTGTAAGTGAACTGAATTAAAAAGTAGGAAGGTCATACTAATCTCAAGAGATTCTGCAGATGCTGGAAATCCAAAGCAACACACACAAAATGTTGAAGGAACTCAGCAAGTCAGGCAGCATCTATGGAAATGAATAAACAGTTGATGTTTTGGGCTGACATCCTTCATCAGGGCTGGAAAGAAAGAGGGAAGAAGCCAGAATAAGAAGGTGGGGAGAGGGGATGGAATACAAACTAGAAGGTGATAGGTGATGCCAGGTGAGTGAGGGAGCATTTTGAAGTAAGAAGCTGGGAGGTGACAGATTAAAAAGGCAAATGGCCGGAGAAAAATAGAATCAGACAGGAAAGGAGAGAAAGGATCTGAGAAAATTGCCATACTAATGTTGTAATGAACTTTGTTTAGATCTTACTTTGGGAATACTTATAATCCCAAATTATAAAATATGGAAGCATTAAGAAAAAAAATAATGGCAGTAGTACTGGAATCAGAGATCATAAATCCAGACAGATTGAATAGGTCTGAATTCATTACTCCAGAAAGGGGGGAAAAAATCTTAAGAAATTACCCAATAGAAATCTTTAAATAAATTGCCAGGTAAATGTAGAGATGGTACCGTTTTTTCAGGCCATAAAACATAGGAGCATTAGGGCATTTGGCCCATCAAGTCTGCTTTGTCATTCCATTAAGGCTGATTTATTATCCCTCTCAACTCCATTCTCCCTGTAACCTTTGATACCCTGACCAATCAAGAACCTACCAACCTCCACTTTAATTATATCCAAAGACTTGGCCTCCACTGCCGTCTGTGGACATAGGCCAAAAAGGGAAGGGGGATGAAGAAAGACAGTACTAAATTGGAGCCTGTTAGTATAAGATAATGAATGTTCAGTACTGTCATTGCAAACTAGCAACTTCTGCTTTCTAACAGTAAATTGGCCTGATGACTCTACAAATGTACCTGACAAAGGGTCTCAGCCCGAAACGTCAACTGTACTTCTTCCTATAGATGCTGCCTGGCCTGCTGCGTTCCACCAGCAGTTTGTGTGTATTGCTTAAATTTCCAGCATCTGCAGATTTCCTCGTGTTTGCATTTTTAGACTCTACAAATGTCTTGGTTGTGCCAGTGATAACAATGTTCCTATCCAATGAAACTGCACACTCTATTCAGTCCCTAAGTGAAACCTACAGCAGGCTCATATAAGCACAATTACTTCAGCACACCCTGATATTCCAGTTAGAGCATTGCAAAACACAATTGGAAAAATGTTTGCTTGTTGCCCTAACATGTTGGTTTGTACTTACAATACTGTGATATTTAAACAACAACTCTTGAATACCAGGGGAACAAGTCATCATTAATACACCTCCACAGTCATTTCCAATAAACCCAAATTGTGTAACATAGAGTACCAAGACAAGGAATTAGACGAGGTAGGTTTGATAGAGAAAAGGATAGCACTAACAGCTGCAGGACTGTAAACACTGGGATACTTAGTACTGGTAAGGTACAGTTCTGTTACTCTGTAAAAAATTGAGTCATTACTAATACTGTAGGTACATTTCAGAGATGAAACAAAATCACTGGATGGTCAGTACAACACTTATTGCATAACAAACACACTTTGTGGCTCCTTTATTAGGTACACCTGCTCATTAAAGCAATATCTAATCAGCTAATCATGTAGCAGCAATTCAAGTGTGTTAAAGCATGCATACATGGTTAAGAGGTTTAGTTGTTGTTCAGACCAAACATCAGGATGAAAGAAATGTGATCTAAGTGACTCTGACCATAGAATGACTGTTGGTGCTAGATGTGAGTTGAGTATCTCAGAAACTGCTGATCCCCTGAGATTTTCACACTCAGCAGTCTCTGGAGTTTAAGGAGAATGATGTGAGAAACAAAAAGCATCCAGTGAGTTGCAGTTCTGTGGGAAAAATGCCTTGTTAATGAGTGAAGTCAAATAGAATGGCCAGACTATTTCGAACTGACAGGAAGGCAACAGTAACTCAAATAACCACAGATTAAAACATTTGTGTGCAGCAGAGCATCTCTGAATGCACAACACATTGAATCTTGATGTGGATGGGCTACAGCAGCAACATGAGCATACACTAAGTGGCCACTCTATTAGGTACAGGAAGTAACTTATAAAGTAGCCATTGAGTGTACACGATATCAATGCATAGAGCTCTGAGACTATAGCACTGGGTAAATCACCAGTGGAACCACACAGTTAAAGTGTAATTTTGGGGGTTCATGAATGATTGCTATAGAACACTGGAATGTCAGTGAATATAATCACTGCATAAGGAGGAGTGGATTTGTTGCTGTGAAACTGTAATGTTGGAGAGAGTTCTGCCATTGCCTAACACTGAGGTCAATACTGTAGTTGTGTGGTTGCCAAAACAACACATTAATTACACAGAGCCACACTCAAGCATAATCCCACACTCTGACAGTCAAACATAATCCCACACTCTCTGACACTCACACACAATCCCACACTCTCTGATACTCTCACACAGTCCCATACACTCTGACACTCACACACAATCCCACACTCTCTGACACTCACACACAATCCCACACTCTCTGACACTCTCACACAGTCCCATACACTCTGACACTCACACACAATCTCACACTCTCTGACACTCATATATAATCCCACACTCTCTGACACTCTCACACAATCCCACACTCTCTGACACTCATACATAATCCCGCACTCTCTGACACTCTCACACAGTCCCACACTCTCTGACACTCAGACACAATCTCACACTCTCTGACACTCTCACACAATCCCACACTCTCTGACACTCATACATAATCCCGCACTCTCTGACACTCTCACACAGTCCCACACTCTCTGACATTCAGACACAATCTCACACTCTCTGACACTCTCACACTATCCCACACTCTGACACTCACACACAATCTCACACTCACACACAATCCCACACTCTCTGGCATTCACACATAATCCCACACACTCTGACACTCACACACAATCCCACACTCTCTGATACTCTCACACAATCCCACACTCTCTGATACTCTCACACAATCCCACACTCTCTGATACTCTCACACAATCCCACACTCTCTGATACTCTCACACAATCCCACACTCTCTGACACTCACACATAATCACATACTCTCTGGCATTCACACTGTTGCAAGGACGTGGCTGGGGACGAACCCAAGTGCAGGACACAGGCATGGAGACGGGGTTATGAGGCACTCGCACAGTTGCGAACGTGGAGCAGGTATCCAGGAGAGTCTTTACACGGAGACAAGGTTTACATAGATTATCTAGGGAATGGAGCGGAGCTTAGAACTGACAGTCCTAAGGGATCAGGAAACAAGGTTTATACACACTAGAATTGACCAAAGAACTGGCAGCCCATTGCTATGACACTAGGGTTCTTATCCTGCATTCACCAATGGAAAGCGGGTGTGCTGTAATTAATAGAACTGGGAACAACTGGAAATCAGACAAGGGGATTTCAAGGAGATGATAGCAAGATGGGGGATCGCCAGACGGGTCCATGATAGTACCCCCATGCCCCAATGGGAGCCTCCAGGCGATGCTCCAGCCTTGTCCGGATGGTCCCGATGGAAGTCCTGGATGAGGGAAGGGTCCAGGGCGAAGAAGCGGGGAACCCAGGAACGCTCCTCTGGGCCGTACTCTTCCCAGTCGACCAGGTTTTGGAGGCCCCTGCCCCGACGGCGCACATTCAGCAGCTGCCGGACGGTGCATGCCCGATGGTTGTCAATGATTCAGGCCAGTTGAGGGGTTTCAGTCGGAGAACACAAGGGACTGACGGAAACTGGTTTTAATTGGGAAACGTGAAAATTAGGGTGGAAGTGCATAGACTTAGGCAGCTTAAGTCGGACTGCTGTGGGGCTGATGATACTTTCAACTTCGAAAGGTCTCAGGGAGCGAGGGGAGAGCTTCTTGGGCTCATTTTTTAGAGAAATGTCTTTGGATGAGAGCCACATCTTCTGCCCAGGTCGATACTCAGGCGCTGGAGTCCAATGGCGATTGGCAACCCCCCGGTTGCAATCGATCAGAGCAGGGCCATGTGTGTGTCCTCCCAAACCTTGCGGCACTGATCAACATGGGCCTGAACAGATAGTACTGCCATCTCCTCTTCTTGAGCGGGTAACAGCAGGGGTTTCCCTTTTCTATTTTCTAATTATGATATATAATTTTAATTTTTATTATATTTATTTCAAATTGTATTTCAGGGAGTACAAAGCACAGAAACAAATATCACTGTGATGATTGTACGCTCTAGTGTCAATTGTTTGGTGACAATAAAGTACTAAAAGTACTAAAGTACCCAAGGGAGCATTTGAAAGGAGACCTTCCGGTGGCAGTACGAACCAGAGAGTTGTGGGCCTACTCTACCCACGCGAGGTGGTTACTCCAGGCAGAGGGGTTGTTGGTTGTTATGCAACATTGCACAGTCTCCAAATCCTGGCTGACCCATTCGTCTGTGGATGGAAGCCAGATGACAGGCTTCCATACCCAGGAAGCACCCAGGACTTCCATACCCGCAAGACGAACTGGGGACCCCGATCGGAGGTGATGTCCGCAGGATTTCCGTGGAGGCGGAAGACATGGCGGATGAGAAGGTCTGTGGTCTCCTGAGCAGAAGGGAGTTTAGGGAGGGCTACAAAGTGCACCGTATTGGAGAACCGGTCTACCACGGTGAGTACAGTAGTGTTTCTGTGTGAAGGGGGTAGACCAGTGATGAAATCTAGGGCTATGTGCAACCAAGGATGACCAGGGACAGGTAATGGATGAAGTAATCCAGCAGGTGGCTGGTGGGATGCTTTTCCGTGGGCACAGACGGAACATGCAGAGACAAAGAAACGGGTATCTGCCTCCATGGAAGGCCACCAAAAGTGTCTTTTCAGGAGAGACAGTGTCTGATCAATCCCAGGGTGGCAGGCGAACCGAGATGTGTGCCCGCACTGGAGAACCTAAGACCTGACGGAATTGGGCACAAAAAAGTGATTGGCGGGTCCATTGCTGGGGTCAGGGTCATCCCGTTGGGCTTCCTTTACTATGGACTCAATCTCCCAAGTGAGGGCTGCCACCACACAGGATGGTGGGAGGATGGTCTCTGGGCTGGAAGTGTCCTCCTTGGAACTGCATTGGCGGAAGAGCACGTCAGGTTTCCTGTTCTTGGACCCCAGATGGGAAGTGAGAGAAAACTTGAATCGACCAAAAAATAATGTCCAATGGGCTTGGCGGGAGTTCAAACGTTTGGCAGTCTGAATATATCCGAAGTTCTTATGATCAGTCCAAATAATAAACGGGTGTTCCGCCCCCTCCAGCCAATGCCTCCATTCCTCCAATGTTAGCTTGACTGCCAGTAGCTCCCAATTCCCCATGTCGTAATTCTGTTTGGCAGGGACATCCGGTGAGAAAAGAAGGCACAGGGATAAAGCTTCTCATTTGGACTTGATCATTGGGACAGAACTGCTCCCACTCCTGAGTCAGAGGTGTCAACCTCTACAATGAATTGGCGGGAGGGGTCCGATTGGACCAGGATGGGAGTGGTCGTGAAATGCCTCTTCAGTTCAGTGAATGCTGAATTGGCCTCGGAGTCCCAAAGAAAAGGTGTTGTTGATGAGGTAAGTCAGGTAAGGAGTGCTGCCACCCAACTGTAATCCTTGATAAATCGGCGATAGAAGTTTGCAAACCCCAAAAACCGCTGAAGTTGCTTGTGGGTCGTGGGTCTGGGCCATTCTTCCACCGCCCGGATCCTCTCAGGATCTGCCCTCACTTGCCCACTCTTGATGATGTAGCCCAGGAAGCTGACCGAGTGGACGTGGAATTCACAAATAACTTGTTCTTCCACAGTCTCTGTAGGACTAGATGGACATGATGAATGTGTTTCTGGAGGCTGCTAGAAAATATTGAGATGTCATCTAGATAGACGAACATAAAGTGGTTGAAGTCCCTCAGCACATAATTGATTTGGGCTTGAAAAATGGCGGGGACATTGGTGAGGCCAAATGGCATGAGCAAGTATTCAAAGTGGCCTAATGGTGTATTAAATGCCATCTGCCACTCATCTCCCTCCCTTAACCCGACCAGATGGTAGGCGCTATGAAGGTCCAACTTTGAGAAGATGGTGGCTCCATGAAGTGGTTCAAATGCCGAGTTAATGAGGGGCAGTGGGTACTTGTTTTTAATGGTGATGTTGTTAAGGCCTCGGTAATCGATACAGGGATGAAGCGACCAATCTTTTTTCTTTACAAAGAAGAAACCGGCGCCCATCAGGGAGGATGAGGGTTGAATAATGCCTGCCACGAAGGACTCACAATTTCTCCACGGCCTCTCTCTCAGGTCGGGACAAATTATATAGGCGACTGGTGGGTAACGAGGCCCTGGGGAGAAGGCTGATAGCACAATCATATGGGTGGTGTGGAGGCAGGGAAAGGGCCCTTTGTTTGCTGAATACTTGTCCCAGGTCATGGTATTCTGTGGGAACTCTGGACAAGTCAAGGATTTCCAAGATAGGCAAGGTTGCGGTAGCCTCCATAGGGGATAGGGCCGAATGCTAACAGGTGGCATGGCAAAATGGGCTCCAGCTGGCTATCCTCCCAGTAGACCAGCCGATGTGGGGATTGTGGTGGTTTAACCACAGGTATCCCAGAACTATAGGGGCTTGAGGAGAATGGATTAGATAGTACCTTCTCTTGATGGTTACCGGACAGAATCAAGGTCAGGGGGGGCATACAGCGGGTGACCTGAGCCAGAAATTTTCCGTCCAGCGCCCGGGCCTCCAGAGGGGAACTTAACGGTTCCTGGGGAATTCCGGCCCAGGAGGTTATGTCCTCATCCAACAGATTTCCCTCAGCACCGGAGTCCACCAAAGCGGATAGGGACAGGGACCGTTAGTAATAGGTCACAGTAGCCTGGATCTGCTTCTAGGTCTGGAGGACTGAAGGGAGTGTTGTCTGGCTCACCAGGGTAACTCATTTCTACTGGTGAGCTCTCCCTTTCGGTCGAAGAGGACAGGTATCCCGGAAGTGTCCAGGCTGGTCGCAATATTAACAATCCCCAGCTCTCCCTCTGGAGCCGTTGGGCAGGAGAGATGGTTCTGTCCCAGCTGCTTCAGTTCTTCCCCCAGGGAAGTGGGAACGGTCGGAGCAGGAGCTATACCTAGAGCGGCTGGGGAAGGGAGGCTGGCCGAAGATGGTAAGGTGGGCCATGGGTTGACCCGAGACCAGTCTTTTCTCTTAGATGCTCTTGAAGTCGATTATCTAGCCTGGTGGCTAGAGAGACCAAAGAGTCCAGGCTGTCCGCATCATCCCTCACTGCCAATTCATCTCTTATCTTGTCTGACAGACCCTGTTGAAACACTTCCCACAGTGCCTTGTCATTCCATCCATAGTCAGCCGCTAATGTTCGGAACTCTCTGGAGCATTCCGCTATGCTTTGCAAACTCTGACAGAGAATTAGCAGGTGCTTAGCGGTGTCCTTACCACGAATGGGCTGTTCGAAAACCTTCCTCATTTTGGAGACAAACGAGGAGACGGAGGAACAGACCTCTGGCTGGTTGTCCCAGATCGCGGTGGTCCATGCTAAGACATCCCCTTGTAATAGCCCCATGATGTACGCAATTTTTGATCTGTCCAAGGTGTACACATGTGACTGTTGCACAAAAACCAGAGAGCATTGCAGTAAGAAAGCCCAGCACTTCCCTAGGTCCCAAGCGTAGGATTCCAGCTCGGGTACGTACGGCTCTCGAGGTGATTATGTTGCTGACCCAAGGGGTGTAGCCATCCCAGGCTGTGCAGTTTGGTCAGACTGGGTTCTTGGAAGGGACAGAGTAATGGGAGCGGATACCCGGTCAACCTGCTCACTGACCTTCTGTACATCCTCGGACAGGGCATGAAGATTTTCCATGACTTCTCTGAGCAGTTGATCATGTAAGCCCAGTAAGGAGACCTGGCTGACGAGGGCCTGTTGCACGGGGTCCGTGTCCGCTCAGTTCATTCTTGGCCAGTTCGTTCTCTTGCAAGGACGTGACTGGGGACAAACCCAAGTGCATGGTCATGAGGCACTAGCACAGTCGTGAATGTAGAACAGGTATCCAGGAGAGTCTTTACATAGAGACAAGGTTTACGTAGATTATCCAGGGAATAGTGTGGAGCTTAGAAACGACAGTCCTAAGGAATCGGGAACCAAGGTTTATACACACCAGAATTGACCAACGAACTGGCAGCTCATTGCTGTGACTCCAGGGTTCTTATCCTGTATTCACCAATGGAAACCAGGTGTGCTGTAATTTATAGAACTGGGAACCTGGGAACAATTGGAAATTAGCCGACGGAATTTCAAGGAGATAATAGCAAGATGGGGGGTTGCCAGATGGGACCATCACACACATACACACACAGTCCCACACTCTCTAACACTCCCATAATCCCACACTCTCTGACACACATATTCAGAGAGACTCACACATAATCCTACACACAATCAAATACAAATCCCACACTGACATTCACACACAATCACACTCTCTGACACTCACACATAATCACACACTGACACTCACACACAATCCCAAACTCTCCGACACACACACAATTCCACACTCTCTGACTCTCACACATAATCCCACACTCTCTGACACTCACACATATTCCCACTCTCTCTGACACTCACACATAATCACACACTGACACTCACACACAATCCCACACTCTCTGACAATCAGACACAATCCCCCACTCTCTGACACTCACACACAATCACACAGTCTCTGACACTTACAGATAATCCCACACTCTCTGACACTCACACATAATCCCAGACACTCAAAGATGATCCCACACTCTATGACACTCCCATAATCCCACACTCTGACACACATATTCAGAGACTCACACATAATCCTCCACACAATCAAATACTGCCACTCACACATAATCCCACACTCTCTGACACTCACACATATTCCTACTCTCTCTGACACTCACACATAATCACACACTGACACTCACACACAATCCCATACTCTCACACATACACAATTCCAAACTCTCTGACACTCACACATAATCCCACACTCTCTGACACTCACACAATTACACACTCTCTGACACTCACACACAATCCCACATTCTGTAACACTCACACGTAAACCCACACTCTCTACATTTACACATAATCCCAGACACTCACACATAATCCCATCACAATCCCATACTAATACTCACACATAATCCCAGACACTCAAAGATAATCCCACATTCTCTGACACTCACACATAATCCCAGACACAATCCCACACTCTCTGACAATCAGACACAATCCCCCACTCTCTGACACTCACACACAATCCCAGACACTCAAAGATAATCTCACACTCTCTGACACTCGCACACAATCCCACACTCTCTGACACTCACACACAGTCCCACACTCCCTGACGCTCACACACACACAATCCCACACTCTCTGACACTCACACACAATCCCATACTCCCTGTCACTCACGCATATTCCCAGAGTCCCTGATACATATTCATACACTCCCTGACACATACACACTCCACCACACATATTCATATACTCTCTCTCTCTCACACACACACACTCATACCCTCTGTGACACAGACTTGCTGACACGCATACACATCACCATTCTCACACACATTCATACACTCTCTGACACGCATACATATTACCACATTCGCACACTGATACATACTATTCCCACGTTCTGACACATACGTATCCTCAAGCTCTCTCCGTCTCATTCCCACACAGACACACACACACATTCTCGCACTCTGACACAAACAAGGAACCCGATTGATCCTCACGCTGACTCACTCACAAAACCACTTTCACCGTGGTTTACACAGGAGCTTCGCTCCTCACCAGGTCCTCTTCACCCGCTCCCTTACTTGGCCTTACCTTTCCTCCCGTGGCCGGCGTCGGATCGGCTGCAGGACCAGATTTCGCATTGGAAGCACGGCCTACACAGGAGCCGATGCAGACCAGAACACGCGAAGACTGGTGGGAAACGCGTTTTGAAGGGAGGAGTGAAAGACAGATTGACAGAGGAAATGAGAGATAAGCATTGAGGGAGTATTCGAAAGAGAAACAAAATACGTGCTAAATGAAAGTTTAAAGTGATGTACTTTCATTTGGAGAGTGGGGCAGAAATAAGTGAAATTGGTGAATATAATAAAAAAGAAACTTCAGCTGAGTTAATATGCTGCTTTGGAGTTAGTCTATCCCCGAAAATATATTGTTACCGAGGGATACTATGAGCTCCTCGGTTATATTGTTTTAGTTTCCTTTGTGTTTTGAGGTAACGTTGTATCCTTATGCTCTCTCCTCAGCAGATCTATAATATATTGGGTCTTTCGGTGCTGGGCTAAACTACAATTTGGGGTTACTGTATCCTTCGGCTATTCTCCGTACTGCTCTGGGACACAAATGTTTCATTTGATTACAGTGTCCTCTGATGTTTTCTGAGTACATTACACTTTGGGGTTACTTTGTCCCTCTAGATTATCCTGGTTACTCTGTTTCTTTCAATCAGTCTGTGTCTTCTTCTATGCTCCAGAGATAGACTGATTCCTTAAATCGTGCCGCGCTCTGAGTGCTGCATGGTTATACTGTTTCCTTTGGTGAGATCGTTCTTTGGTGTTAAACTGTACTCCAGGCACATATTCCAATCCCGGAGTAAGCTAAGGAGACATGGAACAAGGCTACAAAGTCTTTTCAGGTACACTGTGCTCTGAGGATGCATGGCACTTACAGTGTTCATGGCACTTACAGTTACAGTGTTCCTGGGTTGCTCTGGGTTACGGGGGTATATTGTTTTCGCTACTATACCGCGCTGTAAGGTTACATCATTTCCCGAGGTTGTGATGTGTCCTGAGTGAAATTGTTTCTTAGGCTGTTCTGTGCTCAGGGGGGTATATTGTTTCTTTCCAATAGTCTGTGTTGTGGTTTGATTGAATCCGCTATGCTTTTGTGTTATTCTGTTCCCCTAGACCACTCGCTGCTCCGGTGTTGCATTCTTTCTAAAGGGCACCTCACGCCGTGGTTCGCATCATTACACCAGTTACTCGATCATGAGGTGACACTGTGCCTTGGAGTTCCATTGTGGTGAACTACATATACCTGTCTGGACACGCCCCCCCGCTGACTGCTCCTGTGGCTCCTCCCACGGACCCCAGTATAAAGGCGATTGGGGACACCGCCCCGGTCTCAGTCTCCAGGATGCAGTGTGGTGTTCAGTTGGTGCCAATAAAAGCCTATATCTCGCCTCACGTCTCCTAGAGTTATTGATGGTGCATCATCCATATTCCTAAAATGCCATGGTTTTGAACACACAACGATGGAGCAAAATAAGGGATTAGCAGGTGTCAATCCCCCTTTCTGTTGAGCTTTAAACCAAATCGCCAATCAACCAAATGTCAATTATTTTTTAATGGCTAGAAGTGTCCAGTGGATAAAGATCTGTTACTGCCCAACACTGCACCTGGATGAATCCATCTGTTTTATATACCAGGTTGCAGTGCAAGTGAGTTCACAGCTTTTCACCAACTCAGTAAGGTTTAAACAGGAGAAAATCTGCAGATGCTGTAAATCCAAGCAACACACACAAAATGCTGGAGGAGCTCAGCAGGTCAGGCAGCATCTATGGAAAAAGGTACAGTTGATGTTTTGGGCCCAGACCCTTCGACAGGACTGTACTTTTTCCATTGATGCTGCCTGGCCTGCAGAGTTCCTCCAGCATTTTGTGTGCGTTGCTCGCTAAGGTATAGTCGATTATGGTGCAGCCATCCTAACCAACGGTGAATCATTAGAATACAATTTTCTGGGATAATGTGAACCATCATTTTGAAAGACACAGACAGAGTAATCAGAAACAGTGTTCAGAAAGCAATGCATCTGTAAATAAACCACATTTAATTTAAATGACATCAGCAAAGCTTTTGATCAGGCTCTATTTGGTGGAAAAACACAGGCCCTTAGGATAGAGCAGACTATCTTATTTTGAACACAAATGAACTCAGTATTAGGAAAGGAAAAGGCCAGTGTCAAGTGACTTCTGTAAGCCTCATCACTGGCTTCTATCTTTTCACGATATATTTTAGCGGTATTTGTATAGCAGGCACAATTAAGAACTTTATGGATCATACAGAAGTTGACTATGTGGTTAATGATGAGAAAGATTGCAGAAGGGTATCAACAGACTAGTCAGGTAGTGCAAAAATGGCAAATGGAATTGGACACAGAGATGTGAGGCAATGTATTTTGTCAGGGAAAACAAGCGGATGAAAATATACAATGACATTAGTGTACTGAGAAGCATAAAGAAATAGAGGAGTCCAAAGATCCCTAGAAATATATTATTGTGATTAAGAAAAAGTATCAGTTTCTTTTTCTTAACATTTTAGCTGAGCATAAAATAGAAGAATTAAGAGGTTAAAGTATAACCATTTAAGCCACAGCTGGGGTACTGCAGACAGCTCTTGTCACTGTATTTCAGGAAGTCCATTGGCACATGTTTATAGCTAACCCAATGAAGTTAGAATGGATCGACCATGTGCATCAGATGGTCACTGCTCTAGTCCAAATTACTGTATATCTTGGACTGATAGTTATCACAGAATTAGATGAGATTAGTGTATTTTCAGATACTAGGGTGCAACGACAATTGGCCATGCCCTGCTTTAAGTCACAGCCAAAGACACAGTCCACTGAGCCTCACCAACTATCAACCACACATTGACACTCAGTTTACTTTAATCTCTTTTTGAATGTACTACAAGTTAATAGACTCCCTCTAGATTCTATTATTCAAGGGCACAGCAGGAACAATAGGTGTAAACATCACCAGTAGCCTGTCTTTGTCAAACCATGCAGATGTCATAGCCTAAAAGTTCACACCAGCACTTCTGCATCCTCTGGAGAGTAAAGAAATTTGGTATATCTTCATTGATCCTCAGCAATTTTTATAGATATACCATAGAAAGCACTTGGATGCATCAAAGTTCAAGGTTCAAGGTAAATTTATTATCAAAGTATATGTCACTATATACAACCCTGAGACTCATTTTCATGCAGGCATCCTCAGTAAATCCGATAACTATGATAGAAAAAATGTAAGATCGCACAACAATGCAGACAACCAGTGTGCAAAAGATAAAAAACTGTGAAAATACAAAAGGAAACAAAAAAAATAAACAATAAATATTGAGAACATGAGATGAAGAGACTTTTAAAGTGAGTCTATAGGTTGTGAGAACAGCTCATTGATGGGGTGAGTGAAGATGAGGGAAGTTATCCCCTTTGGTTTAAGAGTCTGGTGGTTGAGGGGTAATAACTGTTCCTGAACCTGGGTGTGAGTCCTGAAGCTCCTGTATCCTTCTTCCTGAAGGCAGCCATGAGATGAGAGCATGACATAGGTGATGGGGGTCCCTGATGATGGAAGCTCGGTTCCTGTGATAAAGTTCTGTGTAGATGTGCTGAATAGTGTGGAGCGCTTTCTCCGTGATGGACTGGGCCACATCCATTACTTTTTGTAGGATTTTCCATTCAAAGGCATTGGTGTTTCCATACAAGATTGTGATGCAGCCAGTCAATATACTCTCCACTACACATCTATTGAAGATAGCAAAAGTTTTAGATGTCATGCTGAATCTTCACAAACTTCTAAGGAAATAGAGGCACTACTGTGTTTTCTTTGTACAGTAATTGTAGTTGTGGACCCAGGACAGGTTCTCTGAAATGATAATGCCAAGGAATTTAAAGTTGCTGACCCTCTCCACCTCTTATCCATGACTGAGGACTGGCTCTTGGAGCTCCAGTTTCCTCCTTCTGAAGTCAATAATCAGCTCCTTGGTCTTGCTGGCATTGAGTATGAGGTTGTTGTTATAGTACCACACAGCTAGATTTTCAAACTCCCTCCTATATGCTGATTCGTTACCACCTTTGATTCAGCCTATGACAGTGGTATCTTCAGCAAACTGAAATATAGCGTTGTGCTTAACCACACAGTTGTAAGTATAGAGCGAGTAGAGCAGGGGTCTAAGCACACAGCTTTGTGGTGCACCTGTGCTGATGGAGCTTGTGGAGGAGCAACACACAAAATGCTGGACGAATTCTGCAGGTCAGGCAGAATCTATGGAAAAGAGTAAATAGTCTGTGTTTTGAGCTGAGACTCTTCAGCAGGATGACAGGCTTTGACCCGAAACGTCGACTGTACTCTTTTCCATAGATGCTGCCTGGCCTGCTGAGTTCCTCCAGCATTTTGTGTGTGTTGCTTTGATTTCCAGCAGCTGCAGATTTTCTCTTGCTTGAGCTTGTAGAGGAGTTGCTGTTGCTGTAATGAGTTCTTTGGGCCTGTGTGGGGCAGTGGAGAATGTGGGCTCTGAGATTTTTAGTGCACCTGAATTGGTTAATTGTTGTTTAATGATGAGTCATTAATCATTTTGAGCTCCTTGTGTTTTTCTCCAGAGACTCACTCTTTGTAACGTGGTCTCCCAGTACTTTCTGTTTAAGGTTGCTAAGCTTATTTTGATAGTATTGCTTGTATTATTTAAGCGGGTGCTCATCACAGAGTCCTAGTTTTGAGAATGTTACTTTTTGCAACATTGCGTGGCTGAGACACTGATGTTTTGTTGGAATTATTATGATTAAACTTTCATTGTCTCTACATCAGAGTCTGTCATTACTCCACACTTGGGTTCCAATATTGCCATTCCATGACAGAAGGACCGCGTTAAGTAATGGGCCCAGCAGTGTTTTGACATCAGTTGGCTTTAGGTGAGAATGCTATCTATTCTCAAGTCCTCATTCGGAGTTTCTCAAGTTTACATTCTGAGCTTCTCTGTTCTCTGTTCCAAGTTTCTCCAGTCTCCATTCCGTGCTTTTCAAGTCATAAGTCACCCAGGTTTCCAGCTTTGGGATCCCATGATTCAAGTCTGCACAACAATTGAATGCTTCATGCAACTTTATTAATAAAGTTTGTTTGATTCAACAAATCAACATTCAAGACAATAGAGCGAATTTAGGAAGAACTTGTCCTTTCCTGATGTTTTTTCCTTGCAAGTAACCCTATCAAGAATAAGCTACCTTATATTTAACCTTGATGAAAATCATGATACAGACTGCAAAAATTGAAATTTCATGTAACAAGTTAAACAGTGATTTAGGTTTTCAACCTGAAGAAGAGCTGTCCTGATCTGTAAAATTGAGAGTACAGCCATCTGTGTCCAAATTACTCCTGGAAAATAGTTAAGAGTAAACAGTGTGAGCAAGATCCCTTCACGATCCTTCCCTAGGTTTTGAACTTCATGTTTTCAAGTCTCAAAGTTTATTTCTGGGTCTAAGCATCCCAGCCTAGGTGTAAAAGGTTCTCAAGGTTTCCCAAGGAAATTTCAAGATTTCCAAGTATTTTTTTCAAAATTTCCGAGATTTTTCAATGTTTTCCCCATTTCGAGAACTCTCAAGCCTTCCTCTTGGGGCCCCACTCGAGGTTCTCCTCGAGGCTTCCTGATCTTGCTCGAGGTTCACCTCAAGGTTCTCTGCTCTTTCAGTCTCTCTGGGATCCTAGGTCTCTCTGCCTCTTGAAGTCCCCAAGTCTCTTTGCTCTTGAGTTTCCTCTCGAGCTCACCAGGTCTCACAAGTTGTCCCTGGATCTCAAGTTTTCAGGTCTGCCGGGGCCATTAGGTGCTGTCCATAGGGAGGGTCCTGTAGGTTCTGAGGTTTTTAGACCACCTGCATT
Organism: Hypanus sabinus; assembly: GCF_030144855.1. Lineage (NCBI taxonomy): Eukaryota > Metazoa > Chordata > Chondrichthyes > Myliobatiformes > Dasyatidae > Hypanus > Hypanus sabinus. The sequence goes on along the minus strand of NC_082709.1, from coordinate 56,846,275 downwards.
GGTTAATTGTTACTTAACAAGTCGTTAATCGTTTAGATTTCCTTGTGTTTTTCTCGAGCGAATCACTCTTTGTAATGTCTCTGTGTTCCAGTGCTTCTTGTATTGCTTGAGTAGATGCCCAAATAACGCTAAATGCATGATCCTAGTTTTGAGAATGTTACTTCTCACGGAATCGCTTGTCTAGGTCACCAATGTTCTTGGAATTATCTCGTTGCCATCTCTATACCAGAGAACCTGTTGTTCCTCTGCACTTGGGCTCCGATATTCCCAGCACACATTGTGACAGTTGTCAACCTGAAGAAATTTGGGTCTGCAAGTAAAAAAATCCAATTGCACGAGAATGTATTGCGGCCAAGATCTTGAGGTCAAGGGTGTATTGATTAGTTTTGAGGGAATGATAGTGTCACACAGCGCAGTAATTGTGCTTGTAAATGTGCACGTGTCGGCTAATTATTATTTCATTGTGATAGTATTTAACTCCATACTTGTCGTCATAGTGCTTGTTGAGACTTGGACATAGCACAGCAATGCTTCGCTGCTTGTTTGCATTCGACCTTGTCTGAGAAAGTGGACTGTTGAGTCAACTGACTCTGAAGACTAACAGTATTTGTTTTTTATTTCAGTTGCAGTGTAGGCCTTGCTTTTCCATTTGGCAGTTTTAGTTAGCAGCCCTGTTTGGCCTAGCATTTATTGTTTTCTTTCCCCTTTAACACAGTTCGCATTAAAGTCTGTGAACTATCGACCCGCTTCAGTGCCTCTGACTCTGCACTTGGGCCATATTCGAACCTGGTGACAGATAGTCGATAAAGAGCATCCTGCTGTATGCACCTTCGCTGTCCAGATGTGCCAGGGTTGAGTGAAGAACCAATGAAACAGCAACTGCTGTGGACCTGTTGTATCACTAGGCAAACTGGAGAGGATTCAAGTTATTTTTCAGGCAGGAATTGATAAACACTTCATCACTGTGCCCATGATGGAAAGAAACTGCAGAGAGTTGTGGGCAGAGCTCAGCACACCATGAAAATCACCTTCCCCATCCATGGATTCCGTCTACACTTCTTGCTGCCTCATTAAAGCAGCCAGCATAATGAAAGACCGCACTCATCCTGGATATTTGTACATAGGGCAGGGGTTCAGGTTAATGGATCATTGGGATCTCTTCTGGGGAAGAAGGTATGACCTGTACAAAAAGAGCGGGTTACACCTGAACCCAAAGGAGACCCAACATTCTCACGGGCAGGTTTGCTAGAGTTGCTTGGGTGGGTTTAAGCTAATTTGGCAGGGGGATTGGAACCAGAGTGATAGCGCTGAGGATGAGGTAGTTGGTTTACAAACAGAGGCAATGTGGAGTAAAACTGCTAACAAGAAGAGACTGATCTTGAGTTGCAATGTAAAAGATGGACAAAATCGAAAAGGGTAAATACAGGATTGAAGCTGTTATATTTGAATGCACACAGTATACGGAATAAGGTAGATGAACTTGTAGCACAGTTACAGATGCATGTGTAACATTGTGGGCATCACTGAATCATGGCAATGCCCACGATCACCATCCACTGGTGCTTAATGTCCAAGGATATACATTGTATTGAAAGGACAGGCAGGGAGACCAAGAGGGTGGCATGGCTCTGTTTGTAAACAATGAAATTAAATCATTAGAAAGAAGAGGCACAGGGTCAGAAGGTGTTGATTCATTGTAGGTAGAGCTAAGGAATTGCTAGAGTAAAAAGAACTTGATGGAAATCTTATACAGACCGCTGAATAGTAGGAAGGATGTGGTCTGCAAATTGCAATAGGAAATAGAAAATGCATGCCAAAAGGTCAATGTTATAATAGTCATGCGGGATTTCCGTATGCGGATAGATTGGGAAAATGACATTGGTGATGGGTCCCAAGAAGGGGAACTTCTAGAATGCCTACAAGATGGCTTTTTAGAGTAGCTTGCGGCTGAGCTCGCGAGTGAATTAATTATTTTGGATTGGATGTTGTTCAATGAACTGGAATTGATTAGAGAGCTTAAGGTAAAGGAACACTTAGGAAAAGTGACCGTAATATGATAAAATTCATCCTGCAATTCGAGAAGGAGAAGCTAAAGTCAGATGTATCACTATTACAGTGGAGTAAGAGGAATTACAGAGGCATGAGGAAGGAGCTGGCTAAAATTCATTGAAAGGGAACACTAGCAGAGCTGACAGCACAGCAGCAATAGCTGCAATTTTTGGAAGCTATTTGGAAGGAACATGATATATACATCCCAAAGATTCAAAAGACAAGATGACAGCCATGGCTAACAAGAGAAGTCAAAGCCAACATAAAAACCAAAAAGAGGGCATAGAATAAACAAAATTTAGTGGGAAGATAGAGCATTGGGAAGCTTTTAAAAACCAACAGAAGGCAACTAAAAAAGTCATGAAGAAGAAAAAGATGGAACACAAAGGTAAGCTAGCCAATAATATTAAAGAGGATACCAAAAGTTACATAAAGTGTAAAAAAAAGTGGCAAGAATATCACGGTTGGCCCTTCTAGCAGACAGATGATGAATAGTGATTAGTAGCAAACACTGGTTTTGTTCTGAAGATAATAACTAAGCTCTCAAAATGGAATAATAATAATGTTTTTTTCAGTACCTGATGAAATTGAAATATTCCAAACTATTTTGGGCAATTAATTCCTACTGCAGTATTCTTAACACCATTGACTCTGTAAAGTAGGGAAATACATTCTCGACCAAAAATTAAGGGGAGACCTAAGAAGAATTGGGTAATGAAGCAGAGATAAAATGGGGGAAATTTTATTGTAGGAAACAATGAGTAATCTCCGGGTTTTATTTTGGCCTTATTATCGACCTGCATGGGAAGATGTTCCTGTTTATTCCCCTTCACTTTGTGGTTTGGTGCCCAGAACTGCTGGAAGGGCCTGTATTAAATGATCATCTTTAAATATCCTTAGAAAGGTGGGAATGAGCCCTTGTCTATCTTGGACAAGAGCTCACAGGTTTTGGAAGTACCTGCATAACCTTAGGGTAATTTATTTCTTTATTTAGAGATACAACGTGGAATAGGTCTTTCGAGCCACACTGCTCAACAACTTCTGACAATCCTGACTTAAGATAACCATGGAACAATTTAGAATGACCGATTAACCTACCTGGTACATCTTTGGACTGTGGAGGAAACTGGAGAACCTGAGGAAAAAAAAAATTCCATGGGGAGGACATAGAGACTCCTTACAGAAGATGCTGAGATTAAACTCCGAGCTCTAATAGCATTGTGCTATCCGCTACATTATCACTTCAGTGCCTTTTGTAGATGGCACACACTGCAGCCACCGTGCATGAGTGTTGGAAGGAATAGATGCTTTGGTTGGTGGTGGTTGAGATGAAATCAAATGGGTGGCCTTGTCTTGTAGAGTGTCAAGAATGTTGAATATTCTTGGTGCTGCATGTATCAAGGCAAATATATAGTATTCCTTCTAGCTGATGATTTACTCCTTGTGAAAGTATTTGGGATACTGAGAATGGCCAGACTGGTCCAAACTGACAGGCAGTAACTCAAATAACCATGTGTTACAATAGTGATGAACAGAAGAACTTTTTTGAATGCACATGTCAAACTTTGAAGTGGATGGGCTGAAGCAGCAGAAGGCCATGAACATACACTCTGTGATGATTTTATTAGGTACAGGAGGTTCCAGAATGGCCACTAAGTGTAGAGCTAAATATTGCATAAGTATTACTGAAATATCCCTAACTTCTGAGCTTTTCATGGAAGAAAGGAGATTGCTGAGGCAATTGAAAATAGTTGGACATAGGAGAAACTGCACTGATGTCCTGTGACTGGGACAATTGACCTCCAACAATCAGAACCATTTTCCTTTGTGATAGGTATAATTCCAACCATTGAAGTGTTTTCCTTTTGCTGCCCACTGCCTTTAGTTTTGCCAGGTTCAACAAAATTATGACAGCAAAATTCTGAATACTTTTGTCCAGTAACACTTACATCCACTGTGAAGTGCTTTGAGAGGTTGGTGATGAAATCTATCAGATCCTACCTGAGAAGTGACTTGGAACTGTTCTAATATGCCTGCTGTCACAACAGCAGATGCCATTTCTTTGACTCTTCACTCAACCCTGGAACATCTGGACAGCAACAATGCATACACCAGGATGCTCTTTATCAACAACAGGTCTGCTTTCAATACTTTCACTCTCCTCAAAACTAGTCAATAAGCTTCAAGAACTTGGCTTCAATACCTCCTTGTGCAATTGGATCCTTGAATTCCTCACTTGCAGACCCCAGTCAGTTCGGATTGGCAACAACTTCTACTCCACAGTCAGCATCAGTACAGATGCACCAAAGGCTGTGTGCTTAACCCACTGTTCTACTTGCTTTATATTTAGGACTGTGAAGCTAACTAAGTACAGCAACACAATACCATATTTAAGTTTGCTGATGACACCACTGTCATTGGCCAAATCAAGGGCGGTGACCAATCAAAATACAGAAGGGAGACTGACTATCTGGCAGAGTGGTGCCATAACAATAACCTCTTACTCAGTATCAGCAAAACCAAAGAGCTAATTATTTATTACAGGAGAAGGAAACTGGAGGTCCATGAGCCAGCCCTCATCAGGGGATCAGAGGTGGAGAGTATCAGTAACTTTAAATTCCTCAGCATTATCATTTCTGAGAATCTGTTCTGGGACCAGCATGTCACAGCCATTAAACATGGTAACACCTTGTAAGTTTGCAAAATTTCAGCACGTTATCTCAAACTTTGACGAACTTCTGGCTGATTCCTAGTTAGGAAACAGCAATGCTCTTGAACAGAAAGGCCAATATAAAGTACTGGATACATCCCAGCCTTCATAGGTAAAGCTCAGATGGAGTACTATCACAGGAAAGCAGCAACTGTCAACAAGGACTCCAGCCATCCAGGCTGTGCTCTCTTCTCACTGCTGACATTAGGAAGGAGGTTTAGGACCCACACTACCAGGTTCAAGGACAGTTATTACCTCTCAACCATCTGCTCCTAAACCACAGGGTATCCTGATACCGTAGCTTCACTTAATCCATCATTGAACTGTGCCCACAACCAATGAATCACTGTCAAGGACTTTTCATCTCATGTTCAGTTCATCGATATTTATTGCTTATTTATTATTTTTTTTTCCAAATTGTCAAAAGGAACCCATCTATTTCTGGGAAGAGGTCTCCAACTCTGAGCCAGGCATGGAGGGTCATGCCTTCCATTGGTTAACTTTTTCTTCAAGTGATAATGTCTTCATTTTTCTGGATTGTGCTCTCATTTAGTTTTAGTGGTGTATACTTCTGATCGGAATTGCAAATGCTTGAGTGGAGTTCTGGTTTCTGTTTTTGTTAATAAAAGTATAACCTTTGAGGTTTTATCTGATTGTTGTTTAGAGTTTTAATGTGTATTATTCCTCTTCCTCATTCTGTCCTAGGTAGTGTTAATCTAAGTGCAGTTGAATTTACATGTTTTCTGAAATTTGTCATTTCACTTCTCGTTATTCTTTGTAAATTTTCCAGATCGGTTTCGGACCATGCCAAAAAGAATACAATAATATAGGTATAGCAAAAGTGTTTATTTCCTTTATTATATTTTTACTATTGAGCTCTGTTTGGCAGATGTTCTTAAGCCTTGAAGTAAATTCTGTCAGAAGTTTTTCCTTTATTGCACTATGATCTATGTTTGTATTTTCTTTCCTTGTTGATGTCCCAAATACCCAAAAGCATCATATTCACCCATCAGATATATTCTATCCTGCTGCACTGTTTTGTATTCTACTAGCTCTCTTGCTCCTTTCATCTTTAATGTTCTGCATTTATCCAAACCAAAAATCACGTCTATATCTTTTGAAAATAGATCTACTACTTGAATTAATTGCTTTAAGCTTACCGATGAAAGTATATAATTTCAAATCAGCCATTTATAGAAGGTGTGTTAAGGTATAGCTCATTTCATTGTTTCTGATTTGATGTCCAATTTTTCTTCCATTCCGTAAATTAGAAAGCAGGTTTAAAGCAAGACAAAACCATAGTGGACTTAGAGTCATCTTGGAAAATGACTCATTTTATTTTGATAATGTTGGTTGTTCTTTTTTAGCTGTTAATGGATAGGGTGATAATAGTATGCCAATCCTTCATCGGATGTTGCAGGAATTTGTTATTATTATTAATTTTTCTCAGCTCAAGCTGGCAAAACCTGACGTACAAGCATAGCCAAGCACACTCAGTTGTCAATTACTCAGAACTTTCAGACTATTCTAGCGGTGTTTAGTATTGTGGCTTTCTTAAGATTTATATGTATTATTGTGTACTCTTAATTGTTTAATACTATTGTGTAGAGCCTTTGGGATGATACCAATTGTAGATATTACTATCAGGACAATGTATACCTTGTTCATGTTCAAAGTCTTTCAATTTCCTTTAATACAGGATATTTCTGGTGCTTTTCCCTTATTATTTTACTGTATAATTACTTCCTTTTTTTTGTATTTGCTCAGTTTGTTGTCTGTTGCACATTGGCTGTTTGTTCATCCTGTTGGGTGAGGCCTTTTATTGATTCAATTATGTTCTTTGTATTTACTGTGAATGGTCACAAGAAAATGAATCTCAGGTTAGTGTGTGGTACCAGTCCTGGCAAAGTCCAAAGTTGGTATGAATACAAAGGTAAATGTGTTTTTATACCACTGTTGATGACACCATTTCCTGCTATCATGAAGAGAACCGTATTGGCTGAAGACCAGATTCCGTGTTGGCATGGATCTCCACATGGCACAGTAGGTTAGACATGATTGCAAATGTTATCTTTCACAGATGTTCTCAGAACCTCTTTCTTACATGTTTCATTATCCAAAGACAAGGTGATGTCGGTAGTATAACAGCTGTGACCTAGGTTCAATCCTGAGCATTGGCACTGTCTGCAGTATGTGGGGTTTGCATATTCTCCCTGTGACTGTGTGAGGTTTCTCCTCCATGCTAGGGGCAATTTATACCAATTAACTTGCCAAACCACACATTTCTGTGATGTGGGTGGAAACCAGAGTACTCAGGGCAAATAAGGATAACAAGTAAACTCTACATTGGCAACACTGCTCAATCTCAAAATCCTTGTTCTGATGAAGAATCATTTGCCTGAAATGTTAACTGTTTCTCTCACTACACATGCTGCCTGACCTGTGATGTACTTTCAGATTTTTTATTCGAGGCATCTGTAGTTTGCTATAAGGTAGTGTATTTTGTGAAGAAAGAAATGAGCAATAGGACATAGCACAAATAAAGATATTTAATGGGATTCATCTGAGGATTCAAATACTGCAAAGAAAAGGAAATAGTTGTATTTTATAAATATTAACAAAGCAGTAATGATGAGGCCTCCCACCTCAGAACCATCAAAATGACATGTGGCAATTTAATAAATTCGTTTAATAAATTCCTCCTCATCATACTCTAAAGGGATGTCCTCATATTCTGAGGCTGTACTCTCTGTTCCTAGTCTCTTCCACAATCTGAACATCTCCACATACACTCTATTGAGGCCTTTCAATACTTGGTAGGTTTTAATGAGATTCCCCCCCCCCCCATTCTCCTAAACTCTAGCAAGAACAGCAAGAACATACCCAGAACCATAAAAAGCACTCCATATATTAACACTTTCATTCTCGGGATCAGTCTCATAAACCTCCTCTGGACTCTCTCCAATGCCAGCACATTCTCTCTTAGACATGGAGCCTAAAACTGCACACAATACTCCAAATGTGGTCTGACTAATGCCATATAAAGCCGCAGCATTATATCCTTGCTTTTATATTTGAATACTTATATTGCATTTGCCTTCCTTACTATCAACTCAACCTGCAAGTTAACCTTTAGGAAATCCTGCACTCACGATTTCCAACTCACTTTACACCTCTGATTTCTGAATCCGCTCTGTTTCGCCCCAAATTGTCTACAGTATCTTCAGTTTGTACAGGGAGGTAGCTCCTCTGGATGGGATACTATTTTCAGCAGAGACTTACAAGCAATGTTTTAAGGGGACAGCTGCTAGTTCATGGTTCCTCCCCATTGCATTACATTTACCCGGATTGAATTCCATTTGCCACTCCCTCCCCAACCCCCTCAAGGGATCTGACCATCAATCTCATGTTAAAATGAAAAGCTTTGCACTTCCCTGTCAATGACAAGATCAGCTTTTGTATCACCTGCAGACTTCTCTATATGCTCAGTCTTTAAAGTCTAAATCAATGTACATTGTATATTACAATTAGAAAGTGACAAGAATGCTAAGCTCTGTGGAACCCCACTGACTGAGTGTGTTGCAGCCATCAAATTCTAAATTTGTGTATATTTACAAAATACAATTAAGTTTGTCAGTAAAACTATAGAAAATCGTTGTACTTTTGTCAGTTAAATAAGGGATCACGTGAATTAACATATCACAGATTTTTGTTTTTATTGCATTTTGGAAAATATCCCAACTTTTCTGGAAATGGGGTTTGTACTATGGTTTTTCTGATAGTACTGATAGAACTTTAATAATGCTGGATTTCTTCTTCACCCACCAATAATTTCAGGGTAACTGGCCTGTTTCCCAATTTCCATCAGCTTCCTTTCTTGCAGGGCTTTCCCCATCAGGCTTTCCAATCTGTCATGACTATTGTGGAATCCACTGAGTTTTGGAAGATCACCTGTATCAGCATTCTGGGCTACCACTTAATTTAACACCCCAAGGTGCTGGCTTTCTGGTCCAGGATACATCCATGCTTGACTTTGACCTTGATGCACTTGATCCCTTTTTATTAACGTCGTTTCTCCCTTACTTTTGCCCACAGCACCCAGGTGAGTCACGTTCAACAAACACAACCATATTCTCAAAATTATTTAGTATTATTATTATTTTACTTTGTATTTGCAGTTTGTCTTCTTTTGCATATTGGCTGTTTTTCTATATTTTGTGCGTAAAGTTTCATTGATTCCAACTTGATTAATTATTCTACTGTGAATGCTTCCCAGAAAAGGGATCTCCGGGTAACATACGTACTTTGTTAAGAAATTTGCTTTGAACTTTGAATTCAACAGGATCTTTAACAAGAAAAGGTACAGGGCACAGGCCCCTCAGGAAAGCAGCTCTCACTCCCTTAACAGTTTCTCTTTCAGCTTCACCCACTTTTTCAAAACCCAAGGTGTAGCCATGGGCACCTGCATGGGCCACATGAAGCCTCTAATTCTGTTGGCTGCGTGAAACAATCCGTGTTCCCAGCCTACACTGGTAATGCTCCCCAACTCTTTCTATGTTACACTGACAATTGAATTGGTGTTGCTTCCTGCACCCATACTGAACTTGTCAAGTTCATCAACTTAACCTCCAGCCTCCACCCTGCTCTCTAATTTACATGGTCCATCTTTGACCCTTCTGGTCCCTTCCTCAATCTCTCTATTTCCATCTCTGAAGACAGATTGTCTATTGATATCTTTTATAAACCTACTGACTCTAATGCTAAGGCAACACGAGTGTATCTACAGATGCTGGAAATAAATAAAAACACAAAATGCTGGCAGAACTCAGCAGGCCAGACAGCATCTATGGGAGGAGGTAGTGATGATGTTTGGGGCCGAAACCCTTCATCAAGAGGGTTCATCCTGATGAAGGGTTTCGGCCTGAAACGTCGTCACTACCTCCTCCCATAGATGCTGTCTGGCCTGCTGAGTTCTGCCAGCATTTTGTGTTTTTATTTATGACTCTAATGCTATCTCAACCATTCCTCTTCCCACCCTGTCATTTGTAAAAATTCAATTCCCTTTTCTCATTTCCTATTTCTCTGCTGGATCTGTTCCCAGGATGAACATCAGAGATGTCCTCCTCCTTCAAAAAACAGTGTTTTCCTTCCACCTCCATCTATGCTGCCCTCACCAAATCTCATCTATTTCCTGTACCTCAGCCCTCACACCATCCTTCCACCGCCATAACAGGGATAGAGTACCCCTGGTCCTTACCTACCACCCACTAGACTGTATTCAGCACATCATTCTATAGCTTCCACCATCTACAATGGAATCCTACCACTGAGGACACCTTTTCCTCCGCTCCCCTGCCCTCCACTTTCCATAGGGTTCACTGTCCACTTGACTCCTTTGTCCACTCATTCCTCTCCCAATCTCTCTCCTGGCACTTATCACTGCAATTGGTGCAGGTACTACACCTAACTTTACATCTCTTCCTTCAGCATCATTCAGAGTACCAAACAGTCCTTTCACATGAGGCTACACTTCACCTGTGAGTCTGGAGCTCCCATTGTGGGCTCCCCTAAATCAGTGGGACTGACACAGATCGGCTGGGGGCGGGGCGGTGGGGACTGCTTTGTCGAGATTTTCATTCAACTTTCCATTCCCATATTTCTGCCTCAGGCGTTGTCTACTGCCATGTTGATGCTAAACTCATGTTGGAAGAGTAAAACCTCTCATTCTATGAGGGTAACCTTCAGCCTAATCTCAAGAACATAAATTTCTCAAACTTCTGATAATTTCTCCCTTCCTCTTTTCCATTCTCTGTTCTGGTTCTCCTCTCACCCACTCTCTTCTCACATGCCAATCACCTCCCTCTGGTGCCCCTCCTCCCTCCTATGGTCCACAGCCTCTTCTCTTTCTTCAGATCTTCATCTTTCACCTTCCGGCTTCTTAATTCACTCCCTCGTCCACCCACACACCTTTCCCCTCACCTGATTTCACTTATCATCTGCCAACTTGGGCTGAGAAGTGGCAGACGGAGTTCAACCCAGATAAGTGTGAAGTGGTTCATTTTGGTAGGTCAAATATGATTTCAGAATATAGTATTAATGGTCAGACTCTTGGCAGTGTGGAGGATCAGAGGGATCTTGGGGTCCACATCCATAGGATCAAAGCAGCTGTGCAGGTTGACTCTGTGGTAAAGAAAGTGTATGGTGTATTGGCCTGCATGAACCCTGGGATTGAATTTAGGAGCAGAGACGTAATGTTGCAGCTATAAAGGACCCTGGGTTAGACCCGACTTGGAGTACTGTGCTCAGTTCTGGTTGCCTCACTGCAGGAAGGATGTGGAAACCATAGAAAGGGTGCAGAGGAGATTTACAAGGGTGTTGCCTAGATTGGGAAGCATGCTTTATGAGAATAGGTTGAGTGAGCTCAGCCTTTTTTCCTTGCAGCGACGGAGGATGAGAGGTGTATATGATAGGCGTTTTCCCAGGGCTGAAATGGTTGCCACAAGAGGGCACAGGTTTAAGGTGGTGGGGAGTAGGTACAGAGGATACGTCACGGGTAAGTTTTTTACTCAAGAGAGTGGTGAGCGCGTGGAATAGGCTGCCGGCGACAGTGATGGAGGCGGATACGATAGGAGGAGATTTTTGGATAGGTACATGTATCGTGCTGTAGATTTTCAATGTTTCTACGTAGCTTGTACTCCTTCTGCAAATCCCACCTTATTATTCTGGCTTCTGTCCCCTTCCTTTCCAGTTTTGATGAAGAGTCTCAGCCCGAAACGTCGACTGTTTATTCTCCTCTACAGATACTGCCTGACTGAGCTCTTCCAGCATTTTATGTGTGGTGCTCAAGATTTCCGACATCTGCAGCATCTCTTGAGTTTATCGCATTGGAGGCGGTGCTTCGGCAGCCACGGAACTTGATTTAGCGAGGGAAGGGTTAACCTCGGCGGAACCATTCCACCCGGCCCGGCGGAGGAACAAACCCTTCGTCACGTGCGCTGACGCAGGCAGCGTAGTATTTCCCTCACCTCGCCCATTACGTGTGCTGACGTCAATAGTTAGGTTGCGTAAAATGACATCAGCCTTCAGGGCGACACGACATGCGTGTGCTTTATAGTGAGGAAATCAGAAGGACAGGGGGAACAAAAAAATCTCAATTCACCGCGACTTCATCGGGAAAATATTAATCTTCCATAAAATAAGCCTGTGGTCCCATAACACTGCAGCGGTTTTCAGTGTTCCGAATGACCCCTGGCTTCGTCCCTCACCTCAGCGGGCGGTAACATTGGCCCACTGACGTCAGCGGTGTCCCCTGTGCTGGGCGATGAGTGGGATCGTCCGGGCCGTACAAAGACTGAGCATGCGCACTGCTTCCGGGCTCTTACTGTAGGTCACTGTATGGTCGTCGGGTCCTTCTGCGTGTCACTGACTTGCACAGCTGTAGGTATCTCGGTGAGTCCTTTGTGTCCGGCCTCTCTGGACGTTGCATGATGAATAAACGGCAGGGTGTCGGTGCTGCTTTGCCGTGGTGGCGCGCGTTGGCGGGCGCAGTGGTCGCACTCGTGGGAGGGTGAAACCCGGCTGGGAAGGGCGAGGCTGTGCGCGGGTCGGCGTTGGCTGGGAACCGGGCGGCTGCGAAAGGAGAGCGGTTTGTTCCTGTTGCAGCCCGCTGCGTTGGGCTTGTGAGGGAGCACAGGCCTGATCAGCGCCTCGGGGAAGTGGGAGGAGGGTTAATTAAATCGTCTGCGCGGCTCCTCGGCGTGCTCGCTGCCTTCCAGGCCGGACCGCTCGCTCACAGCCCTAATTCTCGAGTTTGAGAGTCACCTCGCCGAATCTGGTCGGAGAACGATGGGCTGTTACTGTCCGATTTCCTTCCTTCCTCTCCCCACCCTCCCCGATGGCTATTCGGTCTGTCTGGTTCTCGGCTCAATCTCTTTAAACACGTGCCTCCGCCATTACTGCAATTGGCTTTCGGCGGCTGAATTTACTGTTTAAAAAGGGACAAGATAAAATCAGGCAGCGTCGTGTCCCCGGTCTGTCACTGAGTAAGAACTTGACGTGATGGGCTGTGAGGTACAACTCGGGGAGTAGAGGCGACGCTGTAAAATCTAGAAGCGCACCCCTCATGGTACTAGATCGCTCATTCCTCTAGATTAGCACAAGAAATGCAGATGCTGGAATCCTGTCTATGGTTTTGGCGAGTAGACAATATTTTTATCGTCCGCCAATTTGTTTTCTAGAAAAATAATTATTGGGGGAGTAGCTGGTCTAGGGCCGTTAAGTTGGAAGTTTCTTTATTAATATTATTAGGCCATACTCCACTTGTTGACAATTCTTTAGCTGTCATGCTTGGAGCCCATTTTTATTGATTCAAAATTTTGTTTAATGGGAGATCTTTTATTTCACAGAAGTAAAATATGTTGGTATGGATGTAATTCAGAGAAACAAATTAGTCATCTAATGACTGTTATAAACTGAATTAGTTTAAATCTGTCCTAAAATCCATATATGCCTTCCTGAAAGAAATAATTCCCTAAGAAAATGGTAGGCTGGTAGTTTAAGGGTCTTTTGCTAAAGGTCTTCCAAAGATAAACAATGATTTATTTTGATTTTTGTAGGAAGTGTATAAGCTTTTCAAATGAAGCTATTTTCTGCACTAGTGATTAGTTGGGCAGAAAGGCTTTGTACAAACTTCTTCATTTTAGCATGAGCCTTTATTTTGAGATTTTGCTAACTGGCAATAAACTTTCTTTTAGAAAACTAAATATTATTGTTTTGAACTTTATTAAACTTCCCACATTTATTTGCACTTCATGCCTCATTCCATATTTTGGACTTTCAGCTGCAAAAAAAAGCTTAAGATTTGAAATGTTTATGTAGGCTCACTGCCATGGTCATGTAGGCTTTTGGCTATAGTTATTCCAAAAGTGATTGTATTTACAGTCCATGCTAATGGCATAGATGGAAATTCCAGTGAATATGACATTCATTGTTGAGACAATGTGGAGTCTAAAAAGATAGGAGTGAGAACAAAAGGGTGGCAGATGGTGAAATGTAAGATACCCACTTGCTTCCAAGACTTGGAGCCAGATTATTTAAATCTATCTTTAAATCCTGGATGTGGGCTATTGGATCCTGCTGTTTTTTCTGCCTTAGTCTTAAGTTTGTTTAATACTGTATCCTTGTGATTGAATTTTTTGCAAGTTCCTCTTATTTAAAATGGCTTTTCTGTTTGGGAATATTTGCATGATCCTCCAAAGCAAAGACTGATGTAAAAAAAAATTTAGCATACCATTTTGGTTTCTGGTGTTTATTCAATAACTTCATTCTCTTTACATGCTCATCTTTGCCACCTTCCTACTTGTATATCCATTTTTGAAACTTGTTATTTGAGTATTACACTTAATTTCAAAATCAATTTCAGTCCGTTACTTCTGGATCATTTAAAAACTCCATAGCCCTCTTGCCTATTATGAGCCCTTGTCACTTTGTACTGTATAGCCTAGTATTCAGTTGAACTTTGCTTGATCTTCTTTGCTTACAAAAGATTGATTCTGAGAGAATGGCAGTCTTTCGAACATTCTTGATGAGTGTCATTGTTTGGCTGTTTGAGTATGTGCCTCTGTTCATCTATTTACCAATCCCTCATCCTAGGTGATTTGGGATTATAGGCTAACTCCAGCTTTGTACAATTATAATTGCCTTTATTCATATCAAAGGTGATAGTTTTGGTTCTGTGATGCTCATCCTGAAACTGTATCTGGAATTCTGGTTGTAGTTTTTTTAACTACACGCTCTCTTGGTTAATTCTTCTCATTAGTGGTGTCCAAAACTAAAATTGTCTGTTTCTGGTTAGGTTCCATAGCATACTTTCTGTAAAAGGAAGCAATCCCTGAAATGCTTAACAAATTCTTCTATGATGATACTGCTGCCTATTGGGTTCATCCAATCGATATGTAGATTAAATTTTCACAAGGCAATTGTGGTTCCTTTCAAAGATGTGTCCCTGTTCATGCTGTGCCTTATTGAGTGGACCCATTTTGGGGGTCTTGGCTACTCCCATTGCTGCTTTTTCTGTTGTTGATTAATTTCAACCCAAATTTATTCTACATTTGTATCCACTGCTTCCATTTCATGACACTTTGAGATCTTCCTTAACACTGCTGCTGCCTTGTTCCCCTTCTGGCACTTTCAAAGACACTGTATAACCTGAGATGTTTGTTGGCCGTCTTGGGCTATGCACCCAACATGACTATTAGATCATGCATGTGTTGATATCTTGTCAACTCCTTTATTGTACATTCTATGTGCATTCAAATAAAGAGTAAGGTTTTGTATAGTTTTTACTAATTCTGGATTTGCAACTTTAGGGGCAAAGGAAGCAGGCCTGATTTTTGAAAGTAAGTATTGTAGATGCTGGTAGTATAAAATAAAATTAGAAATGCTATTGGGTGTCAATCAGGGAGAAACTATTTGTATTTGGGTTATTGATCTTTAATTAGAAATGCACATTAATTCTTGCCATTGTTTGTACTTTATTTAACCTTTTTTTACTAATTAGGCTCAGAAGCAATTCACTGGTTAATGTCGCTGTCATATCTTTAAATCACAGTTGTAAGCTTAAATCACAAAGGTTTAGTTGAGAAATAGGGAGGCTAGAATTTGGATATTAGCTAGACCATTATGACCAATTATTATTTAGCATTTTGGTTTTCATTACCTTTTCTGTGAATATAGGGATGTGTGACAAGAAACCAAAAATAAGTCTTGTCAACGTTTCTGCATTTTGTTTTCAACAGTATATATTTTTCCCAAGTGTTGCTTTTGTTTGGAAGGTTGGATATCTGGGAGTGTATCTGAGTCAGTGGCATAATGGTTTTTCAACACAATATACAATTGGCTAGAACATCTCTAATTCCATAAACCAACTGTATCAAAGGAGAAACTTCATTGGATGCACTTGTATATGATGTCAAACTAAAAAAAATGCTTGGCTACATGCATCTAAGAGGGAAAGGCATTGAACTAAAATTTCACACCGGCAAGTTACATCAGAGTTGAATTACTGACAATAGTAGGCAGATATGAGTATTTCCATGATGGCTTAGCACTATAACTGGGGTGTGAAAAACAGTGAACTATGTGTAGTCATTTTTCAAAAGTGAAATGGAAAATCCATCTGTCTGCTGGTGATTCTATATAAAAGTGGATTTGATTTCACTTGCAATGTTAAAGTTCAATGTAGATTTATTATTAAAGAATCAGAATTGGGTTTAATATCACTGGCATCATGAAATTTAACTTTATTGCAGCAGTACAATGAAATACATTATAAATACTCAGGAAAAAAAACTGAGTTACATTAGGTATAAAATAGTTAATTTAAAACAAGTAGTGCAAGAAAGAAAGTAGTGAGTTGACGTTCACAGGTTTAATATACATTTAGGAATCTGATGGCAGAGGGGAAGGAGCTGTTCCTGAATTGTTGAGTGTGTGCCTTCAGGCTTCTGTACCTCCTTCCTGACGGTTATGTCCTGGGTGCTGGGGATCCTTAATGGTGTATACTGCCCTTGAAGATGTCTTGGATACTATAGAAGCTAGTTCCCATGATGGAGCTGATAAATCTCTGCAGCTTGCTTCAGTCTTGTGAAGTAGCCCCCTCCCATACCAGATGGTGATGCAGCAAATAAGAATGCTCTCCACTGTACATTTGTAAGGTTTGGTTTATCTCAAACTAATGAAATATAGCTGCTGACTTGTCTTTACAGCTGCATCAATATGTTGCATCCAAATTATGTCTTCAGGGATATTGACACACAGGAATTTGAAATTGCTCACTCTCTCTGCTTCTGATTTCCCCGAGGTTTGGTTTGTGTTCTCCCATTTTGCCCTTTCTGAAGTCCACCATCAACTCCTCGTCTTGCTGACATTGAATGCGAGATTATTGCTGCAACACCACTCGGCAAGCTGGTACATCTTCCTCCTGTACACTCTTTTGTCCCATCTGAAATTCTGCCAAACATGTCTGTATCATCAGCAAATTTATAAATGGCATTTGAGTTGTGCCCAGCCACAGTCATGAGTGTAGAGCAGTGGGATAAGCATATCCCTGTAGTGTGCCAGCATTGATTATCAGCAATGTGGAAATGTTATTGTGAATGTGGTTTCTGGTTTGGAAGTAGATGATCCAATTGCAAAGGGAGGTAGAGAGGCCCAGATTCTGTAGCTTTTTGATTAGGAGTGCAGGAATGATTGTGTTAAATGCTAAGCTATAGTCATCCTGATATGGGTGTGTATATGTCACCGTATACTACCCTGAGGGTCATTATTACAGGAGATGCAAAGAAACAATAGAATCATTGAAGAGCTACACACAAAGATGGGCAAAGCCAATGTGTAAAAGACATTTTGCAAATATAAGAATAATTGTAAATAAAATCGAGCTTGAGTTGTAGAGTCCTTGAAAGTGGATCTATAGGTTGTAGAATCAGTGAAATTTTCCACTCTGGTTGAAGGGTAATAATTGTTCTTGAACCTGATGTAGGAATTGAGGCTTCTGTACTACTTCCCATGGTCTGGATGATTGGGTCACTGATGGATGCTGCTTTCTTGTTGCAGCATTTATTGGTTTTCCTGTGATTGGTTGTTGAGGGCTGTGGGAGTTTGTGAAGATGACTCCATGTTCTGTCAGTCAAAGCGAGCTTAAAAAGCATCTGGGAGCAAAACCTTGTTTTCACTTGTTAATTGGTTTTACTTTGGAGAAGGTGATGGATTCTGATTAATTGGGACACATCAGGGTCAGGGCCAGTGCTTTTTGACCCCATTAAGTGGCTGTCACAATTAGCTGAAGTTTCATGGAAATTGTTAAAGTATAAAAAAGACAAACTACTGTGTAACTGAGTAAAATTGTGTATTTAATTGAAATGCAGAACATGTTAACACTTCCAATACCTCTACAATGC
Source organism: Hypanus sabinus (assembly GCF_030144855.1). NCBI lineage: Eukaryota > Metazoa > Chordata > Chondrichthyes > Myliobatiformes > Dasyatidae > Hypanus > Hypanus sabinus. The sequence continues at coordinate 56,828,557 of NC_082709.1, read as the reverse complement.
TATAACTATGAGTTAATGGTAGTCAGATACCTGGTGCAGATAAGGGACTGCTTTCATACAGATGATTGTATCCTCCAAGTCTTCATTTTCACTCGTCGTTTTGGCATCTCCAAGCCTGAATGCTTGAAATCACAGTGAGCAAAACTGTTCCAAATGGTCTTTCTGTTTATTTCTTGTCAGCTGTCAGTGGTATCACTATTTTCTCAACAAAAACACATGCAACTGATGCTATTTTTAAAAAAAAATGGTAGTTGGAAGCACAGTCACTCAAGTGCACGTGACTGATTCTAGTTAGAACCTGTTCAAGTCTCCTGCTCCAATTCAGTGACGTAGTGTTCCAAATAAACAAAGGGAATCTCAGCTATTTTCTAAATATAGTTTTTGTTCTGAGTTATCCCAAATAAAGGGCAGCCCCAATTAACTGGAATCCACTGTGCTTAGACTATGTAGGTTTAAAGTTTTTAAAAGGAAAAGAGTGAGGGGTTCTGGCATCTTGGTCTAGCCTCAGAAGGCTCCTGTGTAAGTAAAGGAGGTAATTAAAGCACAAACTTGTTACAAAAGGTATGTGCAAGTAGGGAAATAAGACTTCAGTTGTAAAACATTAAGATCACTTCTGGAGTACAGAGTACAGAACTTTTAAGGATGGATGTTCTTGTACTGAAAGTGATAGAAGATTTATTGGATGAATATGGATTGAGCACATTATTTTATCAGGAAGGATTAGACAGACTGCTCTTGTATTTCTTAGAGGAGCGAGTGGAGACTTGATTTGGTTCTATAACATCCCCTGAAGGATCTTCATGGGGTTCATGTAGAGAGGTGTAGAAAAAAATTGACAATCAGGCCTTTTTTGTACAAAGACTAAAATATTTCCCATTAGGACAAAAATGGTCACTTCACCTGTCACTGAAGAGGAGTCTTTTGTGTTTTTCGACTCCTGACATGCTGGAAGATTGCTGAGTTACACAAATTCAAGGTACATTTATTATCAAAGTGTGTATACAACTGAGATTCATCCTCTTGCAGGCAGCCAGCAACAAAGAAACACCATGGAACCAGTTCAAGAAAACATTAAACCAAGAGGCCATTAATGTTCAGTTAAGCATTGTGCTGTTAGCCCACTGCAAGCAGCAGGGCAAACCATTCTTCACTGAAGTGCCCCACATCGCTTCGGTCACCTCCACTCAAAAATAGCAAAAAAGTAACTAGAATCCAGGAGAACATGCAACATCAACCCCAAAGCAGGTCCATGGCCCCTCTGATTAATCTTTGCAATGTGAATCCTGAGACTCCACACTTTTCTGACAGCTGCAAGCGAGCAGGAGAGGAAGAACAGTTCAGCACAGGGAGATAGCACTGGACACCTGTCCCTCCTCAGCTCTCCTCTTCATCAACTTCAACTTTGCTTAACACCTCAGTCAGAGCAAACCAATGGTGTTCATCATGGTCTCCAGGCCTCGAGATTGCACACTCTGCTCCAAACCTCTTCAGAGACAAAGTGCCAGATCACTCAATTGTTCCAAAAACAATCATCAAACAGCATGCAGCTTAGTAGTAGAATCACGTTTGATAGAAATGTAAGCAACACGCAAAATGCTGGAGGAACTCACCAGGCCAGGCAGCATCTTTGGGGGGGGTGGGGTACATTCGATGTTTCGGGCTGAGACCTTTCAGCAGGACTTCAGCAATAAGTTGACTGTACTTTCCAGTGATGCTGCTTGGCCTGCTGAGCTCCTCCACATTTTGTATATGTTGCTTGGATTTGTAGCATCTGTAGATTTTCTCTTGTTTGTGATAGAAATGTAAAGTTTCATGACCTATCTGCAGAAAGTCACTGTTAGTCGCATTGTTCACTGGTACCATCCTGAAGATACTACTACCACCTATATAGGAATGCAGAATTGGTATTTCAGTCAGTTTGGCTTTTTTAAAGCAGATGTGAGGGGCTGAGTGGCCTCTTCCTAACGTAATAGCAAAGCAAACCAGATGGTCTTCAGTTCACTGAATGACAAAGCTAGTGGAAGAGTCCCTGTGGTCAGGGTTGACCACAAACATTGTGTTCTAGTTGTTAAGCCAGGAGAGTGCAATGTGGAGAGCAAGCTGTTGCCTGTGTAGCAGCCCTATTCCACAGAGCTGATGAATCCAAAGGAATGGCAGACTTTCGTGGTTTGGCACGAGAAGCATTGTTGGACTGGCCAGTCAGTGTTGAACTTTACCCAGGACTGTCTTGGGGACTCCAGCTCTGAATTTTTCCTCTGGTTTACTCCTGAAGCCCTCTGAGAGTGGGTGTATCAGCAAGGTAGTGGAGATTTGATATTGGGTTTTCCCACGAATCAGTCTGCCCAGTGTAACTGGTTTTAAGATGCTAGTATCCTGCCTTTGCCCCTTCTGTTAGTAGAAACTTTTCCCGGTGGGCTTTATAGCTAAGCCATATGTGAAGGCTAGGAGCTGAACTTGGTTATTAGAGGCTATTTTAGATGTATGCCATTGGGAGCATTTAATAAATAGTGGAAGCTTTCCCTCATTGTGTCTGTTCTCCCCTCCCCCCCGCCCCCAGCCTTCCTGGCTATTTGTAGATTTGTGTTGTTGTCTTGTCACTATGCAGTTTCCCCAGTGGCTAATTCAGCTTTTGCTGATGGGACAGTTTTATAACATTATCTTTCTCCCCCATCTCCATTGGTATTTTTACAGCAATTTTCATTGCAAACAACTGTTAATGCTGAGGTTTTGGCCTGAAATGTTGATTCTTTTCCATAGATGCTGTTTGGCCTGCTGAGTTCCTGCAGCATTTTATGTGCATTACTTTGTTATGTTAATGCTGTTATATGTTTATATGTTTGTCTCCAGAGCTGCCTATACTACAGTTTTTGGGACCTGTGTATTTTGGAATTGGTGATTTTTCACTTTCCATTAAATTAGTGGTGGAAATTTGGTATTCAGAGTGCGTTTTCATGAAAAAGAAATTCTGTAGTATTACAAATGCTTAATACATTGGGCATTGTCAACACTCTGCCCACTCTAGAAATTGGAACAGTAAAGCACAGCACAGTATGGGGCCTTTGGCTTGTAATATTGTGCTGACGTATATAAAACTACAGGGCAACCTTCGCTAATCCGACTACCTGTAATCTGGTTCCTTTGATAATCTGGCACTGATTTCAAATTTCCTGCGCAACTGTAATTTCAAATTTCCCGGGCCGCCGTACCAATCTGCTGCGCATAGTTTTGGTTGCGCTAGATTTGTTCACGTGTTGGTGTGCTCTTGTAAGCAGAGACTGGCGATTCCTGCTTGTTTTCCTGAATTTATTAATATCATTTGTATGAGGCCCGGCCGCCTGGCACCCATTGTCTCACCCGCCAGCGGTGGGGGAGCTGGTGCACGCTGGGTCAGTCTGCCTTCTCGCCCGCTGCCGGCAGTCACGCACTGCCCTCCGGCATCACCTGGCTGGCAATCCGCTCTCTTCTGTCTATAACCTCAGATCAGACGAGGCGACCTGTTGAATTTAAGCATATTACTAGACGGAGGAAAAGAAACTAATGAGGATTCCTTCAGTAACTGCGAGGGAAGAGCCCAGTGCCGAATCCCCGGCTGCCTGGCAGTCACGTGAAGTGTGGCGTATAGAAGAGCTCCTTTCTCCGACTTCTGCTTCTGCTCACCCAGATGTGCTGCCACCAACATCAACAGTTTTTGAAGAAACTGTTGTGCCAGTTTCAGCACCATTTACCTGGACCTTTTATTTTATCTGTGCCTGTACAGTATATTACTTTATTAAAATTTCACTTGCTACTCATTTAATATTTGTTTCATTGTTATCTAACTTGTACTGATTTACATGATATTTTAAAGGTATGATTAGGTGGTTAGCTATTGCTTAATGTGATCCTTCTGTAATTCGGCATTTTCACTAATCCGGCACTCCTCAGGTCCCATTGGTGCCGGATTATAGAAGGTCGACTTCCATGACCCTTCTCTCCACGACATTCAAAGTGTAGATTAACCAGAGTTTTACGGAGCTGCAATGTTGAAGCGAGTCCCCTGACTAATGAAGGCCAATGATATATATGCCCACTTAACCACCATCAGCTTTGCACGGCAGCTTTGAGGGACCTGTGGATTGGTTCCCACTCTGTTAAAAATCCAGTCACTGACCTTCCAAAGCGCATCACTTCACACTTTTCTGGATTGAAATCCACTTGAATTTTAACTGTATTTTACACACCCCCTATGGGACAAGTGTTTGTGTACAAACCACATCCCCAATCACTTGAGAAATGTGGAAATATTTTTGCTATTTCTGCAAAGCCTTTGCCATGTGTAAGTTTTTAAGGGAGAATTCCAGACTTTGGAGCATAGGTTGCTGAAAATATTGCTGCTAATATTCAGAGATCTCAAATATATAAGAGGGCAGAATTTCAGAAGTTTGTGGTTCATGAAATCCAAGAGAATAATATTCTACAATTTTTAAATTCTGGGAGTTACTGCATTGGGAGCCAGTGTAAGAACATCAGGTAGTGAGTGTGGGATTTGAGAAAAGTTGAGCTACTGTGCTTGAGTGAACTCAGTTTGTGTAAATGATGGATTTGAGATTGAACTGGAAATTATTGCAATAGAACAGCTTGTTAATTGCAGCAGTGTGTGAGGCTGTAAGTACTTCTAGTCCTAGGAACCAAAAACTTGGAGCAAAAGTGCGTTCTTTTAGTTTGAAAATTACAATCAATTTGTTATTTGTAAGTTTGTTTTGTGGTGGGTGCCTTTTGATTTGAATGTAATTCATTTCTTTAGATTAAGTTCCAGCATGTTTGTTTTCTACATCTTAGAATTATTTTAAAATGTGCAAATTGATAGAAGTATCTGCACTGGTTGAGACATGATAAATGTATAAACTTCCTTTTTCTCTCATGGCAGGGTGTCTTTTATGAATAATCCAAAGCAGCAGAAGCCAACGCTAACTGGCCAGCGTTTTAAAACTAGGAAAAGAGGTACGTTTCTGAAGCTAAGTGTATACTTGTTTTTAGAATGGCACGCTGGTGCAACCAATAACATTGATTGCCCTGTTTGCTTCACAGTGTTGGGTTAAGCCTTGCTTATGTTGAGTTTCTCTACTCTTCCGTCATTATACAGGACTCTTGGTGGTCACTTTGCTTTGATTATTGAAAGACTTTTGGATTGATAGGCTAATTGGCCTTTGGAAAGAATGGTGTATGCTAACGGAATTAAAAATACACCTAGTGTAAATAATGCTTTGAGTTGAAAAGCCCATTTCCACTAGTTTAACTACATACTAATTGACTTGTGCTTTTTTTATGTGTAAGTGTGCATGCTTAATCATGTTTTCCTTCTGTAAGCAATATTAAACATTGCAAAATAGGGAAAATGTTTGGGGAATATCTTGCAGGTTGTGTTTTTCTTCGTTTGTATTTGGAGAAAATGAGTAGTTTTGCAAACCAGTCGTGGGTAATTCAAGGGTTCTGTTGAGAGCTCTCCATAATTTCCCCTCCCTCTAAGTTGGTGCAGGTCAGAGTACACGAGTAATTGATGAGAAATTTAGTGCAAGTTGGGATGTGAACAGCAGTAAGGTTTAGATTTAACTCAACTACAGTGTTATATTTTATACCATATTACATGTAAATGTATATGACTACCTCCATTCTGTTCCTTAATACATTAAAAAGGGACTTTTTGTCAATCCATTGCATTAATTTTGTTAACAATCTTCCCCCCCCCTCCCCCCCACTGCCCCCCAGTGATTCACCCATGAAATGCTGTTTCACAAAAATCAAGTAGGATTGGGAACTGGAAGCTATCGGAATAGGGTTGTCCAAATTATTAAATAGTATCAATGGTAGCTACTCATATTGTAGTGCTCTATAATTTGATTGAATATTGTGTTCTCCCTAACACTGTCTTGAGTAGTGGAACACGTACTGTATCTGGTGATGAATATTGGTTTGCATTTTTTTTTACTTTCCTGCATTGAAAAATTCAATTTATGGAGGATTTTATATAAAATCATATTTCAGTTGGGTCTAACCCCAGTCTCTTTTGACTTGACTAATATCCTTGTATCAGGAACTCAAAATGGCATTTACCTGATTTGGCACTGATTTGTTCCACTGTCATAAGTCAGCAGTACTTGAATGAGGTGCTTGCTATACTAAATAAGATCACAACAGCATTTTGTCATCCCTGCTGATTAGTTACATTTATGATATTGTACATCTGAAGATTAAGTAGTAGGGTTTATTTATAAGCTATAGGCATTTGTTTGCTTAATACCTACCATGCTGACAATGAATCTCTTGATACGCAGATGAAAAAGAGAAGTTTGAGCCTACTCAGTTCCAAGATTCTATTATCCAAGGTTTGAATGAAAATGGCAGTGACTTGGAAGCTGTAACAAAATTTCTTGATGCTTCTGGAGCAAAGCTTGACTATCGTCGCTATGCCGAGACCCTATTTGATATCTTGGTGGCCGGTGGGATGCTGGGTAAGATTTCACTTAAGGCTAAATTCATTTGAAGTGAAGACTGACTTTCTAAATTTATTGATACTTTGGGGTGGGGAAATTCTTAATCTTAATGTGTTCCAGCATGCACTAATTAGAACAACGCTATTATAAATTATTAATTTTGGTTATCTCCTTGGATTTGGAATAATGAAGGTGAACTTGGCAGATATTACAAACAGTAAGTGAGCTATAAGAAACAATTTATGAATGTTTCCTCTAGGAAAGTTAATTTCAATGGTGCAACTGATGGGATGAGAAAGAAGTATGCCCTCTCAGATGTTTTTAAATGGTTCAAATTTCTGTCCTTTTCCACAGTCTTCCTAATCTCCAATCATTTTGTAATCTCAAACTTTGCAAATCCAGTTCTATTTTCATCATCTTGCTGTTGACAGCCTTGTCACCCAAGTTAAATCAGAATAGCTGCTCTTGCTTTTGCTTGCAAGTATCTTGGGGAGACCTGGATGAGAGTGAGGTTTTACTGTAGGGAGATGGCAAGACTGGTTTGTTCCTTTTTGTGCCCCTGCATCACCTAAATATGCACCTTCCGATTAAATGTGCTGTGCACTTGCATTGTTTAAAGACTGAGAAATGGTTTGTGGGTTACTGGGACTCGATCCCTGTCTCTTTTAAGTTCCTTTGGTTCTAGGATCAATGGCTGAAATTATTCTGTATCTTGTGTTTTAATTTTTTGAGTTCCATTTGTTGCATGTACAGTAAAATAAAATTTGGAGAGACCAGTTATTTTGTATTAGAATCTGCTTTAGCTTTTGAATTTTTTTTGTAGCTCCAGGTGGTACCCTTGCTGATAACGTGACCCGTACAGATGTCTGTGTGTTTGCTGCTCAAGAAAACCTGGAGACAATACGTGCATATGCTCAGGTAAATTACTGTTAATGAAGTGGAGGGAAAGATGCTTGCATTGAATTTAAGCTTCTGCTGAAAGTTCTAAAAAGCAGTGAAATGAATATTTGAAACTCTTTTGGTATGGCATTTGATAAGCTTTCTTGCAGGTTCTTTTGCTGCAGTTGCCCATTGCAGATTATCATAATTTGCTAGGTGTAAGTTGTTGTAAACCTGCTGATTTAAAAGTTCATGGTAACAATTGTGGTCTAGTTTGAGTGCAGTTGAACAGTTGGAAAGGGATGGTAATGTAATAATAGGTCTATAAAAACAAGATGAAAGTAAAATATGTTCTGGAAATACTCTGGTTAGTCAATACCTGAAAAATGGCTTTATCAATTAACTTCTAAGACACATTTTTGGATTTTGGTTTAGAATTTGAGCACTTGCTGAATGATGCTGTGAGGCTGAATGTGGATGTAAGACTTCTCTGTCTTAAATATGCTGTGAATATGAATCCTCAGTCTGCCTATTACCTGCCTTTCTCCTCTTCCACACCCCTTTGCTACTTCCTGCAGCCTCTACTAAACTCTATACTGAAATTAGTGTTGCTTCCTTCTAGCTCTTACTGTTCTACAAAATCTTGTAACCACCTTCCAGGTTTTGGATGGCTGTTAGTAACTATTTGTAGTGATTTTAAGGTGCTTCATTAATCTACTTAACAATTACACTGACAATGTAATTGCATCATAAATAATCTTGTGGTATTTTGTGCATTTGTTGATGTCGAACTGCTGAATAAAATTGTATGGTTTTGCACATTTCCCAAGGGTAAAAATGCTCTTAATTGGCTGCAACTGAAGTTTAGCAGGGAAACTTAGAACAAGCAATGGTGGGGAGGGAGGAAGGCAGGCAAGGGAAGAAATAGACTGTAGATTCATATTCACACAACATATTTAAGATGAAGGGTCTTGATCTGAAACAATATCACTTGTCCAGTTCCCTCCTTAGTTGCTGCCTGACCTGAGTTCCTCCTCCAGTGCTTTTAGTTGCTTTTTAATTGGTTGAGCTTCAGTTTCTGAATGAATATTCCATTAATGCTCACATGATTAAATATTGCTTATTAAGTAAGGACTGTTTGGCTGGAAAAAGTCTAGTGTTTGTTTCTCTGTAAGTTGTTGCCTGTTGGTCATTGCTCAATGATCAGCCAAATTTTGATGGACTTACTAAAATTTTGCGTAGCAGGTTAAGTTGCCAACATTTCCTGATTTCTGGCAATTTCTTTTTGCTTCACAGGTGTTCAATAAATTGATCAGGCGTTACAAGTACCTGGAGAGAGGATTTGAAGATGAGATAAAGAAGGTCTGACTTTTTTGGCTGCCTGAAGGCTTTTTTGCTCTTGGTAATATATGGTTCAGTTTCACAGCGAGAATGAATCATGACTGCCTCATAGCCTGCTCTATCATTCAAGAACATGACTGCTGATTTCACTAGCTTCATTTTCCTGCTTGGATTTTTCCTTCCACTTCCACCCCACCTCTACCTCCATCCCCACTCCAATGATTTTCCCTGTACTGCACATCTTGCAAACGAATCTGCATCACTTTTAAACATTATTATTATTATTGATGAGATATCTTCAGATTGAGTTGAATTTTGCTTTGAAATTAAGCCACAAACTTGAATGGGTTTATCGCAATGTCTACTTCACTCATGAGTAAAGCTGTTTTTTTGCGCTGAAATTGGAAATCGGCTAAAATCTGTTTCTGACCTGCTAAAGACAGTTTAGCGCACAGGATTGTGTCCTGCAGGCAAAATAAGTAACCCTTAAGGACTGAACCTACTCAAACTTTGTGAAAATCTAATGTGTCGAATGTGAATTTGTAATTCTACTTCTGTTTTCTGTATTGGACATTTCCTGATATGATTGCAAATGAGACTAATTAACATCTGTGGTTTGTTTCAGTTGCTGCTATTCCTGAAGGGATTCACAGAATCTGAACGAACTAAGTTAGCAATGCTGACTGGGATTTTGTTAAGCAATGGAACATTATCATCCTCTATTTTGAGCAGTCTGTTTAATGAAAACTTGGTTAAGGAAGGTAAATTCTAATGTGTTATGAATTTTTCTGTACATGATAACCAGTCATTTGTATCTACACTTGAATGTATTTTACAAAGTTGTTAATACTAAAAGCCACTTTTCAGTAGCATCTAGAGCTGAAGTTTGAAGTAATCCCAGAGCTTCAGATGATAGCAGCTCAAATATTATTGCTTAACAACGGAATTGAAGGCCTTGTTGCAACAAATTGAGCTAAAGTGCCCTCATTCATCTTTCTAATTTTTCTTTGGTTCACTTTCATAGTGCTGTGAAAAACCTTCTTTGATAAATGGGTTGATTTCAATTTTTAGCTCGAGCCACAGAGAATTCTGTTTTTAATTGCATTGATTTATTTTGGGTCAATACATTGTAACATAGACACAAGTGACAATGACTCTTGGTAGCTGCTGGAATATTGGAATTGTACTTATTTCCCAGGTTTCAACAGACTTCTGCTCCCAAGAACAGTTTGTAAACCAAACAACTTAATTTGGAAAAAATTTAGGCCAGTCAAGAGCACTGTAGGCAACAAGGGTGTTTAATTCAATATTGCTGTGAATACAGTTCCACCTGGCAGAAGATGTTCGCAGGCCCACGGGCAAATTCATCACCCTGGTCTCCTAAATACGCACATAAGTAGGCTATTTGTAACCTGAAGAGATCCTGTATTGCAAGATATTCCAATTTGAGAAAATTCTATAGTTTTGAGCAGTGCTTGTTTGGTGTAAGTACTTAACATCCTTACTGTGGCGTAGGCTGCTGACAGCAACTCACTGGAGTCCTCTGTCCTAGGCCGGACTTTCAAATTGTCCCCAGGTGTAGCCCATCTTTGTGTATACTTCCTCTCATGGGAATTAAATCTTTGGAGTTTTGTAGCACTTGGTTTTCACAGGACAGTGTTACTAGCCCCATACCCAATCCTCCTTCTGCGCCTGATCTTGAAACCATCATTAGTAGATCTTTGGTTCAAATAACTAGAGTATATAATAAATATGAGAGAGTCATCCTTCTTCACCTCCATGCAGGGTCCCAAACAGTCCTCCCAGGTGAGGCAACACTTCACCTGTGAATCTGTTGTGTCCGGTGCTCCCAGTACCGCATCCTCTACATAGGTAAGGTCCCTAGTAAATTGAGGGACCGCTTCAACAAGCACCTCTGCATCATCTGCTGTAAGCTGGACTTCCGGTGGCCAAACATTTTAATTTTGGTTCCTGTTCCAACGGGTCAGTCCAGGGCTTCCCCTTGTGTCAAGATGAGGCCACCTTGAGATGGAGGGGCAACACCTTGTATTCTGTCAGGGTATCTTCCAACCTGATGGCATGAGTATTTATTTTGTCTGGAAAACAAGTCCCCTCTCCCTTGCCACCCCCTCAATATTCCTCACTCTGACCTTTTACTTCTCACCTATGTTCCCTCTAAACTGTGCGCACACGTTTTTCAACCAGTGCACAAAAGAAATTAATATGTGCACAAAAGGTTACCTAAAATGTAATTAATTATACTTATTGAAAATAATCTTTTAGCTAAATGTTTCCGTTAACTAGTTAGTTCTTTTCAAATACCACAATGCATGTCACTAACTTACGTCGCCTCACCTTTCCTGTTCCGGTTTGTACAGCTGCATCACGGTGGCAGCCATCTTTGGCAGACAGTGTTCATATTGTAAAGTTTACAAAGATCTGTTTCAAATCCTGTAGATAGCTTACTAAGATTTTATTCAAAAAATATTGATCCACTATGTCGAATTCAAAAGAAGCGAAGGGCATGAAGCACAAAAGAACTGCAGATTACCCGCTACAGGAATGCTACACATGTTACGGTTGAGTGCAGATGAGCAAGAGCGAAAACGGTAAAACCCAGAGAAGATCAAAATTCTTATCGACAGTGTGTTGTTAGCTGTTAAAATGAATAACTCTTTACATTCAGTTCAACACATTAATGAACATATGGAAAAGTATGTTCAACTCCCAGACAGCTGGTGAAGCAAAAATTATGCGTTCAAATTTCTGGAGACTATCAACTATATTGTTCAGAGATATGTTTGAAGAAATAGCATCAGCAGATTTTCACATGTTAGCAGTTGATGAAACTACAGACAAATCTGTCAACAAATGTCTCATTCTGTACTTCAAATTCAGATCTAAAGATTGTACCGTTTATGAAAGGTTTTTTTGGTGGAATAGTTCAGCTGCAGGCGTGTGATGCTTCTATTGTTTCAGCAATTGATTCACTTCATTTTGCACGAGGCAAAGTTAACAAGATAAGAAAGCAGTATCTAGGATACTGCTACCAAAAGCTATCAATTGTATGGAAGTTCTATTAGACTAGACAGAGTTTACAAAGAATGGGTAAATGCCAGAGACAGGAGAGAGGAAAAAATAACTGTGACTTAAATGTATGCTATTTTGTCGTTCTGTGCAGTTTTATGTCAAATATTTTGTAAACCTACATACACTGTGCCATGTCTGCACTCAGTGCACACATACTTTTGTCACAGGAAAAGAATTTGCACAAAAGATTTTTATGCACACTCTACTAAAAATTAGAGGGAACATTGCTTCTCACCTGCCTGTTATTTCCTCTTGGGCCCCTTTCCCACCCATTTGGCTTAACCTCTCCCCATCATTTTATTCTGGCATCTTCCCCATCTCAGTCCTGATGAAGGGTCTCTGCCTGAAACATCTATTCATTTCCATAGATGCTGTCTGACTAATTAGAGTACATGCCAACATCGTTAAATAGGGTAAAACAATCTGTTTAACATTTTAACTTCTATTTGCCCACTTATTTTCTGTTCTCATTCCAGGTGTTTCAGCAGCATTTGCTGTAAAACTGTTCAAATCCTGGATATCTGAAAAAGACATTAATGCTGTTGCTGGGAGCCTTCGCAAGGTCAGCATGGACAACAGATTACTGGTGAGTATTTAAGGAAAAATTTGAATCCTTTGTTTTCTCAACTATTTTAAACTCCTTTCTCCCCCCCCCCCCCCCCCACCCGGAAGTTATTCCCCATTTCAAGTGTAAATTACTACAACTTGAAAAACTCAGTATGCCTGGCAGTATTTATTGCTTTGATTTAGTCATGTAGTTCAGGCCTTGTTGTCAACAAGTTCAGTATTCTTATTAGCTTGGTGTTCAAAATGCCCAAGCTGAAATTTTTTTGTAAAAGTGCAATATGAAAGAAATCTCAGCAAAAATGTACATGTTATAAATTAGGTAGCTTATATTTTAATTGTACTCTCCAAATTTAGCTTAATCTTCCATGTAAAGTTTGAATTGCAGATGAATCATCAGCAATGCTTTGTCTGTTGCTTTACCTCATAAAATGGCTACATGTTTGTGGTTTTCTGCTGCGGCCCACTCATTTCAAGGTTTGATGTGTTGTGCATTGAAAAGGTGTTCATCTGAGAGCCACTGATATAGCAATTGCTTCCTTCTTGTCAGCTTGAACCACCCATGCTACCCTTCCTGGCACCAACAATCATTCCATGGTGGTTATTCTTAACGACTGAACCTCTTCACCATGACTGTATGCTTTCATGCATTGAGTTGCTACCACATGATTGGCTGACTTGATATTTGCATTAACAAACTGGTATACAGGTGCACCTAATAAAATGAGTGAATGTAGATCTGTTTGCAGGAAGATATTTCCTTGATTTTTAAAAAACTTTCATTTCATGCATGCAATTTGAGATTTCAGTAGCTGCACTTCTGTACAATTACACTGTTTAAAAGGCATTCAGACAGAAACGTGGATTGGAGGGACTCTGGCTGAATGTAGCTCAATCTGGTCACTATGGGGAAGTTGTGCTGAAGAGCCTACTTCTGTGCTATTCAATTCTATGAATCTGGTTTTTGTGAATTGCTTTGTCTGCCATAGTTGTGGTCTTTTGCTATATTGTACATCTTCCTTTACAGATACTTTAGGATCTCCTCAAATGTCATTTCCTGGGGATTGACTATATGGTACAGTTCAATATACAGGGATTCATTTAAAAATGTATCACTTATCAGCTTTGTGTTCTAGCCAAAGAATATTATGAGATAGTTATATAGTTATTTTTTTTTTTTTGCAGGAGTTATTTCCAGCTAACAAACAAAGTTTTGATCACTTTGTCAAATATTTCACTGATGCTGGTTTAAAGGAACTTGCTGATTTTGTCCGCAACCAGCAATCTCTTGGTGCACGGAAGGAGCTACAGAAGGAGCTCCAAGATCAAATGGCCCGTGGTGATCCCCTCAAAGAGGTAGTATTACTAAACCTAAAAAGGTTGCTATGAACGCTTAAATAAATCTTCGCACAATTTCTATTATAACTTTTGTTTTCAGTTTGCTAATTTTGATACTTGAGGAAAAAACACAAGTATCTAAACAAATGGACTTGTCTGTAAAATAATTAGTTGTCTTGGGTAATTTAAAACAGTACCTGAAGGCTTTAATGTTTCCATAAGATGTGTGCTTTAGAAGATGCTTTAATCTAGCTCTATTTCTGAAAGTGGATAATATACAACCATTTTAAAAATGTTAACTTGTGTATAAAATGTTTAGATTTAATTGCATTCAAACCCTTGAGTGACAGATGTGATGATGAAATAGGTGTTTGTGATCTGGAGTCTGTATCAATCTTTTTATGAATTTTTTTTTCCTCTCCACTCAGCAGATTCTACACTCACCTTGCTAATTTAGGGCAGTTCTGTTCTTAGCATGACATGCACCAATAGGGTCAATTCAAATTGGCTCAAATCTGTAAGTCATTCAAATGAGGGTAGAAATTGAGTAATAATGCTTGCTTGCTCTGTTAGCATTCAAGGTACCAGAAAAGTAAAATGAGACCATTTATGTTGTACGGAAAATCTGATGTAAAACTAATGTTTGAAGGATATGAATAAAATTAATAGTATTCATCCATTTAAGATTATCACATATGCCAAAGAGGAGATGAAGAAAAACAGCATCTCTGAACAGACTATGATCAGTATTGTTTGGAACTGTGTAATGGGTGCTGTGGAATGGAACAAGAAGGAGGAACTGCTAACAGAACAAGCCATTAAGCACTTAAAGGTAAATTCCATTTGCTTTCAAACAAATGATTTTTCTCATTTGTAATTTATTAATGGAAAGTCCCAAGTTGTGAAACTCATTGTGCATTTAGTGTATGTGTGGTTCCAAGGGGGTGTTTGAAACTGAGAATTTTATGTCAGTTTTATTATAACTTTATGTAAAAGTCCACAGCTAATTTTGCTGTGGTGAAAGGAAGACTACAGAAGAGAATGGCCCATCCTCCAGATTTTGTTAGTTTATTCATCACATTTGAATTTGAAGTAAACTGTTTGACACCTCTGCAGGCTTTTACATTTGTTAAGATCAAAACTGACCTTCTGACTTGGTATCAATTTGCTGTTCTTTATGTGGGATTAGGGTAATATCTTCTAGATGTGATTACTGTAGAAACCTGGGAGAATGTCATGTTGGAGAAGAGTGAGCTGTAATTGCCTTTAAAGCGTAGATTTTGCAAATGGATTATAGCTACTGTGACTCACATAATAATGCAAAAGCATTTTTCTATTCCAAATTGAAATTGGTTTCAATATGAAAATGACATAATACATCTCCCTGTACATAGTTATCCTTAATTTTTCTGCTTGATCTTGATCGTGCTTTAAGAACTTTTAATTTGCAGTTTGTAAACTAATTACACCAAACATAGCAGGCCATTCAGCTCTTCAAGGCTGCTTTCAATTCAATTCAATATTGGCTGATAGTACAGTGCCTTGAAAAAGTATTCAGTCTCCAACCCTTTGGTCACATTGTTGATTACAACATTTTGATCTGTTTAACTGAGAATTTTCATTTGTGAATCACATGCTCCTTTTTCCCACAGAAGCCCAAAAACGGATAAAAACTAAAAATTCAAAAACATGTCAGCAATTCAAAAGTATTCATCCCCCTTTGCTCAGTACTTAGTTGAACCACCTCTTTCAGTTGTCACAGCTAGTAGTCTTTTAGTATAGGCCTGTCATTTTCGCTCAACATTATGGAGCAAGATTTGCCCATTCCTCCTGCAAAATTACTCGAGCTGTGCCAAGTTAGTTGTGAGCGGCAGAGGACAGCAATTGAGGTCTTGCCAAATGTTCAGTTGGGTTAAGATCAGGGCTTTGACTGGGTCACTCAAGGACATCAATTTTCATTTGATGCCACTCAATGCTTACTCTGACAGCATGCTTTGAGTTGTCTTGCTGACGAACCAACTTCCTCACTTTAAGCTTTCCAGCAGAGGCTGATGCTTTTTTTTAAAAAAAACAGGATTTGTCTGTATTCAGCAGCATTCCCATTGTGACTTGACCAACTTCGATGTATTTCCCACGTAGCAAATGAAAGTAAATGTGAAAATAGTTGTGGGGGCTGAATACTTTTTCAAGGCATTGAATATTTCAAGACCATGTTTTGAACTCGTACTCTTTGACTCTTCTCTTTCCTTTTGAATTTATTCAGTGATTTGTTCTTTATTCACCTCTAGTACCCTCTCTGAAACACTGGGGGGTGCAGCAGGTACTCAACCAAAATATTTGGTACTGAAATATGGCTACTGAGTTAGATGTGTTTTTATACCAAGATTCAAATTACACGTTTGTCCCTGCTCTAAAATCCCTTGCTCTGCGTCCTACTGTTGTTACCCATGCTCCTTTTCTAGATACAATATTGAAGAGTGCTATTTCCAGATCTGTACTTTGAATACAAATTGCTTTCTGTATGTTTTAGTATAATGTTTCTTATTATATTTTCCATTATTTTTGATTTCAGCAATACAGCCCTCTCCTTGCTGCCTTTACCACCCAAGGTCAATCAGAGCTGACGTTGCTGCTGAAGATTCAGGAATATTGTTATGACAACATTCAGTTCATAAAGGCCTTTCAAAAAATTGTGGTGCTTTTTTACAAAGGTAAGTTCTATTTTATGGCTAGCCTAATACCATCATTCAGAATTGTTGTTGGTCTACTGCAGTACCTTTCTTGACTACCCCGATAGTCATTGAATATCCCTTAGTGTGCCAAAATCTGTTCTTATTGAATTTGACTGAGCCTCCGTAGATGACCGTCCAGTGCAGAGAATTCCAAAGATTCACCAGCTACCTATTGAAGGTTCTCTTGTTAGTGCTAAACTTTTATAAATAAGTCCTCAATTAAAAAATTATTATAGTTGCCTCTATCATTTGACTTGTTGACTTTCAGTGACTGCAGATGTCTGTTATTTTGAACATCAGTATTAACCAATCTCTGATCACTTTTCAGGTTTGTGCACCATAGTAACTGACCTTTTTAATTGTGCTGTATCTAACCTGCCATTTTCATGTCCATGTCTTGATTTTTGTCTTTATCTCTGAAGTTTCTTCCTCCATAATCCCAATTCCATCCAGTTTAGTATTAGCAGACTCAAATATGGCATTTGACCTTGTCAGCCAGATCACTAATATTGGTTTAATAGCTGTTGCCCAAACATCAGTGCTTCTAGTTCTTCGACTAATGCATTAATCTAGGAAAAATCTGTTTTATTTCTACTCTGATTTGCCAGACTAGTCCTCTTTCATTCTCTGCAATCCCTCACTTTTTGAGGTGAGCAGTTTTGAGATACTGTGGTGCAGCTTCTGAAAATAACAGCTGGATATAACATAGCTGCTTTTTAAATAATAAATTTTAAAGCCAAGTAATCAGTACTTTGGTTTAACTTTTTTAAATTTCATGGAATACCATTCAACAGCATGGAAATGAGACCTTTTGGTCCAGCTCATACATGCTTGATCCCAGGTGTCTTGGCACTTCCTCTGGCAGCTCAATCCTTATAACCATCATCCTTTTGGAGGTGTTAGTGGAACAGAGAAATCTGCCTCGTACCCGTTAAACTATTCCCTCCTCCTTTAAACCTTTCCCTTCTAAATATTTTCCCCTCTACCATGGCAAAGTCTTATCTACTCTGTGCCTCATGACTTTTATGATCTATTCCCTTAGCCTCTTTCTGTACAGGAGAAACAATCCATGTCTGTTCAGTCTCTCCATTTTACTTCAGTCCTGGCAACATTCGTGTGAATCTTTATTGTATCCTTTGTGCGTAGCCAGATCCTTTATGGTATGGTGACCAGAACTACACACAGCTTAGATTTGTTTTTTGTGAACTTTTGTTTTGTTCCCTTTGTTCACATTTGTAGCTGATGTCCTGAGTGAGGAAGCAATTTTGAAGTGGTACAGAGAGCCCAATATGGCAAAAGGGAGAAGCATTTTCCTGGAGCAGATGAAGAAATTTGTTGAATGGCTCAAGAATGCTGAAGAAGGTAGTACAAAGGTCCTTTTGTAAATGTAGGAACTCCTATCTATAATTCAGTTATGATCAGTTGTTTGAGGGGGTGGGTAGGTCCTTTTTGGGATTTTAAAATAAAATCACATTCTTCTATTTGATTTGGTCTCAGTAAGATGGCTGTTAGTCTCCCCTTTAAGACTTGAGCACAATCCAGTGTAACATTTCAATGATATGCTAGATTTTGGGCAAGATGAAAAATTGGTAGCCCCATTAACCCATTGAGATCTATTTGTCATCCTCCAAGATGAGCAGCAATTTTTTTCCCAGCTTACAATCTTTGCCCAGCCAACAAAGGCATGACTTTGACAAAGATGTTTATTACTTTGCATTAGAAGATTTTGTTTGCATTGTACTGTATGCATTAAATTGCATTGGATAATTGGGTGAACTTTAAAATTATTGCTTAATATTAAAGTACCTGCCCTGAACCCAGGATTTGCTACTTTTTAATATGGCACTGTGGTTTGAATGAATGGGCAGGAAAGGCACCTCAGTTCGACCAGAAATCATCACAAACTTTGCCTTGTTTGGTGCTGATGTAAAGCAGTGTTTAGCAGATGGACCAGCTGTATATCTGCCATTTCCAAAAACAAAGTATCTGCTTAACTGGATTTAAAAAAAAAAAAAAAAAATCACTTGTGCTTATTAAATTGTTTTTGAAGGACCAGTTTGAGGAAGAAAACCATACAATGCTCTTAAAAGGGTAGTCTTAAAGATGCAAACTAGATTAGATGGAATAGAGTTGGGAGGTGGAATGTCCAAAAATTTGTCACAACCAATTGTAAGAAAAAAGTGCTGTTAGATTAAGGGCACTGGTCAGATTACCAGCACTGAAAACTGAAGTTAGAACAAGGCACAATTGATAATCAAGCTCTGATCAACGTGGGGGTTTGTCTGTTAGGTTCAAAATTGTTGAATTGTAAAATAAGTACAAATTAATATTTGGGTATTTGAAAAAAGGTGGAGAATCTACAAAACCTGGAATGCTTGAATTTGATGTTGAGGGAGATGCAGCTGCCTTAATTTACTACAGCATTCAATGATAAACAAACTTCAGCACTTTGCATTCATCCATATGTTAAAGCCACAAGCTTATTTGTTTGTGTGAGGCATAGTTATCCATTCTTTGATATTTTTTCCAGGAATTGGAAGTATTTTTCAAAGGTAATTTTTCACCAGTTGCCTATCCTAATTGTAACTTTATTCTTTCCACAGAATCAGAGTCTGAAAGTGAAGAGGACTGAAACTAACTCAATTGAAATCATGTTCTGTATTTTTAATAAACAACAGGGGTTGTAGAGTTGAATTTCAGAGTTCAGAAATTGATTTGGCATTCTACCTCCTGTATTTTCTACTGTAATATCTAGATGTAAATTAAGGGCTTTACAGTGATCACACTGGTTTGTTTTAATTTCATTTTCTATATAATAAAAGTTATTGCTGGCATCATCTGACTTGAAATTTAGCTCTAAAGTCAGTTGCAGTTACTTTTTGACCAATTGGATTGTTGCTGTTCATTTGGGAGCACAAGAAAACATGATTGGGGGTACAAGTTGTGTGTAGCTTTCAGCAGTTAAACTTCGGAGGACCTAAAGACCCAGAGACAGTATCTTGTAGGTCTGGTGATTAAAATTCAAATTTAAGTGGCATGTTGCTGACTGGGGTCATTTCAAAGTACAACTGTTAGTCCCCATGTAAACTATCAAGAATTTACAGGAGGAGGAAGTTTTAAAACTAGGACAAGGTATATTGTAATCTCCCTTTAGCTACACAATTGTATTTTTCCAGATCAAAATTGAGTGCTTGTTCAATTTCAACTAAACAGTATTTGAATTTTAATGATATCCTTGTGAATGGAAATGTGTGCATCTTATTTTATAATTGTACAATCCTAAAGTTGTGGTTCAGATGAAGTTGGTTCCTTTTTTGAGTGTACTTGGAAATTGGTTAACTTTAAAAGCACAGTCCAACTTGCAATATACTAAGTTCATTGGATAGTTAATTTTTTGCCTTCATGAGGTACTTGATTCATGTGAATACTTATTTTTAAAGCATTTTTACATCACACAACAGAAGAGGAATTGTTCTGGGCACTTCAGCTCTGCAAGTCCTTTTCTTTTGTTGGCATTCAAGTTTACAGCCAGTGGAGGATGCATGTTTTTAGAACATGTTTTGAAACAGCTGCACAGGGCTGATGTCAATGATGGTGAAACCTTCCCCTACAAAAAAAACTGTAACTTCAGTTGTGTACCAAAAAAATTAAACTTTTTATCAATCAATTTGCTTGCTAAATTAGCTTTTTGCAGTTAGGTTCCTTTGCATGGTAGGTTTGAGAATACAAACAAATACGGCTCTTACAAATGTACAACATTTGTGGTCACAAGATACAATGGACTACCAGGACTGAGTTAATTAGTAAATTCAATACTGCAAGTTAATCAAGCTACCATAATTTCCTCATTCAGCTATCTTTTGGAAAATCCATCACTAGCGTTTACTGTTGAGTCTTGTGTGCATTGGTCCTGAATGCCCATTAAACCTGTATGCTCTTTGTAGATTAGTTACCATTTGTTGGACAGTGGAACAGTTATTTGTGCCTCTCCCCAAGATCAATCTTAACCCTTCCCTCCCACACAAGTGCTTATCCAGGAGTCTCTTAAATGTCCCTAATGTATCTGCCTCTCTCTACCACCACTGCAAGCAGTGCCACTGGCCACTCTTTATAAAATCAAAATGTAGCTGACATTTCCCCGTACCTTGCTTTGATCCCATTAAAACTGTGCTTCCAGCAAGTTGTTCTAGTAAGTAGCATTTACTTGAATGTTCAAAAGGCAATGAAAATCCACTAAAACGAACTTACTTAGAGATACAGTATCTGGTGATGTACTTAAATGACCAGGATGAAAAGGTGGATGGGCAGGTTACTGAATTTGCAGATGATACCAAGATTGGTGGGGTTGTGTTTAGTGTAAAAGACAGGCAAAGAATACAGCACAACAGACTAGTTGTAGGTATGGGCTGAGAAATAGTACAGGGAATTTAATCTAGAGAATGTAAGATGTTGCACCTCCATATGACATGAAAGGAGACAATACACTGTTGCTGAGCAGAAAGATCTTGGGATTCAAGTTCAAAGCTCCTTGAAAGTGACTGCACGGGTTGATAGGTGGTTAAGGCAGCTTACGGAATGCTTGCTTTTATTGAGGCACTGAGTTCAGAAGTCAGGAGGTTATGTTGCAACTTTAAAATATTGCATACAGTTCTGGTTGCCCCACTTCAGGATGCTGCCTGGTTTAGATGGCATATACCATCACGAGAGATGGGATAAACTTGGGTTGTTTTCTCTGGATTGTCAGAGGCTGAGGGGAGATCTGATAGAGGCTTAAAGGTTATAAGAGGCAGAGTATCTGTTTCCCAGGGTTGAATAGTCTAATACCAGAAGGCATGCATTTGAAGATGAGAGGGGGTAGGTGAGTTGTGGATGCCTTGGAGTGGTGGAAGAGGCAAATACATTAGAGGCTTTTAAGCTATGCTTGGATAGGCACGTGCATACAAGGAGGGATACGGATATGATGTAGGGAGGCGGGACAGGTGCTTGGGTGTTTTTGCTTTTTAGGTGGCTCAGAACAACTTCGAGGGCCAACTGGCCTGTTCCTGTACTATTCCTCATGATCAATGAAGTGATGTAAGATATCCTCAATGGTACTACTAACTTAAGCTCTTGAGCTCAACCAAAGCCCTGAATTGGTGTTGATTGAAAAATGAAAATTGACAGCTATCTTAAGGATCAAGGTGCCTGCAGAGGAAGATGGTTACTGGTCAATCATTCCAACTGCAGGCCAATGCTACTGTCTTCCTATTGCTATCCAGATCATGAAAATTAATCAGCTTCACTCTTCCAAAATGATTTGCAAATATGAAGTTGACTGAATAAGTTTACTTATTAATAAGCTTTCTTATTAATGAGACATTTATCTAATTTATTACAAATCTGTGGCACAGCAGTTTTTCTAAGAAAATTCTGAATGTCCAAGCCCTCTGCCCCAAACTAACCACCTGTAGTGGGTATGCTCCAGTTCTAATGCTGTACAGCAAGGGTATGGCAGCTCAGTTATGCAGTTACGAGTACCCATGCAGCTATTGGAAGAAGAAATTTGAAACATTAACTTTGTTTGTTAAATGTCCTCAAGAATAGGTCTCGCATGTAACATTTGCAAGACTGGTCTGCCAATTATGATCTTGGATAAGCACACTTAGCAAAGCCATTTTCAACAGAAGTAAATGTTGAACTCATGGGCATGTTCAGTATGTCAGCACAATGTTTGACAACCTTAAGGACATTTGAAGATTCAAAGCCTTAACACTGACAAAGCTCAGACTTCTAGATGAGTAATTCCATACCTTGTACTTTGAAACATATGGTAGTAACAACAGAACAAAACCACCAATGATATTTCAGCAAAATACTCTAAAGCCATTGACAATGTTGGTGACTATCCCAAGCCAATATTTGCAGCACTGAGGCCCTAATAATACTAATCGGTTGGCTAAAATTGTTCATCTGTTAGACTTGAACTGCCATAAGAAGGGAATGCTAGATCAGCGAACCATTTCTAGGAATTTTGTCCAAGCCATTAAAATTTTAACTATTTGTTCACAGGTTCCTTTCTGGAGAAAAGTGTTTCCTACTGTAGCAAGGTGGTTGATGTTCTCCCTTTCACATCTGAGCCCTGTATTTCATGTACAAACCCCATTTCCAGAAAAGTTGGGATATTTTCCAAAATGTAATAAAAACAAAAATCTGATACGTTAATTCACGTGAACCTTTATTTAACTGACAAAAGTACAAAGAAAAGATTTTCAATAGTTTTACTGACAAACTTAATTGTATTTTGTAAATATACACAAATTTAGAATTTGATGGCTGCAACACATTCAACAAAAGTTGGGACAGAGGCATGTTTACCATTGTTACATCACCTTTCCTTTTAATAACACTTTTTAATCGTTTTGGAACTGATGATACTAATTGTAGTAGATTTGCAATTGGAAATTTTGTCCATTCTTGCTTGATATAAGACTTCAGCTGCTCAACAGTCCGTGGTCTCAGTTGTCGGATTTTCCTCTTCATGATGCGCCATACATTTTCAGTAGAAGATAGATCTGGACTGGCAGCAGGCCAGTCAAGCACATGCACTCTGTCAACAAAGCCACGCTGTTGTAGCCTGTGCAGAATGTGGTCTAGCATTGTCCTGCTGAAATAAGCATAGACGTTCCGGGAAGAGACGTTGCCTTGATGGCAACATATGTCTCTCTAAAATCCTAATATACACCTCAGAGTCAATGGTACCTTCACATACATGCAACTCACCCTTGCCATGGGCACTGAAGCACCCCCATACCATCACAGATGCTGGCTTTTGCACCTTTTGCTGATAACAATCAGGATGGTCGTTTTCATCTTTGGCACGGAGAACTCTATGCCCATTTTTTCCAAATACTAGCTGAAACGTGGACTCATCTGACCACAGCACACGGTTCCAGTCTTTCGGTCCATCTGAGATGAGCTCGGGCCCAGAGAACTCACGTCTCTGCATAGAGTTGATGTATGGCTTCCTCCTTGCATTATACAGTTTCAAGTTGCATTTCTGGATGCAGCGACAGACTGTTAAGTGACAATGGTTTTCCGAAGTACTCCCGAGCCCAGGTGGCTATAATTGTCACAGTAGCATGACAGTGTCTTAGGCAGTGCTGCCTGAGGGCTCAAAGATCACGCACATTCAAGTGGTTTCCGATTTTGCCCTTTACGCACTGAGATGTCTCTGAATTCTCTGAATCTTTTCACATTATGTACTGTAGATGTTGAAAGACCTAAATTCTCTGCAATCTTGCATTGGGAAATGTTCCTTTTGAAGTGACGACAGTTCTCTCACAGATTTTGGCACAAAGGGGTGAGCCATGACCCATCCTTGCTTGCAAAGACTGAGCCTTTGATGGATGCTACTTTTATACCCAGTCATGATACCTCACCTGCTACCAATTAGCCTCCTTAATGTGGAGTCTTCCAAATCGGTGTTGCTTGAATATTCTGTGCACTTTTCAATCTTATTTTAACTCTGTCCCAACTTTTGTTGAGTGTGTTGCAGCCATCAAATTCTAAATTTGTGTATATTTACAAAATACAATTAAGTTGGTCAGTAAAACTATTGAAAATCTTTTGTTTGTACTTTTGTCAGTTAAATAAGGGTTCACATGAAGTAACATATCACAGATTTTTGTTTTTATTGCATTTTGGAAAATATCCCAACTTTTCTGGAAATGGGGTTTGTACATACTGTATGCTCATCTTAGATTCAAGTGCTGTGGCAGAGATGGTAATCCAACCAAGATGTGTCTTGTGCTACTCTACACCTATGTGGATTCAAACTTTGGCTCAGTTGATCAAAGCCATGTCTGACATAGTCCTTGGATATCTTGTCAATAGGTACTACCTCCACTCTGTAGTCACACATCAGTTCCAGACATCACTGGTCACAACTTAGGTTGTTGTGGTGCTATGAGCTCCTCAGTTTGTTGAGGTTGACCATGGATGTGTGTCTCAGCTATCTACATGATACGCAAGCCAAAGCTGTATAATATGGAGAGCAAGTTGCTGCCCATATACAGTTGAAGCCAAAGAAATGGCAGAGACCTATAAAGTTGGGCCCCCATGGCATTGTGGGAGTTGGCAGTCAGCGTTGAACTTAACTTAGAACTGCCTTAGAGACTGGCTCTAGCCTTTTTCTTTGGGTTTATTTCCAAAGTCTTCTCCCTGAGTGGGTGTAGCTGCAAGGCAGTGGAGGTTTTTGTTCTCCTGGATTCATTGCCAAATGTAGCTGATGAGCACCATCAACCCAAAGCACCAGTAACCTGCATTTGTCTCCATCTGACAGTAGAAACAGTTCCACCATGCCAAGTAGCTAAGCCACACATGAAATCCAGAGCTGGACGGTTATCAAAGGCCATTTGAGATACCGTTAAAGAGATTTAATGGGTATTTGGAGCTTATACCCACCTCCATGCCCATCTATAGCAACCTTAAGAAACCTGGTACTATGCAAGAATTGAATTTAAGCTTCACGATTATCATTATTTCCACTTGAATTTCAATTCCTTCTTCAATTTATGTTTCCAGCATAATACTCTTGGTATCTCTACTGTGCCATTAACCAGTATGCTACTGTTGCATCTTTACATTGATAGATTTGAAATGTAAATTTAGGCCTAAACTAGATTTAAAACTACTTCATTTCCACTAAAGTGAAAATGTTGCATTGGGGCAGCTTGCAGAGCAGCTGCTGCACAGCTCCAGCAACCTAGATTTGATCTTAACTTTGGGCACTTAGCATGTGAAGTTTGCATTTTTCTGTTGACAGCATGATTTCCTCTAGAACCGGGGTTCCCATCAATCAATACCATTAAGCAAGGGGTCGGTGGACTCCAGATTGGTCCTAACTTCCAATGGTTGGAAGGTTAACTGACCACTATAAATTGCCCCAGTGAATGAGTGAGTGGTAGTTTCTCATTTCCATGTTGTTTCTGTGACCCAGTCATCATTATCCATTCTACATAATAAATTCTGCCATTCATCTGTGCTAACTGTACATTGTCTGCTTCCTTGTCTATTTGCTGCCCTATCCAGTGTTATTCCATTCACTCAGGCCTTACTCAATTTATAGCTCCAAGTACTCCTTATAGATTTCAGCACATATCCACCTAAATTTTCACTGTCCCTTGATCATTCTGCCAACAATAGTCAAACTGAATTTTCATTCCTTGATGTACCAACATATTAGTGTCTTCCCTTTAACTCAACCAGTGGATAATTGTTACTTCACCACACCCTCACTGGCCAAGAAATAGGAATGTAATGTTATGGCAGATTGTAGAAGAAATTGAAATTGGTGGTGATGGCATAGGCTTCACATCAATGGATAGAGTCATTTAGAAGTAATTAAAACATACGTTGAACAAATCAAAAATTTCAGATTTACAGATTGTCCCCTTTGATTCAGGGTAAACCTGACAGCTGTCTCTTCATACTGGGATAGTAGTAAGCTGATGCTAAATCAGAACTTAAATAACAAACCTCACTAAATCCCCTTTATAGTACCAACTTGATATTTAAGTTACAATATCCATTTACCAAAATACACATTTGATGCCATTCTGCTCACTACAAGACAATGCAAGTTGGAATAAAGCACCATCTGCTACCGCTCAGAGTAATAGCACCTACCTTAGTGATTACAGCTGTAAAGTTTTCACCAAACCAAAAAAAAAATCCATTCTAGAGAAAGTTGTTCTAGTGTTGAGCTGGGAAATGTTTGATGCTTATTTATTTAAGAAACTGCTATTGGAATTCCCAGTCTTTAGCATTTATTTTAAATAAAGTTTACAGATTAAACACTGCTGTTTAATGCAACAGATCAAGTTCAGGAGAAAAAAAATTAAAATTGACAATGCAAAGAGAAAACCTAATAGCTGTAAATGTGAACAGCACTGTACTGAATTTCTTTAAGGCAAGTTTCTAAAGGGCAGGTCATGTCTCTTTAATAACATTGCCCGGTAAGATTTGATGTTGAGCCTTTAACTTCGCAATCATAGATGTAAACCCTCCAGGTTTTAACCAACCAAAAGAACTGTTAAGAGGAACTGTGGAACTTTCGTTTGGTGCTTCCTCCCATGATCGAGGACCATCATATTGGGAATGTAAATGGCTTTCAGTGCAAAATAAAGTTGAAGTTGAAAAGGTAGATGGTTCAGGTTCAAATAAATCAAGTGCAGACTTATCTTGCTTGAAACAAGAGCTATTCTCATAAAGCACCGATTTACTGTCAGAGCTGCAAAATCCACTTTCAATGGTGTTCAAATCATCTGAAAAATCACAGCTGCCTCTCTTGAGCCTTGCTTCTCTGTTTAGGACAGCCGAGGCTAGCTTCCTTTTTACAGAACCGACCTCCAATTCAAATCCAGAGTCTTCATTTTTTAAGAGTACATTAGCAGATGGAGGAGCTTCAGGAAGCATGTAGACAAAGAGATTTTTCTTCCTGGATCTCTTTCTTTTCTTTTGAGGTTGTTTCTTTCCACTCTCATGAAGAAATTTGTCAACTTTTCTCTTACAGGACCGTAGATTCCTGAGATTAAAGTAATACATCTTAATTTATTTTTCTCATTTCCATCCCCTTCATCTCAAAAAAAGGATGCAGCCAATAAATCACTAAGATTTTTGTATTAAATAGGAGGAAGCATTAGTTTGATAACATTTTTATTTAATCTTACTTACAACCTAAACTAAAGTAGCCTACCTCCATCTTCTCACACCCAAGGAGTCCCATACTAAAATAACCCAAGAAAAGTTAAACTCCCATTTCAGCTGGAGGCCCCTCACCATTCAGCCATCCAAAATCACATTGTATATTTCAGGCAGAGGTGGACTTCTAAATGAAGAAATTACATCATACAGTGACACAATAGTTTCACTTAATTTGGCTATATTCTGAATGGAAACAGAGGCCAGTCTTGACAGTTAACTCCAGTAATTATTGATTCATGCCTTCTTTTCCAATCCCATATCCTTAAATATGTTTAGTTATCAAATCTATTCAAGAATAAAATTAACAATACATCCAGCATCAGTTTCCAATTGTAGAAGAGTTCAAAATTGTTAGACCCTATTACACAACTAACCACTTCAGAAAACTCTAATTTTCCTTTCTTGACCTAGACTCAAAAGGCAGCAGGGCAAAAATAATCTCTTATCCCTTTAACTTCCTAGGAATCTATTTCTGATTTCTCTCAATTTTGCCCTTAGTTTCTCTACCTGCCGACATGCCTCGATTGCATTCCTTTCAAGGAACATCTCACTTTTCTGGCTGTCCAGAACAGGTCTGATCAGAGTTTTTATATACAAGTTTTGAGGAAAACTACAAGGAGACAAAAACTATGAGATGACATTCCATTAGTCTTTGAATTTCTGTATTTCTGTGATACCCTGATGTAATATGCAGGGAGTTCAAGTTTCTGGAATTGCACTAACTTGTAAATTATAACTAATACACCATATCCAAAGCGGGCAACCTCAGATTTACCATTTGAAGCGCATTTACCACAATCTTACCCTTTTGCTCCATTGTCTCCAATTCCTATATCAATTGGCAAGATCCAATAAAAAGATAATAGTTTAAGCAGAGACATTGTGTGAGTGGGCCTGTGTTGGAGTGGGGAGTTGAGACTTTGGCAAGGAGAGGCATAGGCCATATGTATATATTTTTTCATTATTTGTTCTGCCTTTCTTTTGATACAGATTTAGAGCAACGGAGATGCTTGACAGGAGAGTGGAATGCTCCTTTCTTGGATACTGTTGGGCTGGGGAGTGGAGGGGAGGTGGGTTGGGGGTAGCTGAATGATCTGGTCCCAGCAGTCTGGTCTCTGGCACTGAGTGGCTTTGTGGCTCAGAAGGGAAGGGGGGCGGGGAAGAGGTAAGCTATAGTGATGGTGGATTTCTCAGTAGGAGAACAGAAAGGAAGTTATGTGGATGAGAACGAGTTTCCTGGTATGTTGCCTTCTAGGGTCAGAGACATCTTGGATCGAGTCCACTTCATTCTTAAGTGGGAGGGTGAGCAGCCCGAGGCTGTGGTCTATGTCAGTACCAATGACATGGGGTAGGATGGCTGAAGCGGTCTTCAAACTTCTGGATCATTGGGCTCTCGGTTTGCACCTGAACTGCACCTCCGCTCCATCCGCCAAAAGCAGAACTTCCCGGTAGCCAAACATTGTAATGCCCATTCCAACATGTTGGTCCACGAGTAGCCTCATTCTAACACAAATGGCAATCGTGGAGAGCCCAATGATATTGCTGCACGGGGGGGGGGGGGGGGGGGGGTGTTAAACTAGAGTTACAGGGAGATAGGAATAGACAGTGGAGTGGTTGTGGAGAAAGATAGTGTTAAACCTACATACAAAGTCAGGAATCAAAAATGTGGTGGGACTAATATTTTCAGCTGTGTATATTTCAATTTCAAGAGTTGTAGGAAAGGCAGATGAGCTTAGGGCATGGATCAACACGTGGAATTACAACATTGTACCCATTAGTGAGATTTGGTTGCAGGAGTGACAGGACTGGCAGCTCAATTTTCCAGGGTTCTGTTGTTTTAGATGTAATAGAGCAAGAGGGACTAAAGGGGCAGTAGCATTTCTAGTCAGGGAAAATGTCATGGGAGTGCTCAGACCGGAGAGCTTATCTAGTGAGGCTTTATGGACAGATCTGAGGAACAAATGAGGTATGACCACATTAGTAGGATTATATTATAGACCACCCAAAAGTCCACAGGATTTAGAGGAGTAAACTTGTAAAGAAATCATAGACTGTTGAAAGGAACACAAGGTTGTGATAGATGATTTTAACTTTCCACATATTGACTGGGATTCCCATACTGTAAGAAGGACTGGATGGGAAAGAGTTTGTCAAGAAAGTTTCCTTAATTGGTACATACAGGTCCCAACTAAGAGACTGCAATATTAGAGGTCCTTTAGAGCAGGGGAACACTTTGCATCTAGTGACCATAATCCATTTATTTCAATGTAATTATGAATATCCTTGCAACTGGCCAAAGTGCTGCACGTTTGAGTGCTTGATGGAGGGCAGCGTTGCTTTTTTCTGGTGGTGGTGGGGGGGGCCATTGCCTTGCTGCTGCTTATGCGTGGGAGGGGGAGCTGGTGGGGGAGGTTCGGGGTTCTAACGTTTAACTGTCATTCATTTTTTGAGGCTGTTCTTGTGGATGTTTGCAAAGAAAATGAATTTCAAGATATATATTGTATATATTTTTCTTACATTAAATGTACTTACTGAACCCACCCATTCACCTGCTCCCTCACCCCCATTCAGGGTCCCAAATAGTCCTTCCAGATGAGGCCTTCAACTGTGAATCTGCTGGGGCCATCATGCCACCTCCTCTCCATCTGCCAAAAAATGGAGCATCCTGGTTCCCAAGGTATTCCAAGGGACATTTAAGTATTTGGATAGACAGGGATTGATTGGGAATAGTCAGTGTGGCTTTATGTGTGGTAGGTTATGTCTAACCAATCTTACAGAGCTTTTTGAGGAAGTTACCAGGAAAGTTGAAGGTACAGCAGTTGATGTTATCTACTGGGTAGGCCTTGGACTTAAGCATTTGGCAATGTCTAAGTTTTCCAGGTTTCAATGGCTGAAGGATTCCAGTTCAGTCCAAAAGTGAACAGAGATGTGATTTACTTTTGTCTGTGTGCAAGATTGCTCAAATAGGAAAGAGAATTAAGAAATGCGCATGTTCCATGAAGGTTGTCAAGACAGCTGAAGGAGAGCAGCGTTCACGGAGAATTAGATTTTGAACAGTGTAGAATATAAATCAGTTAAAGTCAAAGTATATTATGTTCTTAACAAAATGCATCTTGAATACTGCAGCCAAGACAGGTCACAGACAACAAATGGGGCCATTATAGCAGTAGAGACAGTAGAAATAAGAGGGAAGGTTGATTTATGTCAAAAATGAGAATCGTGGGGACAAGATGGTGGAAACTTTAACACTACTGACAATGAACTGACCAAAAAGGCAATTTTGTTAAAATTTAAGACCGCTTGATTAAGCTATAATTCTAATTCAGGAGAGTACCACAGGATAATAGATCAAAAATCTGAGAAAAAATATATTTTAAGTAGCTATTGGGAACAATCAATAAATTAAATAAGTTTTAAGGAACAGTGTAAGAAAAAACTAAAGTTCATGAATAGTGAGACAATCATAGCACTTTACTGATACTGATCAGTCTACCTCAACTATAACTATTTTTTAATCCACAATCAGGAGAGATGAGGTTATTTAAAATATTTGATCATGAACGCTATTGTCTTGATACATGGACACCAGTTCTTCATTGAGCCAAACGCTTCCAAATCCAATAATAGCTTCATTGGAAAAATCGGACCCAGTGTAATTCTACAAAATGCACTGAATGCTGCTTTTAGAGGAGTGAAACAAAAACACTTTATCAGGGAAAAGAAGAGCCTAAAACTCATCTTTTGGAGGAACAGGCACACAATTTTACCTGTGTAGAAACACATGAGGCCTGGAACACTGGGGAATCCATTTTGTTGTTTCTTTCACCTGGGCAGACTTTCCCAGTGATTGCAGGTACCTTATCGGTAACTCAATCTCCCTGCAATTAGAATCA
Organism: Hypanus sabinus; assembly: GCF_030144855.1. Classification (NCBI taxonomy): domain Eukaryota; kingdom Metazoa; phylum Chordata; class Chondrichthyes; order Myliobatiformes; family Dasyatidae; genus Hypanus; species Hypanus sabinus. The sequence continues at coordinate 56,797,507 of NC_082709.1, read as the reverse complement.
CAACCAAAATTAGAAGACTCAACAATTTAAACTCAATTTAAATGGCCAGAAAATCCTGGAAATCCCCTGGCCAGTCAGTATTAGTACAGAGCAAGTTAACATTTCAGGTTGACAATATTTCATCAAGACAAACACAAGCGATTTTGCAGATGCTGGAAATCTTGAGCAACAAACAAAATGCTGGAGGAACCCAGCAAGTCAGGAATAAATTGTCCCATCCATAGATGTTGAGCTCCTTCAACATTTTCTGTAGGCTTTATCAAGATAACTTGATTTAAGTGGCAAGGAAGAGAGGGAAGATTGTTGCGAGTTGAAAACAAATGAAATGTAAATGATAGAGTGAAAGTGAGAAAATGAAGTGATACAGACACAGTTGGTGCCAGGTATATGCTTTGCAAATCATCTCCTCCTTCCACAAAGCTGACTGTGGACTCTAGTTGCCAGTCACTTAATTTCTCTATCCCACTATGACCTCTGTTTTTGGCCTCTTGTTGTTCCAATGAAGTCACAAAGAACCAAGGAACTGCTTTCCACCTTCCATCCAGCCATGTTACTGACCTCAAAACTCAATTCTGAATTCAGGCATCTCTTAAAACCAGCCATTCCAGTTTACATCAGGACTGGCTATTCCTTATACTGATATGAACCCCGTAACTGGGTCACTTACCAGCAAAGATAGAGAGGTCCGTTGAAATCTGATGATACTATTTTTAACAGTATTTATTGGTAAAAATACACAAAAATAATATCAATGCAAATATACAGATAATATACGTCGTCAATACTAAATCTAAAAGTGCGGGTATAATAATAATCAATAAGAAATAAGATCTATCGTTGTCTAGGGGATAATGAATTGTCCGATTGAAATATACAGTTCACTGCAGTTCCACAAGCTGCCGTCTTTTGGTTGTCGCGTGTTGCACTTTGTTGGAGAGAGACAGAAATAGGAATAGAATGGGACCAGTTACCGCTACGGGTTTTCCAACCTTTATGATTTCGATCCGTCAGGAGTCCCGTTGGTGTGGCCGTTCACTTGTGGCCTCTCCTTTAGCTAAGCCATTCTTCCGTGGTGAGCCTGCCAACCCAGGCAGGGGAAGGACGCACACGAACCCCCACCGGCTGTAGCTATTAAACGCTGTCACTGGATTTCCAGTGTTTCTCCTGGTGCGTCTAAAGGGGTTGTTCCCCAGACCCTCTTTTATCCTTACTCACGGGGTCTCAGATGTCAATCAGGTTGGGATGATGCAATCCCTCAACCAGCCCCCTCTGGTCATCCCCTGAGGGGCTTCAATGAATAGTACAGTACTCAATACACAATTCCATCTCCAAGAGACAATAGCCGTTATCAGGGGTTTTTGTTTTGCGGAGGCCAGGACACATTCCAAACCTTGTGGATTCTCTCTCATTTCCTGGGTCCCAGACCTAAATTAATAGCGATCTTGCGATTCTCAAAAAGGAGGGGGCGACTTTGTACCCTTTAGCCCCTCAGAGTTGTGGCACATTCGTAACAATACAAAGTATTCAACTTGCAAATTTTCCTCTATATAAGTTGGCTAGAAATACACAACAGGTAATGCATTGTCCTTCATTTCAACACCAACACAGAGTGTCATCTGGTTTCTTCAGATAATTGCAAATACTCTGTTCACTTCACCATCTGCTTTGCCACTTAAAGCAGGTTTGTAACATTTCTTAGTCCGAATGAAAGCATATTAATTTGCAACATTATCCGTTTGTCTCCACCTTGATTCAATCCCTTCCCACCTAAATCTATGACACTTTATATGCTCTTAATCTCAACAATTTTCAATTCTCTGGCTCTGATCACCTCATTTTCACCATGGCTGCTCAATCCTTATACACTTATATTCCAAAGGTCTTAAAGCTCTCCACTTTGTTCTCTACAACAGACCTGACCAGTTCTCATCCACCACCACTCTCCATCTGCTGGAACTGGTCCTCACATTCAATAATTTCTCTTTTGACTCCTACTTTTTCCATCTCAAGGTGCACCATGGGCACCAGCATGGGCCCCAGCTTTGCCTGCCTTTTTGTTTGTTGCTTGAAACCGTCCATGTATCAAGCCTTTCCTGGTACTGCTTCATACACCATTAACGGGTGAATGAGTAGTCTTTGGGATACTACTAGTCTGTGTCTTTATTGATGCTTTGCTGCACACTTGAGTGCTTGGCGGGGGGGCACCGATGCTTCTTTTTGCTGGTTGGGGAGGGGGAATGTTGCTTTGCTGCTGCTTATGCGTGAGAGGAGAAAGCTGAGGGGGGGCCTTTGGGGGTTCTAACGTTTAACTGTCATTCATTCTTTGGGGCACTCCTCTGTATTCGTGGATGGTTGTGAAGAAAAAGAATTTCAGGATGTATATTGCATACATTTCTGACATTAAATGTACCTTTGAAACCATTGCTGAGCTCATCAATTTCATCAACTTGCCTCCAACTTCCACCCTGCCCTTAAATTCACTTAGTACATTTCTGACACCTCTCTCCCCTTTCTCAATGTCTTCACCTCCTGAGACAAAATGTCTATTAATATCTTTAATAAACCTACAGACTCCCATGGCTACCTTGACCCTACTGTTCCCAACCTTTCTCCTGCAGAAAAGCCATTCCCTTTTCTCAGGTTTTCCAAACTCCGGTCGGAAGAACAACACCTTATATACCGGCTGGGTAGCCTCCAATCTGATGGCATGAACATTGACTTCTCTAACTTCCGTTAATGCCCCTCACCTCCCATCCCTGACATATTTAGTTGTTTGCCTGTTCTCCATCTCACTCTGGTGCTCCCCCCTCCCCCTTTCTTTCTCCCGAGGCTTTCCGTCCCATGATCCTTTCCCTTCTCCAGCTCTGTATCACTTTCATCAATCACCTTTCCAGCTCTTAGCTTCATCCCACCCCCTCTGGTCTTCTCCTATCATTTCGCATTTCTCCCTCCCCCCACTACTTTCAAATCTCTTAGTATCTCTCCTTTCAGTTAATCCTGACGAAGGGTCTCGGCCCGAAACGTCGACAGTGCTTCTCCTTATAGATGCTGCCTGGCCTGTTGTGTTCCACCAGCATTTTGTGTGTGTTGTTTGAATTTCCAGCATCTGCAGATTTCCTCATGTTTGCCCTTTTCTCAGTTCCTGCATCTGCATTCCCAGGATGAGGCTTTTCTATTCAGAACATCACGATGTCCTCCTCTTTCAAAGAGGTAGGGTTTCCATTCCTCCACCATTGATGCTGCCATCCATTTCTCCATTTCCTGGAGAACCACCTCACCCCATCTTTCTGCCACCTCAACAGGGACGGTGTTCCTCTTGTCCTTACCTACCTACACTGAGCCAGCTCATCATTCACTGAAACTTCCACCACCTTCAATGGGACCCTACCACCAAAAACACCTTTACCTCTTTACCTGCACCCACCCCCCCCCAAAACAAGGATTGCTCCTGCCATGATTCCCTTGTCTATTCATCCCTCCCGGCACTTATCCGTGAAAGCAGAAGTGCTACACCTGCCCATTCACCTCCTTCCCCACCTCCATTCAGGACCCTGCAGTCCTTCCAAATGAGCCAACACTTCATCTACAAATCTGATGGAGTCATCGGGTGATCCTAGTGCAATCTCCTCTACATTGGTGAGGCCCAACATAGGCTGGGGAAAATCGCTCTGTCTAGCACCTTCGCTTCATCTACAAAAAGCAAGATCTGCCGGTGGCCAACCATTTAAATTCTAATCCCCATTCCCATACCAACATGTCGATTCATGGTCTCCCTTTCCACTATGATAGGGCCACTCAGGTTGGAAGAGCAACACCTCATATTTCCTCTGGTTAGCCTTCAACTTGATGGCATGAACAATTTCTCCATCTTCAGTAATGATTCTCCAGCCCCCTTCCCTCTTTTTCAATACCCGACTCTGGTCCCCCTCTTACCACTTCTTTTCCTCACCTGCCTATCACCTCCCCCACAACCCCCAGTGCCCCAGGTCTTTCCCTTTCTCCAATGGTCCAATCTCTTCTCAGATTCCTTCTCCTCCAGCCCTTAATCTTTTCCACCTATCCCTTCCCAGCTTATTTCAAAACCGTCCCCCATCCACCTAGCTTCACCAGCACCTTCTAGCTGGTACTCTTACCCCTCCCCCCCACCTCCTCATTCTGGCTTGTTCCCTCTTCCTTTCCAGTCTTGGCCTGAAACGTCAACTGTTTATTCATTTCCATAGATGCTGCCTGCGACCTAAGTTCCTCTAGCATCTCGTTTGTGTTGATCTATTTTTCTCTTCTTAGATGCTGAGAATTGAGTATTTGATTTTATATCAGATTACTATCACTTTTCGCTTCTAAAATACAGCAAAGTTGGGTTGTCACTACAGACATGGAAATAACAACTCAAGTGAACAAACTAATGAAAGGAGCAACTGCAAATAGAGATGTGTCCTTTTGGAATAGAGGTTCTCAACCTACAATCTACTGTCCCTTCAGTTAATGGTGTGGGTCATGGCATATGAAAGGTTGGGAACTCGTTTTAGAAGGTAATTGATAGAACAAAAAAGATGGATTTTCAGAAGGACTCCAACAATTTCTGACCTAAAGTTTCCTTCAGAATTAATTGTAAGATGATTAAGAAAAAGCTATGAAGCCCAAACTCCATTCACTTTTGAAAGTTAAATTGAACCTGAAGATGTGTAATGGGCTGTAAGGTTTCACTGCTAATGTAATGGCCTCTCTCTAAGGTTTCAATCTAAGGTAATGGTTGCTCTGTAGCAGCAATGTTTGGGTTATGACTAGAGATAACAAGGGCTTTGGAATGTGTGTTATCCAATCAGAGGTATGTTGTTCTTTCTTGTGAGTATTGGAACAGGATTTCAGTCTTTTGTCAGCCAGAGATAAAGAAAGAAGACGCGAGTGGAGAGAGTTGGTAGACTGCTAGAGTGGACTCAGAGCGAGGATCTGACGGTTAGCAACGCTCAGAGGAGGTCGATGGAGAATGAATGGACGAATCCGTGAGCTCCAACGTGCACATTAGACTGTTCCATTAAAATGAGCTCTTTTTATTTTTATTTTCTTTTCTAACCTTATACTGCAGTCAGATTAAGATTTATAGACTTCAATCAATAGGTGCAGGAGTGGGCCATTCGGCCCTTTGAGCCTGCTCCGCCATTCAATCTGATCATGGCTGATCATCCACAATTAGTACCCCGTTCCTGCCTTCTCCCCATAACCCTTGACTCCACTATCTTTAAGAGCTCTATCGAACTCTTCTTGAAAGCATCCAGAGAATTGGCCTCCACTGCCTTCTGAGGCAGAGCATTCCATAGATCCACAACTCTCTGGGTGAAAACGTTTTTCCTGAACTCCATTCTAAATGGCCTACCCCTTATTCTTAAACTGTGGCCTCTGGTTCTGGACTCCCCCAACATCAGGAATGTGCCTCCAGCGTGTCCAATCCCTTAATAATCTTATATGTGTCAATCAGATCCCCTCTCATCCTTCTAAATTCCAGTGTATACAAGCCCAGTTTCTCCAATCTTTCAAAATATGACAGTCCCGCCATTCCAGGAATTAACCTCATGAACCTACGCTGCACTCCCTCAATAGCAAGAAAGTCCTTCCTCAAATTTGGACACCAAAACTGAACACAATACTCCAGGTGGGGTCTCACCAGGGCCCTGTACAACTACAGAAAGACCTCTTTGCTCCTATACTCAATTCCCCTTGTTATAAAGGCCAACATGCCATTAGCTTTCTTCACTGCCTACTGTACCAGCATGCTTACTTTCAGTGACCGATTAACAAGAACACCTAGATCTCGTTGTACTTCCCCTTTTCCTAACTTGACACCATTTAGATAGTAATCTGCCTTCCTGTTCTTGCCACCAAAGTGGATAACCTCACATTTATCCACATTAAACTGCATCTGCCATGCCTCTGCCCATTCACCCAACCTGTCCAAGTCACCCCGCATTCTCCTAACATCTTCCTATTTCACACTGCCACCCAGCTGTGTGTCATCAGCAAATTTGCTAATGTTACTTTTATCCCTTCATCTAAATCATTAATGTATATTGTAAACAGCTGCGGTCCCAACACCGAACCTTGTGGTACCCCACTGGTCACAGCCTGCCATTCCAAAAGGGACCCGTTAATCGCTACTCTTTGTTTCCTGTCAGCCAGCCAATTTTCAATCCATGTCAGTACTCTGCCCCCAATACCATGTGCCCTAATCTTGCCCACTAATTTCCTATGTGGGACTTTATCAAAGGCTTTCTGAAAGTCCAGGTACACTACATCCACTGGCTCTCCCTTGTCCATTTTCATAGTTACATCCTCAAAAAATTCCAGAAGATTAGTCAAGCATGATTTCCCCTTCGTAAATCCATGCTGACTTGGACCGATCCTATTACTGCTATCCAAATGTGTCACTACTTCATCTTTTATAAGTGACTCCAGCATATTCCCCACCACTGATGTCAGGCTAACTGATCAGTTTTAAGATTGCATATGGTGTACTGTCTGATACTTTGCAGTTCGGATTTGTAACCAGGCAACACATCCCACAGCATCCACACAAACGAGATTTCTCATTTTGGCTGAGACAGTGGCTGTCTTCCCCTAGACAAATGCATGCTGGCTGAACCTAGGGTTACATATTCTTAAGGATGTCGGAACAAAGCAATTATCTTATCATGGAGTGGGGCAAGGGGGTATGGTAGACAAAAATCAGGAAATGGTAGGAAAAAAAATAAGAAGCATAGAAGACAGTGATAATCAAGGATACAACCAAAAAACACTAGAAACAGTAAAACAACAAAAGGCCTTCCTGGTAATAGACTTTTTCTTCACTGGTAAAACTCCATGCTGGCCATGAGTATTAATCTTGCAGAAACCACATTTTCTTTAAAGAATGCTGCACATACCTTTTTAAAAAGGTGTGCACGCGTGTGCGGAACAGACCGATACCATTTGTTTGAGCGGTTCACTTTACAGCAATGAGTAAATTAGATGAATATCGAAGTATTAGTCTCATTGTATTTTGCTTTGATTCCTAGTGTGCAGTCTTGTTGAACCAGAGTTTATAAAGGCTAGTGTGAGAAGGTGGCAGCAGGTAACCACCTCTGGAGAAAAAATTGCCAAAAACAATCATGGTCATGGATGGAGAAATGAATACACAGATTAAAGAGAGATGGAAGACTGTAATTGCCCATGTCATATGATATGGCACAATGATAAGGGCAAGAAATTGCTGGAGGAACTTAGTGGGACAGGCAGCATCTGCAGAAGGAAATGGGTAGTCGATGTTTAGGTCAAGACTGGAAGAGTAGAGGGAAGATAGCCAGTATAAGAAGGCAAGCGGAAGAGATGGGCAATGTTAGCAAACAACAGATGGAATCAGATGAGGAAGGGTAATTGGCAAATGTTACTCCAACAATGTGTTTTTTTTTACTCTAAACTCTAGATTCCAGCTCTTTCAGTCTCTTGTGTCTCTAATACATTGTATGTTGCTTCTGTACACAATAGTCAAAGTGCTGAAGGAACTCAGCAAGTCATACAGTATTTATGGAGGGGTATAAACAATGTTTCAGACCAAGACCCTTCATCAGAACTGTAAAGAAAGGAGAAAGAAGCCAGAATAAGATGGGGGATGAAGAGTACAAGCTAACAGTTGAGACCAAGTCGGGGGGGGGGGGGGGGAAGAGAGGGTGAATTAAGCAGTTGGGAGGTGACTGGTGGAACAGGTAAAGGGCAGAAGTTTGGCACCATTTAAAAAAAACTCAGGTAGTTTAAATTAGTGATCATTTGATTTTATATTACAGTAAAATGACTTTTGTGCAATTCAGGAAGTTGAGAGTACAATTATTTCTCCATGAGGTGGAAGGATGACATGGTATTGGATCACCACCACTTGAAGTTCAATTACAGCATGACAACTCAGCCATCTATAATTGCAATATAGAATGAGCTTTGTACCAGATCATATCAAATTGGGCCCATTCTGACATCGGGTAACTAGATATGTATCCACTGGTGGAAGACCTGTTGCTCCCAGATAGGTTTCTTCTCCAAATTAGTGCCTGGAATTGACTTGTTGCATCCCAGTCATACGTAGCTGAGAGAAAATAATCTGGGATTAAAAATTGTAGGAAATAAGACTGAAGTGCTTGCTTTGCAAGCTGGCATGGACACAAATCGTCTTCTCTCCCGTCCTGTAAAAATGTTGATCCATACTACATAGCCATAAAAGTATTGTGGTTGAACACTGAAATAAAAACAAAGTGGTGGTCAAACTGCAGACAGAGTGACGTTAACCTTTGAACAGATTTAGCTTAAATATATTAATTACATTTCTAATATTGCTGCCATGTCTTTTACAAACACTTGTCTACTGTAACTTCAAATTACACAGGCGCTCTATTTGAGCTAACACACGATTTACAGAAATTTCAAGCTGTTCCAACAGTAGTTAACCACAATTTTAAAAATCTCTGATCTGTTAACACCAGGGTGACCATAGAAATAACCTTTAAAAATTGATAATCTGGTCAATGAGTGAAAAGGAAAAGATAGTGGGAAACTAGATAGAAAATTGCAGGTGTTACAAAATACAGCATAGAAAGACTAACTTTGTCAGGAGAGACTAGGCTTGTCCACATCCAGCAGAAAGAGAGCAAAGTCCTCAGACTTAATATTAAAAATGTACTATTTTTGGAATTCAATATACAGCATAATTTTAGATAGTTTTCCAAAAGGATTTGTTATCTTATAAATAAGAATAAACACTTGGCATAAGAGTTTTAAATTATTTAAATTTTTAATACTTCTTATCTACCAAGTTTCTTAATCTCCAGAATCCTATGTTCCTGATTTTTTTAAAACCCAAACTTCTATTCTGTCCAATGCTTTAATCTTTTGCTTCTGATTCTTGGATGTATTCATTCCTGTATCTTCCAATCACACTTTTTATTTAAAACTGTATCAAGTCCACTAGATAGTCACAATATTACTCTAGAGCATGAACCTAAAATAATAACTCCCTCTGTTCTCAAATCCCAATTCCAGTGCCCCATGATTCAAAACTATCCTACGCATCAGTCCTTTCAGCAACACATTTGCACTTTTGATCTGTTTCTCTCCTTACCATTTTGTATAAGACTCAGGTAACAATCCAGAGATTAAGTACAAGGTTTTTTTTTCAATGCTTTAAAAACCATGAGATGGAGACAGAAATAAACATAAAAGAAACTTGTTCCGTGGATGTGGCTGTACCTTCCAATTTCAAGGAATTTCTGCAGCACTTCATGTTTTGTTAATAGTTTTTTTTAATCCTTTCCTGTATTGTTCATTGCCTCTGCTCCAGATCAATTTAACAATTGTTGGGAATAGCTCAACTTTAAAATGTCAAATACATTTCCCCAATAAATCAAAACCATGAATACTTGCCTTCTGTATTTATGCAGATTACCTCTTGGCAACAAAGGCTTTTTCAAGACCCATTGGTCACAGGATAATGAAGTAGGATCTGAAAGAGAAATCCATATGAAAATGGAGGTCACTGCAATTTGCAAAACCAAATTTAAAGCTAGCAAGTTTGAGCTGTGCTCAGAATGCTCTTAGGATTTTGAGATCAGTAGCAAGAAAAGTTAAACATCAATATCCAAGTACATGCAATGTACTGAGGAGTAGAATGCATCATTATTATGATAGTTTCCTTCTTGATACAGTACAAAGATTGTGTATGCAATGAGGCATAATAGCACATTTTCACACTCCTAATACTAAAGGAACTCAGTGGGACAGACAGCATCTAAGGAAAGGAATAGAGAGTCGATGTTTTGGGTTGAGACCCTTCCACAAAATGCTAAGTTCCTCTAGCATTTGGTGTATGTTACCCTGGACTTCCAGAATCCACAGAAACTCTTGTGTGCATGTTATCACAGACTTGTTCATTGAAACCCGCAAAAGAATAGTCCTTATTCTGTATATCTGCAAAACTAGAGGTACTCTTCTCTCTGCCACCCGAATGCACAGTTTTACACAACTCAAACCCTACCCCCTCCTCTGGAAAGCACCTGTTTTCCTATTTATCAGGACCTACTCCTCAGTAAAGGCAAATATCCATAATGAAATTTACTACTGGCTCTACTACACCTAAGGCATCAAAGAATACAATAGTTCAAATGATCAAAACCCCAAACCTAGCACTAAGTGTGTGGCCTACCAAGGTTAAGATTCACTTACCTTGCAGCAAAGATCCATGGTCTCCTGGTTTGGCAAAATGAACTAGTTGCAGCAGGCACCTCAAAGCATAGGGAGACACCATCACTTTAAAAAACACACAACCCTCAAATCTTTTGATGAACCAATATTTGCTCACTCTCCTTGGTTATCACTGGCATTAGGTTCCGATTACTCTCAGCTAATACATTTCTGGTTTTAACTTCAAAAGGCAAGTCACATCATTCACATGTCTGATACCCAGACTCTTGAAGCAGTAATTCTATTCCATCAGGAGAGGGGAAACAATTCAAAGATATTCTCAAATTCTCCATCAAAAAAGTAAGTTTTAGACTTGCTCTCAAGACACAAGCCCAGATTGATCAAACAAGAATAGACTCCGGGAAAGCAAGATAAACCTCAAAACACTTCATCAGAACACCACCACCTACATTACTCAATCACACACTTGACAGTTAGCAAAGACATTCTCAGCCTTGGCAACTGCTTCTGGACTGGATTTGAAGCAAGTTATCCTGTGGAACATTTGAGAGATAGCTATGAATAACCAATATGCATTTTTAAACAATTTGAAAGCAAGTTCTTAAAACTCTACTATAACTTTATGGGACTGCACTAATACACCACTTTTATGGCACTGGATCACATATTGAGCTTAATAGCTTCCACTTCTTGGCCAATTACAGGAAGTAAATATTTCAAAAATCTTAAATTTAGTTTTCATTCAATTCTGAGTTCATTTTTAAAAAAAAAATTAACAGAAGCAACTTTAATGTCAATAATTAATTTTATTTAATCAGGCCCAATAAAAGAACTAACGTTGATTTATTTCTTACTCAATTTTGACATTTGTGATTCAATTTGTCCCTGCTTTTCATTAGGAAGAATGACCGTAGGAGGGTGCTTTGGGACAACCAACTAAATTGATATCAAACAATAAATCTCTGTCTTCACAGGGATATTTGGTCTCCCACACCAGTACAAACACATTATAGCATACATTTATGATAAGGAAGAACAAAGAGAAGAACATATTTATTTCACAGCTGTAACAATATCTAACAGAAGATAGAAATGTTATTTTGTCATTTTAAAATGCCTTGGGTGTTTTTTTTGAATGGCATGACTTTCAGGGGAGAGACCACACAAAAAAAAAAAATCAGAGCTGAGAACCTAGGGACCTAGTGTCACAGTCAAATGCCAGAGTTGTGGAAAAAATATATGAGGCAAAGATCATTGCACACTTACCCCCCGCCCCAATTTACAAGATAATCTTCCATCACTTCGAAAAGAAAATTGACACACACAGGTGTGGGCAATTCACAAGAAACAAATACACAATTCATCAATTTCATTTTGGAGAAATTTGTGGAAAACCCCCATCCATTTAGAATGGAAGTCAGCGTAATCACATTACTACAATAGACACAATCATAAAAAATAAATTGAATCTTCAAATAACTGTTCTGTGGAAACTCAATACCTATACAAAAATTCTCAATTTCTAAATACTCTCATACAACTCCTGCTTATTCTGAGACCTTCCACTGGTGCATTGTTGGCAGAATCACAGATGGACAAGAGGACTTACAGGAGTGAAACACACCAGCTAGCTGAGTGGGGTTGTAGCAACAACCTTGCACTCAACGTCAGTAAGACCGAAGAGCTGACTTCAGAACATGAACCAATCCTCAGAGGGATCAGAAATGGAGTGAGCAATTTCAAGTTCCTGGGTGTCAAGATCTGAGGATCTAATCTGGTCCCAACATATCGATGCAGCAATGAAGGAGCCAGACAGTGGCTGAGTTTCATCAGGAGTTTGAGGAGATTTGGTGTGTCACCTAAAATACTCAAAAACTTCTACAGATGTGCCATGGTGAGCATTCTGACAGGTTGCTTTAATATAATGGTATGACATGGGGGGGGCAGGAGAAAGGGACTGCAGAGGATCAGAAGCTACAAAAAGTTTTAAAATTAGTTAACTCCATCTTGGGTCCTAGCCTCTATAGTATCCAACACCATTACTATCAGAAAGGACATACAGAAGCCTGAAAGCACATAGGTGATTCAGGTACAGCTTCTTCTCCTCTGCCACCCGATTTCTAAATGGACATTGAACCCATGAACACTACCTTGCTACTTTTTTTTTTGCTATTTTGCAATGCTTATTTTAACTATTAGACAGACACACACTTAACACAACTCAGTTTTTTTCTCTTCATTTATTTATCATGCATTCCATTGCACTGCTATGATAAAGTTAGCAAATTTCACAACATATGCTAGTGATATTAAATTTGATTCTGATCTTCAAGGAGCAGTGCTTCAGAAAGGCTGCATCTGTAGCGACCCATTTCCTGGCACATCCGAACCGGCTCACAATTAGATAGCCTACGGGGGTTTGCGAGCACATAGCTTTGGAGCCTCTGCGCCACGGGGGGCAGGTTGAGGGAGGCTTAAAAGTGAGGCTGAGGATTTCGAATAAAGTTTTTTCCTTCGACTGCAGTTACCGACTCCGTGTCGTAATTTTAGCACTGCGTGTAGCACACCGCTACAATTGGTGACCCCGACGGTCCAAACGATTTTTGGACCAGAAATGACCGACGCCGCCTCTGTTCATGCGGTTTCATTGAAACTGCCGGGTTTCTGGACACAGCGACCGAACCTATGGTTCCAGCAAGCCGAAGCCCAATTCCACGTTCGCCGGATCACCTCAGAAGACACCCGACAACCGAGCAAGGACATTACCTGGGACGAGGAGTCCGCTGCCGCTTTCGTTCAAACGAAGGAAGCTTTGGCGAACGCCGCAATGCTAGTACATCCCAGAATGGACGCCCCTACCGCCCTCACAGTGGACGCATCTAACACGGCAGTCGGTGGGGTGCTGGAGCAACTCATCGCAGGTCGCTGGCAACCCCTGGCGTTTTTCAGCAAACACCTGCGGCCACCCGAGCTCAAGTACAGTGCTTTCGACCGGGAACTGTTGGCGCTCTACCTGGCAATCCGGCATTTCAGGTACTTCCTAGAAGGTCGGCCCTTCACCGCGTTCACGGACCACAAACCGCTTACCTTTGCGTTTACGAAAGCGTCCGACCCCTGGTCGTCCCGCCAGCAACGCCACCTGTCCTACATCTCTGAATACACGACGGATGTCCGGCACGTCTCGGGTAAGGACAATGTCGTGGCGGATGCGCTCTCTCGCCCTACCGTTCATGCCCTTTCCCAAGGGGTAGACTTTGAGGCACTGGCAGAGGCGCAGCAGGCGGATGAGGAGATTCCGAGTTACAGAACCGCAATCTCTGGTTTGCAGCTCCAGGACCTCCCCGTGGGCCCGGGTGAGAGGACCCTACTCTGTGACGTCGCCACCGGCCAGCCCCGTCCCGTCGTCCCGACAGCCTGGCAGCGCCGTGTTTTCGACTCCATTCATAACTTGGCGCATCCCTCCATCCGGACAACTGTCCGGATGGTTTCCAGCAGGTTCGTTTGGCACGGACTCTGCAAACAGGTCAGTGAATGGGCCAAAACGTGCATGCACTGCCAGACAGCAAAGGTGCAGCGGCACACCAAAGCCCCACCGCAGCAGTTCCACCCCGCCCACCGGCGTTTCGACCACATTCATGTGGATATCGTGGGCCCCCTGCCAGTGTCGCGCGGAGCGCGGCACCTCCTGACTATCGTGGACCGGTTCACAAGATGGCCAGAGGCGGTCCCGCTCACCGACACCACCTCCGAATCTTGCGCCCGAGCTCTGATCGCCACCTGGATATCTCGCTTTGGTGTACCGGCCCACATTACCTCCGACAGAGGCGCCCAGTTCACCTCCAGCCTGTGGTCAGTTATGGCCAGCCTTTTGGGGACTCAGCTGCACCACACCACTGCCTACCACCCACAGTCGAACGGGCTAGTGGAGCGTTTCCACCGTCACCTGAAGTCGGCCCTCATGGCCCGCCTGCGAGGAGCCAACTGGGCGGACGAGCTTCCCTGGGTCCTACTCGGCATCCGCACAGCGCCCAAGGACGACCTGCACGTCTCGTCAGCCGAGTTGGTATACGGCACGCCCCTGGTCGTCCCCGGGGAGTTCCTACCAGCCCTACGGGGGCAAGAGGAAGATCCCGCAGCAGTCCTGGGCAGACTACGCGAGAAGCTCGGTAACCTGGCCCCCATACCCACTTCACAGCACGGGCGGCACCCGACCTGCGTACCCAAAGACCTACAGAACTGTAAGTTTGTGTTTGTACGAAGGGGCGGGCATCGGCCGCCGCTGCAGCGGCCATACGAGGGGCCGTTTATGGTGCTCCGGAACAACGGGTCCACGTTCGTGCTGGACGTTGGGGGGAAAGAGGAGGTTTTCACGGTGGACCGCCTCAAACCGGCCCATGTGGACCTGGCGCAATCGGCCGAGTTTCCGGCACCTCGGCGCAGAGGCCGACCTCCCAAGCAGGTTCTGGCCCAGACTGTGGACATTGGGAGGTGTTTCGCCGGTTCTGGGGGGGGGGGGGTCATGTGGCGACCCATTTCCTGGCACATCCAAACCGGCTCACAATTAGATAGCCTATGGGGGTTTGCGAGCACAGAGCTTTGGAGCCTCTGCGCCACGGGGGGCTTAAAAGTGAGGCTGAGGATTTCGAATAAAGTTTTTTCCTTCGACTGCAGTTACCGACTCCGTGTCGTAATTTTAGCGCTGCGTGTAGCACACCGCTACACATCCATTATTAAGGACCACCATACCCAAGACATGCCCTCTTCTCATAGTTACCGTCAGGAAGGAGGTACAGCAGCCTGAAGGCACACAGTTAGTAATTCAAGAATAGCTTCTTCCCCTTTGCCATCTGATTCCTACATGGACACTGAACCGATGAACATTACCTCACTTTTTGTTATTGATCTTACTGTAATTGATTTTCTTAATTTTTATATAATCATGTATTTCATTGTACCGCTGCCACTAAGTTAACAAATTTCATGCAGGTGAGATTAAACCTGATTCTAGTTTAAATTGTTGTGTCCCAGCTGTCTACATGATATACAAAACACTGCAGTAAAACATGGAAAACAAGTTGTTGCCCGTGTAGCAGGCTCACCCCTCCATGCAGCTGATGAATACAAAGGAACAGAAGAGACCGATATAGTTTGGCACCAGTGGAATCGCAGAAATTGCCAGTGAGTGTTGAACTCAACTCAACCTTAAGGACTTCAACTCTGGATTTTGTTTTGGGTTTACTCCTAAAGCTTGCCCCATGAGTGGGTATAACTTCAAGGCAGTAATGGTTTGACATCAGTTTTCCTTCTCCTTGATGAGCTGCCAACCATGGCTAATGAGCCCCATCTGCCCATTTGACTGGTTTTAAGGTGGAATAACCCACCTTTGCCTCTTCTTTTCTCAGTAGAAACTGTTTCACTTGGCTTAGTAGCTAAGCCACACGTGAAGGCCAGGAGACTATTTGAGATGCATGCCATTGGGAGCATTTAATAGGTAATGGGATCTCATCTTCTCTACCACCCCCAGCTATGTTAAGGAACCCTGCTTATTTATGATCAAAATTAACACTGCATTGTACTGATTTTTTAGAATACAGCTAATGCATGTTATTTTGAAAGTACACGCTCTGGCATAACTTGTAGAAGGCTTTTTTAAAAATGACCCTTCCCAAACCTCTTAGGGTTTGTAACTCTCTTATAAGGGTTTGTATACAAACTTGGTTTGTTCACTAACTGCTAACAGCCATGTGACTCAGTGGTGACAAGGCCACCTTTCATAAACGATATATGTCTAGGGTCAGTACAATTTGGGGTTCAATAAAACAGGAATATTGAGATGTTACAATTAAAGGAACTTTGATTTGAGCGAATGCTGTGTAAATACTGCCCATACAGTTATTGGTAGCCCAGAAATGACAGATCGTATACTGTTATAAAATTATAGAGACAGTATATTTACCAAATTTTCAACTTTAACAGTTACAGAGAAAGAAAAATAAAAGGGCCATTACAGTTCAACCAGTCCAATGTGCACATAATGTTGGAGCTCATACAGGAGTAATTGGGGGTGTTAATCTTTACTCACATGCAGGGTGTGTATGTATGTATAAAAGCACCCACCAGATTCTGAACTCCCCTTGAAGACCATCCCAAATGAACTGGTTCTCTCAGGAGTATTGGCCCTTCCTCCTTGGAGCCAGTCATCTGCACAAAGCACTTCTTGCAATGGGGACACTTGTTCCAACAGCATTCTGTGGCATCCCCATTCTGCACCAGACTACTGTCCCTCAGAAACCTCTTCCCCACAGCTCTCTAGAACCTTCTCTCACATCCCACAAACCTGATTGGCTGTCACACATTCCCAAGTTAGACAACATAGCTCCTCATCTTAAGCAGAGACAAAACTTTCTTTCCAGCATTGCATACTACTTTTACAGAAAATTGCCAATATAAACTACCTCTCAGCTTTGCAGTAGAAACCTTAACCAGGGCAAAAAAGGTGATATACATATTACAAGTAGTCTTATCTACAAATTGGAATTAGCACCGTTGAATTTGATCAATTAGTAACCTGAATTTGAATTTCAAAATTATCAGGTGATATGTAAGCAATGAGGACAGTTTGCAGATAATACCACCATAGTGGGCCATATCTAAATAATTAAGACTCAGAGTGCAGGAAGGAGAGCTTAGTGACATGATAACAGCCTTTCCTTCAATGTGAGCAAAGAAAGATAGCTGGTTATTTACTTCAGAAATAGGGATGGGGATGGGGCACATGCTTCTATCTTTATCTAACTTTTAGTACTGAGGTTGAGAACTTCATTTTCTTGGGAGTGAACATCACCAAGTTTATACTCATCCAACCATATAACTGCCATGGTCAAGAAAGCTCACCACTGCCTCTACTTCAGGAGGATGACATCTCTTTATTAACCAAATTTTTAAAATCGCTGCAGAAAGCATCTTATCTGGTTGCATCATGACTAGGTATAGCAACTATTATGACTGACTACAAGAAACTACAGAGTTGTGTTGAGCTGTGTCATGGAAACCAGCTTCTGCTCTATAAGTACTCACTACTTCTCACTGCCTCAGTAAAGCAGTCAGCATAATCAAAGGCCCTACCCATCGCACACAATCCATCTTCTCCCCTACTTCACTGAGCTGAAGATAAAAGTTTAAAGCACAAAACAACAGGCTCAAGGACAAGTCGTACTCTGCTGTTATACAACTATTGAATGGTTCCCTAGTACAAGATGTAAAGTTGAACTCATTCTTCCTCCTTATGATCTTGTTTAGCTACACTCTCTCTGCAGCTATTAAACTGCATTCTGCATTCTGTTACCATCTTACCTCAGTGCACTGTGTCATGATTTGATATGTATGAACTGTATACAAGTCTTCACTGTGCCTCAGTGCATGTGACAATGAACCAATTCTAGTACAATGTAAGATGTACAGAAGTGAGGCAGATCAAAATAACATTAGAGATCAGGTAAAGTGCTTGGACTTTAATGAAAAAGCAAAACTCTGACAAATTATTCACACTTATTCAGTCAATTCATTATTTTCTGTTTTAAAGCAGATTCATAACAAACTGACATTCATTGGATTAATGATCTAAACCTTTATATTAGCAGCACAATGTGTCTATGACAGGTGCTTTAGATTTCTGTCACTAGAAGTATACTGGCCTGCATCTAAAGTACCTGTCATTGTGGCTTTAAAACTCAGGTGGACTTAAAATAGATTGGCAGCAGGATGGGACTTAAAAGAGTGAAGTCAGTGAGAAGACGGGTACATTTCGCAACCAAAGAGTGTAAGCTTAACAATGAGGATAGCTATGATTACAGAAAAAGGAGAGATTTTTCAAAATTAAATTGCATTTATTTCAATGTACACAGCTTAACAGGTAAGGCAGATGAACTGAGGACATGGATTAGCTCCAGCGTCTGGAATATTGTGGCCAATACAGAAACCTGGCTGAGAGAAGGGCAGGACTGGCAGCTCAGTGTTGTGGAGCACTGATGCTTTAGGCATTAGTGAGGAACAGGTAAGGGTAGAAGGGCAGTTGCCTTTTTGATAAAGGAGGACATAACTGGTGTGCATAGAGAGGATATACTACAGTGATCAACTAATGAGGTCATTTGGGTACAAATTAGATGTCGCAAGGGGATGGTCAGCTTATATTATAGTATTCCCAATAGTCAGTGGGAACCGGAGGAGCAGAAGTGTAGAGAAATTGCACAGTTATGAGAATAGGAGGGTAGTGGTTGTTCTATAGCATGAGCTGCCTCTAGTGCAAAGGCCTGAATGGGGTTAAATTTGTGCAATGCATTCAAATGTTTCCTCACCCAATATATAGCAATACCCACTCAGGAAGGAAAAAATACTGGACCTCCTCGTAGGAAATGAGGTGGGCCAAGAAACTGAAGAACAGCTTTGGATCACAAGCATTATCAGGAAGGAGGTGTTTGCAGCTTCGAAGTCCATTGAGGTGGGCAAATGCCCATGCTTGACCAAGTGCACCCCTAAATATTATGGGAGGCCAGGGAGGAAGTGATATTTGCTTTGTTGTTAGCCCCCAAGTACAACTACAGACTAGATGGTGGCTAATGACTAGAAAGGCAGCAAGGTCAGACTGGGGAACTATAGGCCAGCAAGCCTCGACTTCAGTTGTCGGGAGCAACACGTACAACACGCTGGAGGAACTCAGCAGGTCAGGCAGCATCTGTGGAAATGAGCGGTCAACGTTTCGGTCCGAGACCCTTCGTCAGGACTGAAGAGGGAGGGGCCAGGGGCCCTATAAAGAAGGTGAGGGAAGGGTGGAAAGAAGGCTGGTAGGTGCCAGATGAAAAACCGATAAGAGGAAAGATCAAGGGGTGAGGGAGAGGATAGGCAGGAAAGGTGAAGGAGGAATGTAAGGGGAAAGCGCTATGTGTAGTAGAAGAAGGCAGAATCATGAGAGAGGTGATTGGCAGCTGGAGGAGGAGACAGAGTGAAATTGGGATGAGGGAAGGGAGAGTGAGGGAATTACTGGAAGTTGGAGAATCACTGCCATGATGAGGCCAAACTCAGGTTGGAGAAGCAACACCTCATATACTGTCTGGGTCGTCTCCAGCCCCTTGGCATGAACATTGAATTCTCCAACTTCTGGTACTAGGGAACCATTCAATAGTTGTATAACAGCAGAGTACAACTTGTCCTTGAGCCTGCTGTTTTGTGCTTTAAACTTTTATCTTCAGCTCAGTGAAGTAGGGGAGAAGATGGATTGTGTGCGATGGGGAGGGCCTTTGATTATGCTGACTACTGAAGCAGTGAGTCGTAGTGAGTACTTGTGGAGCAGAGGCTGGTTTCCATGACACAGCTCAACACAACTCTGTAGTTTCTTGTAGTCATAGTCATAATAGTTGCTATACCTAGTCATGATGCAACCAGATAAGATGTTTTCTGCAGCGATTTTTAATGCTGACCTGGAAGTTCAGGTTGCATGGAATTCAGGGGAACAAACAAGATGGATTCAGAATTATCTTAATGACAAGAAGCAAATACTGATGGTTGAAGACCAATTCTCTGACCGGAGGCTTGTGATTAGTGGCAACTCAACTATTACATACATAAATGATCTGAATATGAATGTACATGGCACAATTAGCAAGTTTACCAGTGATACTAAATTAGGGGGTCTTGTTGAAAGTGAAACAGGTTACAGTGAATTGTAAGGAGGTCTTGATTAGCTAGGGAGATGAGATAAAGAATGAAAAATAGATTTCAACTTAGATACATTTTAGACATTCAAACCAAGGTAGGACTTGTCACTGCCCCGCCATTCACTCTACAAGTGTTGTGGAAGAGAGGGACCTGGGAGTTCAATTGCACAGTTCACTGAAAGCAGCCATGCAATTAGGATGGTGGAGAAGGCATTTAGCATGCTGGCCTTCATCAATCAAGGTATCAAATATAGGAGTATAAACATTATGTTTCAGTTATACAAGTTGTTGGTGAGGCAGCACTTGGGAGTATTGCGTATAGTTTTGGTCACTCTGTTACAGAAAAGACTGTCAAACTGCAAAGGATATAGCAGAGAGGATTCTGCCTGGACTAGAGGGTCAGACAGAGGTTGGCCATGTTGTATCTTTGTTCTCTGGAACACGGTAAAATGAGGGGTGTCCTCAGAAATTTATAAAAATCACAAGGGCCACGGATAAGGTCTTTCCCCAGGGTTGGGAAGTCCAAATATAGAGGATGCAAATATAAGATAATAGGGGAGGGTATAAAAGAGATCCAAGAGGGAACTTCATTACTCACTGAAGAGTACATGGAATGATCTGCCAGAGGAAGTGGTTGAGCCAGATACATTTACAACATTTAAGAGGTATTTGGTTAAGTACACAGAGGATTTTGGGCCAATTGAGGGCAACTGGGACTAGCAGAGATGATGTTGTGGCCGACTTGAGCCAAAGTTCTTCTTTCCATGCAGTAATATTATATGACTCTGAGAGTGGAATATAGTCAAACAAATTTCTTATTTAGAAACTTCCTGTAAGAAACAGGTCTGCATACCCGGTTCATTAATGTATATAATTCATTTTTTAAAAAAAGGATTGTCTGGTCATTACAGCAAATGATGTATTCCTTTTTACTGCAGATGGGGATGAGATTGTCAAAGCCAGAAGTAAAATTGGAAACATTTTCTTCTTTCTCACTGACTACCACTACCTTCACTGTCATATATTCTTTCATTGTACTTTGTTAAAGAAGAAAGAAAGGATGGGAGTGCGAGATAGGGAGAAGGGTTATGGTGTAATTATCCTACCATAAAGCTTCTTCTTGCTTGACCCATGTTGCTTTTTCCTGGGACCCCTTTTATTTGCCGTTTTCCAAAACATTTTTGAGCATTCTTCACAGGTAACTGTTTCTCTGTAATCTTCTCCAGAGCTAATGGAGATGGATTCATCATCATGCAAGGCTTCAGAAGTTTTTCCTTCATCAACAGATGTGGGGCTTGAACTTGTGTGGAGAATTTGTGGCATTAAGGCAGAAAAGCCTGTTTCAGTGTTTGACTCTGCCTTATCCAAAAATGTGTCAAGTTTTACATTGTGAGTTTCAGCAGAGATTTTTGCAGTTTCAGTTGTGGTACTGCAGACTCCAGCAATGGCCACATTATTGCTGCTGTCCTTCAGCATTACATGGTCAGAATGAATGGAAGGCTTTGTTTTATGGATGTCTTTAGAAGGAAGTTTTTTGCTTATTTGGGAGAAATTCTGCAATGCTACAAATTTGCCACAACCTTTATGTGTAGTAATGGAAGCACGATATTTCTCCTTCATAGTGACATTTTCAGCTCCTTTCTCTTGGCTGCTAAACAGAGACTTATACCTGTAACAAAAATAAACAAAAAAAATCAAACTTCTAAACAAAAAAGCAGCATTGTGAATTGCTTCTGAACTGCTTCCAATGTTGGTAGATTCTTTCTTAACGGGAACTAAAACAGCCCATAGTGATGTGGCCTCACCACTCTGTACAAATGCAACAATATTTAACTATTATTTTAAATCTCTGAACCCCCTAACAATGTACCCTTTGCTTTCTAAAACACTTATCAGATGTAACAAGTAATTATTTTATGGATAAGACAGATCTCAAGTTTTGCAATTTTTCTGTTTAGACAAAATCCGGTCTTCAGATCCTTCCAACCAGTATATGACCAGTTTCCTATGTTAAACTGAAATTTGACTAGTTTCACCTGCTGACTCAACCTATCTGTACCCTATTGCAGTGTTCCAATATCCTCAAGCAGCATGCCCTCCCACCTTTAATGTTAGCAGTAAATTTAGATACCTTAGACACCAAAGTCATTAATAAAATAAATAATTGAATTCCTAGGACTAATCCTTAGGGCACATAGCTGGTTACATAACTTTGTATTCTCTATTTTTTGCTTTAATAGTTTCTTTGATCACCCTTCTTGCAGAATTCCTCTTTCTGATTGGGATATAGAGCATAAAAAAAAACTTGTAAGGATCACCAAAATCAACATTTACTTTGTAATTTAAAAAAAATGGTCCCTGGGAAATTAAGTCATATTGTAAATGAGAAACCAATGGCAGGCCTGGGATAATTACACTGTTCCATTATTTACAGCAGCTGAACATGACAGCCAAGCAAATAGGAAATCAACCACCAATTCCGTAAAATGAAATATGCTATGAATGTAGGCAAAGGAATAAAATAATGTTGAGAAATAATGTTAAAATTTGGGGAAGGAAGGCTGAGGATCTGAGTGGGTGTGTGGTGGGAGCCATTTTGATTTTTTCTTCTTCTCATCAGAGTTAAGAGAGGCAGGACTATGCAGGCATGTGACGTTGGACAGTGAAGCGCGGAAGATTTAAAAGGAACACAGCCTTATACAGCGGGCAGCGGAGTGAGCCGGGAGTAGAGTGAAGACTTAAGGGCTTTGGCTCAACGGGCGAGGCAAGGTAGGTTTAGGTTTCAGTTTTTCCTGTTATTTGAAGAAAGGGGGAAGTAGGAGTGTGAGGGCAGCTTGTTGCTCTCGGTATCAGATATGGGAGGTCCTGGAGTATCCTAGCCTCCTGGACGTCCACATTTGTGCCAAGTGCGCTGAGCTGAAGCTCCTAAGGGACCATGTTAGAGAACTGGAGCTGCAGCTCGATGACCTTCATCTGGTCAGGGAGAATGAGAAGTTGATAGAGAGGAGTTACAGTCAGGTGGTCACACCGAGGCCACGGGAAGCAGACAAGTGGGTCACGGTTAGGAGGGGGAAGGGGAAGAGTCAGGTACTAGAGAGTATCCCAGTGACTGTACCCCTTGACAATAAGTACTCCTGTTTGAGAACTGTTGGGCGGGGGGGGGGGGGGGGGGGGGGGAGAGACAGCCTACCTGGGGGAAGCAATAGTGGCTGTGCCTCTGGCATAGAGTCCAGCCCTGTAGCTCAGAAGGGTAGGGGAAGGAAGAGGAAGGCAGTAGTAATAGGGGACTCGATAGTTAGGGGGTCAGATAGGCGATTCTGTAGATGCAGTCAGGATGGTAGTTTGCCTCCCTGGTGCCAGGGTCTGGGATGTTTCTGATCGCATCCAAGATAACCTGAAGTGGGAGGGTGAGGAGCCAGAGATTGTGGTACATATAGGTATTAATGACATAGGTAGGAAAAAGGAAGAGGTCCTGAAAGGAGAATATAGGGAGTTAGGAAGGGAGTTGAGAAGAAGGACCGCAAAGGTAGTAATCTTGGGATTACTGCCTTTGCCATGTGACAGTGAGAGTAGGAATGGAAGGAGGTGGAGGATAAATGCATGGCTGACGGATTGGAGCAGGAGGCAGGGATTCAAGTTTCTGGATCATTGGGACCTCTTTTGGGGCAGGTGTGACCTGTACAAAAAGGACGGGTTGCACTTGAATCCTAGGGGGATCAATATCCTAGCGGGGAGATTTGTGAAGACTACTGGGGAGACTTTAAACTAGAATGGTTGGGGGGTGGGAATCAAAGTGAAGAGACTAGGAGAGAGGAGGTTAGTTCACAAATAGAGAAAGCTGGCAGACAGTGTGTAAGGGAGGATAGGCAGGTGACAGAGAAGGGGAGCACACAGACCGAAGATGTAGGGGAGAAGGAAGTAAAAGATAGTAAAGTTGTTTGCACCATTAGGGATAAACAGAGTAGGAGGTGGAGAGTTTCTTAAAAGCATCTATTTTAATGCTAGGAGCATTGTAAGAAAGGTGGATGAGCTTAGAGCATGGATTGATACATAGAAATATGATGTTGTAGCTATCAGTGAAACAAGGTTGCTGGAGGGGTTGCTGGAACTAAATATTCCTGGATTTCATTGCTTCAGGTGTGATAGAATCGGAGGGGCAAGAGGGGGAGGTGTTGCATTGCTTGTCAGAGAAAATATTACAGCGATTCTTTGGCAAGATAGATTAGAGGGCTCATCTAGGGAGACTATTTGGGTGGAATTGAGGAATGGGGAAGATGTAGTAACACTTATAGGGTTGTATTATAGACTACCTAATGGGGAGCGAGAATTGGAGGAGTAAATTTGTAGGGAGATAGCAGATATTTGTAGTAAGCACAAGGTTGTGATTGTGGGAGATTTTAATTTTCCACACATAGACTGGGAAGCCCATTCTGTAAAAGGGCTGGATGGTTTGGAGTTTGTAACATGCGTGCAGTATAGTTTTTTGCAGCAATACATAGAGGTACCAACTAGAGAAGGGGCAGTGTTGGATCTCCTGTTAGGGAATGAGATAGGTCAGATGACAGAGGTATGTGTTGGGGAGAACTTCGGGTCCAGTGATCACAATGTCATTAGTTTCAATATAATTATGGAGAAGAATAAGACTGGACCCAGGGTAGAGATTTTTGATTGGAGAAAGGCTAACTTTGAGGAGATGTGAAAGGATTTAGGAGGAGTGGATTGGGACAATTTGTTTTATGGGAAGGATGTAATAGAGAAATGGAGGTCATTTAAAGGTGAAATTTTGAGGGTACAGTATCTTTATGTTCCTGTTAGGTTGAAAGGAAAGGTTAAAAGTTTGAGAGCGCCATGGTTTTCAAGGGATATTGGAAACTTGGTTCGGAAAAAGAGGGAGATCTACAATAAATATAGGCAGCATGGAGTAAATGAGGTGCTCGAGGAATATAAAGAATGTAAAAAAGAATCTTAAGAAATAAATTAGAAAAGCTAAAAGATGATACGAGGTTGCTTTGGCAAGTAAGGTGAAAATAAATCCAAATAAATCCAGTTATATTAATAGCAAAAGGATAGCGAAGGATAAAATTGGTCCCTTAGAGAATCAGAGTGGACAGCTATGTGCAGAGGCAAAAGAGATGGGGGAGATTTTGAACAATTTCTTTTCTTCGGTATTCACTAAGGAGAAGGATATTGAATTGTGTAAGGTAAGGGAAACAAGTAGGGTAGTTAAGGAAAATATGATGATTAAAGAAGAGGAAGTGCTTGCGCTTTTAAAGAATATAAAAGTGGATAAATCTCCTGACAGGATATTCCCTAGGACCTTGAGGGAAGTTAATGTAGAAATAGCAGGGGCTCTGACAGAAATATTTCAAATGTCATTAGGGACGGGGATGTTGCTGGAGGATTGGCATATTGCTCATGTGGTTCCATTGCTTAAAAAGGGTGCTGAGAGTTAACCCAGCAATTATCGGCCTGTAAGTTTGACGTCAGTGGTGGGTAAATTAATGGAAAGTATTCTTAGAGATGGTATACTTAATTATCTGGATAGACAGGGTCTGATTAGGAATAGTCGGTATGGATTTGTGCGTGGAAGGTCATGTCTGATAAATCCTATTGAATTTTTTGAAGAGGTTACTAGGAAAGTTGACGAGGGTAAAGCAGTGGATGTTGTCTATATGGACTTCAGTAAGGCCTTTGACAAGGTTCGGAAGGTTAGTTAGGAAGGTTCAATCGTTAGGTATTAATATTGAAGTAGTAAAATGGATTCAACAGTGGCAGGATGGGAGATGCCAGATAACTGTTTGGAGGCCGGTGACTAGTGGTGTGCCTCAGGGATCTATATTGGGTCCAATGTTGTTTGTCATATACATTAATGATCTGGATGATGGGGTGGTAAATTGGATTAGTAAGTATGCAGATGATACTAAGATAGGTGGTGTTGTGGATAATGAAGTAGGTTTTCAAAGCCTGCAGAGAGATTTATGCCTGTTAGAAGAGTGGGCTGAAAGATGGCAGATGGAGTTTAATGCTGATAAGTGTGAGGTGCTACATTTTGGTAGGACTAATCAAAATAGGACATAGATGGTAAATGGTAGGGCATTGAGGAATGCAGTAGAAGAGTGATCTAGGAATAATGGTGCATAGTTCCCTGAAGGTGGAATCTCATGTGGATAAGGTGGTGAAGGAAAGCTTCTGGTATGCTGGGCATTTATAAATCAGAGCATTGAGTATAGGAGTTGGGATGTAATGTTAAAATTGTACAAGGCATTGGTGAGGCCAAATTTGGAGTATTGTGTACAGTTCTGGTCACCGAATTATAGGAAAGATGTCAACAAAATAAAGAGAGTACAGAGGAGATTTACTAGAATATTAACTGGGTTTCAACACCTAAGCTACAGAGAAATTTTGAACAAGTTAGGTCTTTATTCTTTGTAGTGTTGAAGGTTGAGGGGGGACTTGACAGAGGTATTTAAAATTATGAGGGGGATAGATAGAGTTGACGTGGATCGGCTTTTTCCATTGAGAGTAGGGGAGATTCAAACAAGGAGGACATGATTTGAGAGATAAGGGGCAAAAGATTAGGGGTAACACAAGGGGGAACTTCTTTACTCAGAGAGTGGGTAGCTGTATGGAACGGAGCTTCCAGTAGAAGTGGTAGAGGCAGGTTCGATTTAGTCATTTAAAAAATAAATTGGATAGGTATACGGACAGGTAAGGAATGGAGGGTTATGGGCTGAGTGCGGGTGGGTGGGATTAGGTGAGAGTAAGCTTCGGCATGGACTAGAAGGGCCAAGATGGACTGTTTCCGTGCTGTAAGTGTTATATGGTTACATATGAAAGTCTAAAGGAAAATATTTTTTTTTAACTCATCCAAACTTGTGGAGTCTGGAGGTGGCCGAAGATTACTTCATTCTAATTTTATACTGGTGAAGTTGTCTTTTGAAACGAAAGTCGTGATGCTTCATTTTGTCTTGTTTCAGTATACTAAGATGATTTTCACTCTCACTGCAGGATGATTTGAGTGCAGTACCACTATATTTTACAGCACCATATTTAAACTGTTCATAAAGCTCTGTTACCACTTAAACATAAAAATAAGGAAAAGGAAACCCAGACAAGCCTTGAAGTCAATATTTCTGATCCATTCGTCCTATCCGAAGACAAGGTCAAGGGTGGAGTATGATAACACAGCAGATATTCTCAGCTCATTTGTAATGCTTACTGCTTTGCACTGACGTATTACAATAAAACATCCAAAGATAACTCAAATTTCCCGTCACGTAACCAGGTAAGAACGTTCACACCGCCTGGAAATTACATAGTGTGTTACATCAAACCATGAAGCCTAAATTTTAAAATTCTTACAGTTCTTGAAAGGCGTTCTCAAACTCCGGCTGGCTTTGCTGCAAACTGCCAACATGCAGTTTCTGCATCATCTTTCGGTTCCCGGCGAGCGGCCGGCACTGCGCCGAACCCGCACCAGCTCTCCATGGCAGCCCGGGGCTGGGGCCGGGGCCCGGGCC